>NC_088825.1:0-600000 GCF_036630325.1 Vairimorpha necatrix | reverse complement strand
CCTGTTCTTATTATTGATCTTATAGCACTATTCATACCGGGCGCATCTCCTCCGCTTGTTATTATTCCTACTGATAGTTTAGAATGAGATCCTATATATTTTACTATTACTTTATTACCCATCGAGTCATATATTTCTTTGTCTAGGTCGTTAGATATTATTGTGTTTACATGTATTCCTCCGTCTATAGAGATTATTTTTGCTATAGGCGAGCTGTATATTTTTATACAGTGGGTGTCATATATGACATCCAGTCCTAGTTCTTCGTATAAGATGCCGACATCTTCTGAGACAGAGTCGAAGGTCAATTTTACTTCTTCTATGTATGATTTCATGTGTATGGGGAATATAAAATTTTATATATTGTTGTTTACCAATGAGATTTATAGTAATAAATTACCAATAAAAAATTAATATATAAAACAGTAAATTAATAAAAAAAAATGATAAATAAAAATACTATTTGCAGATATTTATTAATAGTAGAAATATTATAATAAAAATAATACATATATTTCTAGTAGAAATATTATAATAAAAATAATACATATATTTCTAGTATAAATATTATGATTTATATTTTGTTCATTTAAAATGCTTTTGCTTTTTTTCTTTCTTTTTTTATACCCCAAATGACTGAAGCCATAGAGACCAGTAATGAGTACACTGCTATTTGCCACATAAAGGCCACTAAGAATAATACAATTATCCATGTCACTGATATTACAGGCAGTGAGACTATCTGTAGAATATCTGGTGGTATGAGAGTGAAGTCCAAGAGAGATGAGGGTTCGCCGTATGCTGCTATGATTGCAGCTCAAGATGTGGCTGCTATTATTGCCAAGAGGGGAGTCAAGACAGTGCATTTTATGCTCAGAGGAGCAGGCGGCGTCAAGCCCAAGGCCCTTGGGGCTGGTGCGCAAGTGGCAGTGAGGTCGATAATTAGAAGTGGAATAAAGATGGGTAGAATAGAAGATGTGACCCCTGAGCCGACAGATAAAGTAAGAATGAAGGGTGGACATAGAGGAAGAAGAGTCTAAATAAATATTTTTATTTCTAGCCCCCTTTTTAAAATGCAGAATATTTTTTATTTGTTGAGATTGTTTCCTGTTTATAAATTTAGTCCTTATGTCGTCAGTAAACTTCTTCTAGAGGAAGGAAGTAGCAAAGTGGCCTGCCAGACCTGTGAGCATTTTTATATTTCCAGTGTAAATTGTCAGACTTCTATAAATGGGGAGTATTTCATAATTGAATGTAAAGGGTGTAAAGAAATAACAACCATAAGAATTATACAATAATAAAATAAATATTCTTTTTATATTATTTATTTTTATATTATTTATTTTTTGTTTATAGGTCAATGTCTATAGATTCATCTGTTTCATCATATTCACTATCAGAATAATAGTCTGAAGATACTTCCTCGTCCCCAAATAAAACACCCTTTTCTCTAAATAATTTATGAGTTAAAAGTTCTTCCACGCTAGGCCTCTTGTTCCTGTCAAGCCGCATGCACGCCTTAATAAAGTCCTTTAAAACGGGAGAAATCCCTTGGGGGTACTTGATTTTATACCTTCCACTTAGAAACTTGTCATAAAGCGGCTTGTCTTTTTTATTACTTGAATCATAAAAAGGCGTCTCTTCTAATCTTAAAAAAAGAAGAATCGCCCCGACGCACCAAATGTCGCCTTTGAGCCCGTGGATACTTTCAAATACCACTTCTGGCGGCTTATAAGGAAAAGTCCCATACTGCTTCCCAGGAATAAACACCTCTTTGTCGACTACCCTGGAATATCCAAAATCTATAATTTTATATCTCATTTTGTCATTTTCTTTAAACCCCATAATATTCGCTATCTTAAGATCTAAATGGGCTATATTATTCTTATGGAGATATTCTAGCCCAAGAAGCAGATCATAGGCTATTTCCTTAATTATTTCTTCGTTCTTCTTTACATACCCTTGAGATATCTTAAAGGGTAAATATTCCATATATAACCAAATAATAGTCTGTGTCTCATTATTCATGTCTCTATAACTTCTTATCTCAGACTTATAAGATTTCACTATATTGAAATGATCAAGTCTTAAAGCAATCTTATCTTCAAAAATTGGTGTCTTTTTATTTACTATAATTCTTTTTAAAACTGTAAATTTATCATTATTTAATAAAAAAACAGAAGTGGTCAAAGTCATCTTAATAGGCTTAATTGGCAAGGAAGAAATTATTTCATTAAATTTCTTATTTTGTTCATATCTAGTCTTCTTCTTTAAACATAAATCTACCGATTTATTAATAAAATCATAAATTTCTTCTTTTTCATCTTGTTTATTTTTCATGTAACTCTCCTGTTTATCTTTCATATCCCCAAAAATATTAAAAAAAATAATTTTAAGAAAAAAGAAAAATAAAAAAGAAAAGAAAATGGAAATTATTAACCTCTTCTTGTTGTGCTTGGTATAGGTCAGAATCTCAAGTCGGCATGTGTAGCAAAATTTCATAAATTTGGAAAGTTTGTTCATCTCTGTTTATGCTGAGGAGGAGAAATAAATACGAAAAAATGTTTATGCTGGAAAAGGAATTTGTTGATTTGTAAACAAAATTGAAAACAACAAAAAATACTAAAAATTAAACAAATAAAATAAGGAGAATTTTAAATAATTTATAAATAAAAATGTATGCGAAATGATATAATAAGTCACATAGGACTAATTTAAAATAATTTAGAGTTGTACTAAAATATCTTGCATAAACGAGACAAGGAATGTTTTTCTTAATTTAAAATAATTCATTAAATTTATAAGTGAATATTTTGGGAAGTCATAGAAGTATATAAATATAATTATGTTCTTAGACAAAAATAATAGACGAAAAGAGTTTGAATCTATAAGAGTTATTACATTTACTTTTTATGGTATCTTTTTTGTATCATTTATTAAAAACATTACATCCATGC
This sequence comes from Vairimorpha necatrix, assembly GCF_036630325.1. Lineage (NCBI taxonomy): Eukaryota > Fungi > Microsporidia > Nosematidae > Vairimorpha > Vairimorpha necatrix. Next base: position 597,043 of record NC_088825.1, on the reverse strand, counting down.
AAAAAAAATATGATATTTTTGACATTTCCTTCGCTTAAAATTTATTCCTTCTTTTTAGTCGCCTTAACGTCCCATTTAAAACATACAATGAAACATTTTTGCAATTTTTTTAACTTGCATAAAAATTGCCTTTTCGGTATAAAATTCTTCTTTTATTTTTGTTTATAAACATTTTTAAGCTAATACAACTTTATTGAGGCCCGTAAGTGCATTGATTTTTCAAATAATTCCCACGATATTAATCAATTTTATCATATGACCCTTTTGGTTGGTCTCATGTTTGTTTCTTTATTTCATCAGTTTTTTTTGTATGACCTGGCCCATGGTTTCGTTTAGAGTTCTAAATGTCTTTTTGTCATAATGAAATATATTGCTTTTACTAAATTTTTATTTAACAATCTTCATCATAATTTTCTCCAAAAATTCCTAAAAATTTTTTAAATTCATTATAATCTCCTTTAAGTTTCCTTATAGTTATATAACAACAATCTTCGACTTTAGTAAAAAACACTTTTCCTCTTAATATTCCTCTTTTCGTATCAGTAGTATTAAATGTTATAACATCGTCTATTATATCATGTGGTACTACCATATATTTTAATAAATCGACAATTTCTCTTTTTACTTCTTCAATCTTCCCGTTTTTATAAAATCTATGTTGTTCAGAAATTTGATTACAATTGTCAATTGGTTGGCTTAATTTTAATTCTGTCTTAAAACTAGTCTTATTTATATTGTTTGGTTGAGTAAATAAAATATCAAAATTCTCTTTGATAGGCATCAATCTGAAAATATTGGATTTGTTTACTGTAGTCTCTTCAAGTACCCATGGATGATTTTTTAATTTATTAATATTAAATCTTTTTTTTTCTGCTACTAAAATATTTCTAATTAAATGTAAAATTTTGCCTCTAATTTTAGTAAATGGCGGATAATAATGATATTTCATTGATATGTAAGTCTTAAATCTTTGGTCTTCTAAGACGGGACACTCCCATGGGAGTGTTCCTGTCAATAAAACAATAAGTAAAACACCAATACTCCAAATGTCACATAATTCGCCATCATAATTTTCATTCGCCACCTCTGGCGAAATGTATTCTTTACTACCAGCTAAAGCTTTTAATCTTCTATATTTCCCTTTATAACGGAAAAATGTAGAATATCCGAAATCAGATATTAAAAGTGTACCATTAGAATCAATAAGTAGATTTTCTGGTTTTATATCTCTATGACATATTCCTTTATTGTGTAAATATTCTATACCAGAAATAAGTTGTTTAATTAAAAAATGTACTACTGATGGATTAATACCAATATCGCATTCTATAAACCCATGTAACTCGAATTTAGCAAGTTCCATTACTAAATAATAATTCTCTAAGTCTTCATATGAATCTATATACTTTATTATATTAGTATTAATTAAAGATTTATGAATAGAAATCTCTTTAATAAAAGATTTGGAATCTTTTATACATTTAGGCATGATTTTAAGAGCATATTCTTTATTATCTATAGTGAGAATTTTCTTTACTTTTGATGTGCTGCCACTGGCAAGAGTTTCTTGAATTTTAAACAAATTATTCATTAAAGGGGGAAATAAATAACGGACAAATAAGATTTATTGAAAAATTTTAAAAAATTATGACAAATAAATTTGTCTGTTTTTGTATAAATAAACGAAATTTGAATTTTAAAATAAAATTATTTGTAATTTTAATTAATAACTTATTAAATTTTGTGATATCTAATTTGTCTATTCTTAGTATCCAAAGATGTGTGACATTGATTTAAATTACTAATAATTTAATAGTTTATAATTTATTCATTAGAAAAGGAACGATTATGAAATTATAATGAAACATATTAGATTATAACACCATTTATGAATTATTTGAACATTAGAAAACTTAAATATATTTATTACACCGTAAAATTTTAAAAAATGTCAAAAGAGCATCATATTTGCGAGAACATTTTTACAAAGGAAATTGTCATATTGCTTCTAAAACAGAAATTCGTAATAACTACGTTCGCATCATGTTTCATAAGGCGTGTTCTCTCGTTGAATATTCTAAATCTCAAGATTTGATTCGCATTAATCCTTCATGTGTAATTATTATTAATTTTTGCAAATTTGAACTACGAATGCTGTCAAAAATTGCTTCAATATACATAACTATGAATTTAATAAACTCATAGAAGAAACAACATTTGAATTAGAAATGCGCTTGATTGTAATAACCTTACTAATTTCTGTGATATAGCTGAACAGGTATTTGGTATATTGTACTACACAGTTACAAATGTGCTTTACAACAATAGGAAAATTTGACTACAACTGATTATTAGAATTTATATGATGCGTAAAATAATAAGTAACTTTGATTATTGAAAAAATGCTACTTATGGCCAAATTTGCCTGAGATATTTACCTGAATTGTTCAGTTGATTATATATGATAGAATAATAGTGCTAAAAATAATGTTTTTAATCAACTCAAACATTCTGACAGTTTTGTGTAGTCAGTCTAAAACCAAATATACCATACAGTATTATTAGAATCAAATCTTCTTTTACTTTAGATTGTATTAATAGTATAAGTGATTAATGCTATATTTCATTATGATTACATACAGCAGTTTTTGACTTGTTTTGAGGCATAGGAGACATATTATATGTAAAGAGACGTTTTGTATTACGTTTTAGTAGAATTAAAATATTTATTTCAGTTTGACAGTTAATTTAAATTTGTTACGTCTACTCCTCGCGAATGCTTAGAATCGAAACAGAATCTTCATATTGAAAATATTATTCTGTTTAAATCTCTTTTATGAGTGCCTGGTGTTTTTTAGGTATTGCTTCATTTTGTTTTCAGCATATGGCAAACAAACTCTGTCCATCAAAAGTTTATCTATAAAGATTTCTTGGTTTTCTTCAGAAGTAAGATTTTATTTTTAATTCTTGTGCCATTTCTCTGTTATGTGCTTAATTGGACAACGTATACTTGAGCTTTTATTTATCTTCATAGTAAATATATCCTAAATTTCGCTAAAATTTTTTTAGGCAGCATAGTAAAAAAAAGTATAATTTACAATAAAAAAGGCTCAATAAAGAAAATATCGAACAGTTTTCTAGTAATCATCAATTTACGATCTTGATAACGGCCATGGGGAAACTTCAAAGATGGAATGACGACATAGATTTGATACTGTTTTATTATTCATTTTTTTCATGCAAACAAATGAAATAGTCTGTATCACGCTTTTCTCCAATATCATAAATCTATTTAAACATTATGAATATATTTTATTAATACAATTAACAAATATTTGCTCATAATACCAAAGAAATCATTTTGATATCTGGACTTTAGTTGGTGTTATATCTTCTATTACATGAAGGCAATTTAGAAATATTTCTGTTGAGTCTAGTTTTAAAAAACAGATAAATTATATATTATTTTATTTACAACATTTTTATAATATAAAATACAATTAAATTTAATTTATATGTCTAAAGCTATTCTTGGTAAAACTTAGCAATAATCCCGAAATAACGGCTTATTTGATACAGATAGGTAATATATTAGAACTGTTATTGTATCAAAATAATATACTTTGCTGGCTAATTTTCACTTTATCCCCCCTTACCAATATAAATACAGAATTTTTTATTTTTAGCCCTGTTTTTTAAAAGTCGAAGCGTCCAGAGCGGAAAGGAACAGAGAAAAATTTACATAAGTAAAAAAAAAGGTCTTAGAAATATCTAATTTGAACATGTTTATGAAAAATATATTATTTAAACCAATTTAATAATGTTTTCTAATAAACTATGAGTTAAATAGAAGTCTAAATTTGTAAAAATATGTTTTAACACATTGCTTTCTTTTGTCATTACATTTAATTTTTGCTAAAGATAAACATGTTTATACACAGTTTATGTTGTTTAAAACAGATTCTAGGTTTGGTTATTCTTAGTTTGGTAGTATATTTATTAGTCTTGTTTTTTAGGGTTAAAATGGTTTTTTAGACAAACAGAGAATAATTATGTTATATTTATGCTCTTTAAAGAATTATTGAATCGTATATAATGTCAATTTAATAAGATATGTTATATTTTAGCTCCAAAAGTAAAATATTACATGTTTGGAAAATTCTTTAATTCTTGAAAAATATTCATTTATAACAGCAAATGAACCTTATAAATATTATTTATATAGAGATTTCGTTGTTATACATTGCAATGTACAATAAAGATAAATCTTGATCAATAATTGGAAGAAGGAAATTTTTAAAAAATTGAAAAAAAAAAACGAAAAAACAATTGTTTTATTTTTGGTAAATATGCTATTTTATTACAACTTTATTTTTTTGACTTTTGCTCCTTCACATTTTTTCCGCTTCGAATTTCGAAAAAAGGGGATATTTTTTAAAAATTCTCAATTTATATTGGTAAGGGGGGGGATAAAGTGAAAATGCTCCACTTTGCTTGCCTTTATTACTATTTCGTGCCATAAGATTACTTTATACAAAATAAATGGAATTTTTATAAAAAAAATTTTAATATTAAAAGTTTTCTTTTTACGCAATTACTTATTTATAATTTTAAAAATGCTTTTATAAATATAAAACAATATTTTACCAAAAACGTAAATCGTCTAGATTTTTCCTGCAATTAATAAGACTCTTAGAGTTAAATTTTACTGCCCAAAATTTTTGAAAAGCATTTTTTAGTATAAAATATGTTTCAAAATAATCAATTTATGTTAAGTACGAGTTTTAAGATATTCAATGTACCGTTTTTGTTATCTCATTACGTTATCCATATAAAGCTACCCTATCCCAATAAGATAATCTTATACTTATTTGTTTTGTATATTAATAGTCGAAGGATCAAGAAAAAAATACGAAAGGCCAAAAGAATGAATCATACGGTTAAAAAAGAATTTATAGCAACATCAAATGTAAAACTTTTTTAATCAAAGAGATACAAGAAGTTTTTCAACTGTCGATTAATCGGAAAAATGAGAAACTATAAAAGAGACATAGAAATTTTACCAATGACACCCAATCAAAATAAAATACTAATTTTAGAAAAAAGACACTAAGAATTAAGCAAAAGCCTAAAAACGTACAAGGAATGTGAATAGTACATTATAAGAATAAAACGAAAGTAATATCTATGAAAACCTGAAGCTTAACAAGGATAGGGCCAAAATACAATACTATTTATATTAATAGCGCGGGTATATAGGTGTAGTGTTTTGGGCTTGTAATAACGACTTTTCACTAGAAAATAGTAATTAAACAGTATATAAGAAAATCGGGACGATAAACAATACCTCAATCATTAGCGGCTAGAGGTCCTACTTCAAACCACCGAGAGATAAAAGTTTTAATGAGATCGAGAAGAAAGTAGAAAATAGCATAAAATACGAATCAAGATATAAAAATTTCTTGAATAAGAAGCAAAACCATTTGCTGCAGTAAAAATTCCTCGATGCGCTTATTTTCGGCTCTAGTAAATATTATACATTAAAAAATATTTATTTTGTAATTTATTATCTTGATTTCAAAAATTATTTAGCACCTGATAGTATCTTTATATTAATATTAGATGGTTTTTACTTCTAAAAATAATTTTCATTTCTATCTATTCAACACTTTATGCATCTAATACTAATATCTACTTCTCATTAATTAAAAAGAAGAAAATGATATTTTTTCGCTCAACTTTTTAAAAATATATTTTGTAAATTCAACTTAAAAATTTTTAAAATTTTTTCATATTTGTTAATGTACAATTTTAAATTCTTACTTATTGGGTTTCTTTTTATTTCTAAGAATTCATTCTTTAAAATTCACAAGTTCAATACATTAAAAAAAGAATATTATTCTATCAACAGAACAGTTCCAATATTAACTTATGAACAGTGAAGATATATTTCTATCGAGTGGTTAATTTTAGATAGAATTAACAAATTACATTTTTTTATAAAAAACGATAATGTAATTATACTAACTCTTCGTCTTTACTTTTATATTTATTCAGACGACTAATATCTAATTTTTATATGAAACAATAAATTAATTTGTAGAATGAGCTTTCTTTTAGAAAGAGATTTTCTACAAAATTTATCTTTTATTTTGGTTCTTTGTTTACGATTCACATGTAGCTTTTTAAAAAAATTTTTTATTCGTCCTTCTCATTCATCCATGTGTGTTTTTTACTTATCTATATGACACATTGGTTTAAAGAATATAATATTGTTAATGTTTTTTTATAACCCAAGAAATTTATAGTTTTTACTGCTTTGTAATAATTTCTGTTTATAAAATAATAACACATGTAAAATTTTTATTTGGTAGTTGCACAATCTGATGGGAATGTCAAACAGCAAAATCAATATACAATTGAAAATTACAAGCCAAAATACATATCAGGTTTTACTAAGAAATCGAAAGTTCAAATGTATCGTTTTTGCTATTCTTATGAGAATTAAATAAAAAATTTATTTAGCCCCAATATGAATCTTTTAGATATTTTTGCTTATTACATAAAAATAACTGAAGGAAGTGGAGTAGACAAAAACAATATAAGTAGTAAAGAACAGAATTCTGAGACATGCAAACAAGGAGAAACATGTACACATAATAACTAATGAATCAAATGAAAAAACAAATGCAAGTTTTAATAATGGAATTGAAAGAAATACGCAGACTAACGCCCAGCAGTTTAAAAATACGGATTCGGACAAAAATAATGCGGAGCTTAAATCAATATTAAAAGAACAATCACAAAACAAAAAAGTAGCACATCAAAAAAATAAGAAGAGCGTGACATTCCATAAATTTACTAAACAATCAACAAGCCATGAAACAAATTACAACTTAACTGTTGATCAATCGGGTGAAAATAAAAATTCCGATGCTTCTGACATTGCAAACACCTCAAAGAATGTTGAATGACCAACGGAAAATGAAAAATCTAATGACATTATAACTGAAAATACGACATATCAATCATTGGAAGGTAGTGATTCATCTTCACAATCTTTTGCGAAAGAAATTAAAGACGAGAACGTGGATTACAAAGATTAAGGCGATGATATAATTAACTGCCATAGGTGATGAAAAGAAAAGCAATTCATCTGAGCAGAAAATTCTCATATAAATAATGATGAGAATATATTTTTTACAACGGAATCTGTCTTGTAGTGCAGTCTGTCTGTTATAAGTATATTAATAGCGACTTTGTTTCATTTAGTATTTAATTAAAATAATTAGGTTATCGTTCTTTTAGTACATATTAAGTCTACTTTGTAGTATCCACCACAATTAATTCTTTAATATTTCTCTTTCAATTTTTAGAAAAAGTGAATTTTTAGAAAATATTTTTTATAAACAAAAAATATTTAAAGAAAGGCATACAAAATGAATAGAAAAGATCAAACAAACAGACGATTAACTTACATGACTCCACAGCGAGATCAGCACAATAAAACTTTAATTTTAAATTAATCATTTATTTGTTCACTTTTGGAACGACAACTTCGTTTTGGACACCTCCGTCGAGGTTACGACAATTTTTTAAAAAGAAATCGTATATATACAATTTAATCTTCTGTTTGTTATATTTTGAACCAACAACGGAATACAAGTTTTTCAATTTTCTAAGCAAAAAATCGATATAATTTTTAACAAAATTAAAGAATTTCATAAAAAATATTTTTATTTTGTACTTGTCACAAAATAAAATGTTTTAGTGGAAATGCCACCTTTTTCAAGATTTGTCGTGATTGTTTGTAAAAAAAACAAAATAAAAAGTTCGAAGGTTTGGCGGTTCCATGTCAAAATAAACAAATCGCATACTTCTAGCGTATTTATCCTATAACATTCTTATTTGTCAGTATCAACATGTGAGTATTGATTGGACAGCGGACAAAATTTATCAAAATTTTGTAAAAGATACTCTTGAGAGGATCCGTTAAAACATGCATCCTTACAGTCCTTGGGTCTTATTAAGACTAAAATTTAAATATTGTCAATCAATATTTTAATTTTCATTGTTTACAATAAATTGCATGTCTCCTCATGATATGTAAGTATTCATGTAGACCTTTTGCGTAACATCTCTAGATAAGAGTTAATTCGCTCTCTAAACTACTTTTATTTTTATGGTTATTTGAAGATTTGGAAATTTAAGAAAAAAAAATAAACTAGTATCGAGAATTACATACGATTTTCATTTAACAGCCTATGAAAAAATTCAGGTCAAATGATTTTTTCACAGTCTAATAGCACTAGTTGATAATCCTAATCCATCTTGGGGATTATGACAACAATAATATCACACGAATTATCATATCAATTACTATTTTATTAAACAAAAACTTATATGTTTTGTTGATATCGATAATATATGCTATATTAGAAGAATTAATTAGATTCATTTAAATATTTTTTTTCTGTTTATTCATAAACTTATTTTATATGTAGTTAGTTGCGGCAAATCTTTACGTTGTATATGAATTGCAGATTATCAAAGAACATAGTAAAATATCACAATTACATTATAAAATAATTGCCATTGATGCTTACATTTTAAAACAACAATGACAAAACATTTTATACGACTAAATGAGGCGGAAAGGGATGCAAAGATTCGAGATAAACTTATAGATTGTTTTAACCAACGACTTTAGTTCCAAGTATCCCCGTGGTATTATATAATTCAATTATTTATTATGGTTGATACAATTTAATTCTGTGTTTAAAATTTCTGATTATGACCTGTCATACATATATTTTAAATGTTTATTAACGGACCTAATAATGTAAGTTAATTATTGTAAACCTATTATAGCTCAAAAATATCAAGTAATTTGATCTGACGGTAAGTATTGTTGTATACAAAAGGTTTAAAATGTATAGGATAAAAAGTATCAAATACTTTGTGTACTTTTCACAAACTATTTATAACAAAATTAGCAAACAGTAATAGTTTTAAGAACTTTACATTCTTTTTACTATAACTGATAGAATACCACTAATTTTTTTTTATTTTTAGTATTAAAATTAAATTACTTTCAAAAAAATCAACTTGCTCAAAATTTAATCATAATATTTCTAATTTGTGTTTATTATGTATAAAAAATTAAATATTCATCCTCTTTATAGAAAACAACTTACTAGACAAGTATATTAGAAGTAATTTATTTTTTTTGCAGAGGTAAGACAGAAAATAAGAACATTTTTTTCTTAGGAAAATCAGATTTAAACTGACGGAAATTTTAAGATTTAAATTTAAAAAAAAATTTATATAAAAGAAATCATCACAAATGATATCAACTTTGTCAAAAATATTATAAAATATTCAGCATGGCCGAGGCACATGTTAATTTTTTTTTCTCATATGGAAAAGTATAAATCAGAAACTTTAGCTTCACCAATATAACTAATTATACATTTGTGCTTGTCTATGTCAAATGTCATTGGTACTAGAAAAAATTAATATATATAAGGTGCAGAAACGGTTAAAATAATGATATGTATTTTCCTCGAGAATAGGCTTCAAGATCATAAAAATGATGAAATTTGTTAGAACAAAGAATAGCTTAATACGATAGAGGAGACTATTTTTTCAGGCCTATGAATTTGAAGACAGGTTATAAGGCGATATTCGATCAAAAAAACCAATAGCTCTTATTAGCGACACAGAGAGGAATTTACTACATTTAAAATAAAGAATAAATTTAATTCTAATGGATAAGCTAAAAAAGACTATAAGACAATTTTAATAACACCAATGCACCAGATACTGGAGAGATCTCTGAAATCAATGCTAATTAATATAATTGCCTCGAAATTTCCTCAGTTAAAAGATTTTGGGATAAAAAAAAGTAAGTAGGGAAAGCAAGGCAAGTTACATGATATCGTAATTATTTGGACAAGCCAAAATATATAAAAATAATGCAGAACTGCTATCAAATTATAGAGATATGTTTTGATTTGCTAAAGGTATAAATACAACTCATCGGGTTCACTCTTGATGAAAGTCTTGATATTATTAAAACCTAAATATTGAATACGTTAGCTCAAAGTCAAACGACGAAAAAGTCTTTCTGATGATCAAAAAACTATGCCTAGTGATGGAAATGCCCGAAATGACATCTTGGACACTAAATTTTAACTTGTATGACAACATCGTTCTTTATATTAACTTTTATATAAAAAATGTTGATACACGGATTTTTCGTTGCAATTCAGGACTAATATATTTATATCTTTTGGGTTCCAATATAAGAAATCTAGTTTTTATTAATTATACTATTTAATTAGTATTTTTATAATCTCGGTATTGCGACCAAACATAGCTTTTACAAACTTAATGCGTGGGAACTGTAAAAATTCCGTAAAAACTTCAATTTTACACTGCAAAAGAATTGGATTTTGTATAAAATATTAGTTCATTATGCTAAAATTACTTTTAAAATAGAATTTTTTATTGATTTATATGAAGATTTATGCAAAAAAAATTAAGTCTTTTTTTGGTGGAACTCGTGTCTTTTTAAGCAAAGTTCTTGTTTGCTAACTATGAGCCACATAATTAAAGAAGATGTTTAACACTGAATTTTCTAGATATATACTTTGCTCATAAATGTTGATTTAGTAAATTTTAATTTTTGCGCACTACAGCCGCACATCTTAAAAGCCTCGTTTTTTATTTTGGTTAAACTTATAATAAATATATCTTGCACATGCTATTACTACAAGGTGTAAAGATATTTGACGCGTGATTCGAGTGTTTTGACGTAATAATTTTTTTCAAAAGAAGTTTGTTTTTTTTTAGTCTCACATTGGGGAGTTTAATAGTTTTTAGGTACATTTCATGTTACATTGAGGTTAAAAATTTTAAAAATGCTTCATACAGTCTAGTGTAATATTTTCTTTCACATTCTGCTTGTTATGTTCAAGTTAGCGATTTACTCCGAAAAATGATAAATGATCGTGGTTTACGCTCTGGTGTCAAATTGAAGTTTCTAATTAACAGTTAATTCGATTGAGAAAGCGTCTTAGTCTATAACTTTACAAATTATCAAAGATGTAAAAAAAAATTTACAATAAACTCTATTTTTAATTAAATTTTGCGTTTTAATTAAAAATTTTTGTTTTTTAGTTATCCTCTTCTATTACATTATCTTTTATTTAAATATGCAATAAATTTAATCTACCATAATCACTATAAATTAATTTACCATCCCCCTTTATGTATTTTCTTTTCTTCTTCGCCTGTCATGTCTTGTCCACTTCCTCTCCTGATATATTCAAGACAGATGAACAAATTAATTCTGTAGAAGATAAATTTCTAGATATTAATTTTGACAATATAGCCAAGACTACTAATTTAAAACGCTATAATAAATTGGTCACTGATTATTTCTTAAGTATCTGTAAACACCCAGAAATAAAAAAGATGATAAAAAAAATATCATCTGAGAATCTTTTTATCAACAGAAATGTTCTATTAGTTGATTTTAAACATTTTTTACTGGAGTATTTTTTAAATAAGAAATATAACACTAAATATTTGTATGATTCGACTTTTATTGATTCATTGGCTTTCCATAGTTATAAATTAATATTGAAATTAATCAATAAAAAATTTAAAAAAAGGATAATCGAGTCTATAGACTTAAAAATGGATGAAAATGATAATAATAAAATTTTGAAATTGTTTAAAGAAGAAAAATACGATAAGATATTCAATGTAAGAAAACGAAGATATGTTCCAATTTATACTCACAAGAAGACTTCTAGTGAACATGTACTGGATGATGTGAAAATCGAGTACATAGGAAAACCAGTGTATGGGGCAGAAAGAGCTCGGGTCGATGAAATAATATATGATTATTCCGAACTTACTAAATAAATGATTATGTTTGGTTATTTTAGCCCACATTGCGTACAAAACAAATTCTTATAAAAACATGAATAAATCTAATAAAAATTTTTATTTAGTAGAATATTTTTTCTTATAACTTCCTTGTTCTACATATTTCTTTAGATATTTCCAATCATTCATAACGACGACTATCTTTTCGTTGATGATTTTGATGTCATAAATAATATAACCAAGTTCATATTTAAAATCTCTTTCAATATTATAAATATAAGATTGTGTAAAGTACCATACCTCTTCCTCAAATAAAAATATATTTTGTATTATATCAAATATTTCTACGCTCTTTTTTTCTTTGTCCCCAAAATAAATTTTATACTTCTTTAGTGTATCGTAAGACTTTATTTCTACAAGTTTATATTCCCCGATTTGATTTATAAAAACTTCATTTTCTTCTTCATTGTCTTTTTTACTACATTCTTGCTTAAGTTCGTATGTTTTCTTGTCTATACTTTTCATATTATCAAAATAATCAATAAAATGAAAATTTTTTTTAGTACTAAAAATTTTTTTGCTCTTAAAATTTTTTAAAATTTCCACTTCTATTTTTGAGACATTTGATTTGTTCATTTCTAATATTTTAGTATCTTTTTCGTCACTATAAATTATCAAGTTGTTTTCTAAATATGCTGATGTTATAAATTTACTATAAATTCTTAATAAATTTTTATATGGAATATTTCTAACTGACAGATCATTGATTATTGCCTTTGGTAATTTGAAAGTACATGATTCTGATATCTTATTAGTAGTAAATTTTTCCAACTCATACATTTTAACTTTACTTAGACTAAATATCTCTAAATTAGTTCTATTATTAATAAGTAATTTTTCTTTACTGGAAACCACTTGTACATTTGTATCATAAATCTTCAAATACTTGAATTTATCTTTTTGTGGAATTAATACACTCAGTGTGCCATCTGTATTCCCTACTAATATTCTATTATTATCGTAAATTGAACAATTACTAATTCCATCATGTAAATCTACTTGGTAGGCTTTTACAAACAAATTCTTTGTAAATTTATATGAAATTAATCTACTGTCACTTCCTGATGTATAAAATACATCAGAAATTATTAATAAAGTATTTAATGAGGAGTTTCTAACTTTAGTTTTTTGTATTACATGTAATAGACCAATATCTAATAATATAAAATACCCTGTGTTAGTTACAAATCCAAATTTATTATCACTAAAATGTTCTATTTTATTGATCAGACCTTCGTCAAACTCAAATTCATTTTTTAAAATAAAATTTTCATCAAAAATAAAAATTTTATCTTTTCCGCCAATCAGAAAATAATCTCCAAAATGATAAATACAAGATAATAAAACAGATGTTTTATACTTGATAGTAATATTTTCCTCTTCTATTTCTAGTATAAATCCATTATATGTAGATACTAAAAATTTCTCATTATGAATTATAAAATCTGTAATTTTATAGCCAATATTTTTTTTTGTTACAGTAAAGTCTTGTAAATTTATCCAAATAAGTTCGTCCATTGCAGAAATGCAAATTATAAAATTTTTATAAGTTATAGATTTTTTAATAATGAGACCAGTATAAAAGGAGAAAACTGGCCGTAAAGTCATAGAATTAAGAATATTACAAGATTTATTAGATCTAAACAAATAGATATATGAGTCAGTAGATGATAAAGATGTGATTGATTGGGGTTTGTAATCTATTTGCTTAAATATCTCGATCTTCATCTAAGGGGAAATATTCGAAATTTTAAAAAAGAGAAATTTGAAAAAAAGAAAAGGGCAACATTTACAGCTTCAAAACATATAACATTATAACATAAATACTAGAAAACTGGATAAGAACCATAATATTATAACTTGAAAACAAATATAAAACAAAATTTCATGATATTTGCATAATAAAATAAAATTTAGTTTTTTGGTAAACTAATCTAATAAGACAAATTTGTGTATATTTTATAGCTTCCTCGTAAATTGAGAACTTTACTCAATTTTTACCCCTTAAAAAAGCAAAAAAAGGCCGTGATTTTTTGAAATATTACAAGAAGATACTAATAAGATTACTATATATAATATGCAATAATGAATACGTAAATAAAAGAGATAACATTTGCATACAACATTTAAAAACAAAAATTTATTTAATCTTTATAAAATTTTTAAAAAAAATCAAAATTATTATGAAATATATTTTACTAATAAATGTTTGTCAATTTCAAAATAAAAACATTCAAGACCGGAGGTGGGGTACTTTAGACCCCCCCCCTTTGAAGCGCTTCAATTTTTTTTTCGAACCCCAAAATTGAAGTGCAAAAAAAAAGAGGAGCAGGAAGGGGACAAAAATTACTAAGCACTTATGACATTAAAAACAATAAATAAATATATACTTTTATACAAAAATTAATTTTAGATTTAGTTATAATAATCATTTGTAGTATTGTGTCTTTTTCGCCCTTCTTATTTTTTTAATTTTTTTTAATTGTTGGTTTATTATTAAAGTAGATTTTCTTCAAAAATCTACTTTGATAATAAACCAACAATTAAAATTATAAATATTATTTATATAAGAAAATTTAAATAAATGTTCAACGATCTTTACAGATTGTTAAATCAAAAAATTTAATTTAAAATATGTTAAGTTATTTAGAATTATATAGTTTTATGGTTATATTCTTTTTTTAAATTAAATTTCGTATACAAATATATTATTATTTGGTATTTTTACTGTTTGAAGATGCAAGTAATTTGAGTACTAATGATTGCTTCTCCTTTATTTTGCACTTCGTTTTTGGGGTTCAAAATTATAAAGTGAACACTCTCAGAGGGGAGCGTTTTTGTCCCCAATTCTAAAAAATCGGAAGGGCAAAAAATGCTTATTGGTTTATATAATTGTAAAAACTTGTATTAAAATATAATTGTGTACATAAATATATATTTATTTATTGTTTTTAATGTCATAAGTGCATAGTAATTTTTGTCCCCTTCCTGCTCCTCTTTTTTTTTGCACTTCAATTTTGGGGTTCGAAAAAAAAATTGAAGCGCTTCAAAGGGGGGGGGTCTAAAGTATCCTTCACCCTTCAAGACCAATAGCATTTATAAAAAAGAAAATTGAAAATGTCAATTTTTGATATTCAATACAGTAATTTATATAAAACCCACATCCATCAATAAAATATTATCATATTATCAGCTGCTTGCTCAAACCCTAAAGATATCTGTAGGAGAAAAGCCAGGTGCACACTAAAATTTTTTTTTCTAAGGAATGAGTCACGAGGTGACAGGATATTTGAAAGACCAAAAATAATTGAGTTTTGACAAGGCACTGGCACGAGCACGGCTATGTAATTTCGAATAGATAACCCCTTTTTTAGAACTCTCGCGGAGATGTCAAACATCTCAATGTTTCATCAGCGACTATATAAACAAATACGCCCTGGGTCGCTAAGTTATCAAGAACAATAGACTTGACGGCTCGAAAAATCAAGAAACTAATAACAATATAACCTCGTGAGGCAAAAACCTGCTACCAATATCTCTATATATCATTTTCAAATATATCCTTATCTTAATATTTACACAGTCGTGTTATATTTTCTCCTTATGAATATGAACTCCGAAAGTTTAAACATTAAAAATTTTAAATTTATAGTTACCTATTAAATTGTAAGATCTGATATTTTGCAAAGCACAATTTTTTTTGCAAACTCTATTCGTCATCCAAAAGTTTTTAAGAAAATGCACACGATGTGGATCTACAGTTGCAATTTATTTATATTTGATTGCACCTATGATAACTATCGTATTGAATTGCAGTTAGCACATCATTCTTCAATCCAAGACAGTTTACTAGTTTTAGTCATATTTGAAACTAAGATATATATTGCTATAATCTTCAATATTGTAGCACTTTTTACTTTAAACATTTTTTTTGATGATTTCTATTATATAATTCGAGCATCTTTTATACTGACATCAGTTGGTTTTAACTGCTTTCATGACGAAACTAATGCCCACAGCGTTGTATAATACAAATCTTATCTAGAAAAATAACAATATTTTGTAGTTATACTAAAATTGTCAATTGTAATCATTTTGCTTATGCTAAACATAAAATTAGAAAATAAACTTGCTGCTTTTTTTGCTTTTTTTCTAGTCGGAAAATCATAACATACCTTTGTAAAGTCATTAAAAATTTTACACATCAGAAATAGGTGTTTTTTATCTTTAGTTGCAAATAACAATTTTTTGAAAAAATTTTATAAAAATATTTTAGGTATGAATCAAGGAAAAGGTCTGGCTATTTTAATTTCTAAATAAAATAAATCTTGAACTTTCATATAAAAAGCAGCCTATAATAGAACGGGTGGTTAAAAAATATAAGTGGGGCAATAATACTTATAAGTCATATGTTGTGTGTATTTTTCAGATGTCATCATGATATTATCTCAGTAGTAGCATCAAAAAGCTTTTTATTAGACTTTTCCATACAATGCCATGGCCTTGCTATTTGGGGTTTTTACAAAAGTATACATCCATGGAAGTTTTTTTTTTAGTAAAAACCCTGTAAGTCAAATCCATCTAGTTAAAGAAAAAAATTAATAACATGAATATATTTATTGATTAAAAGCATTGACAAAATTATTTCTAAAAATTCTTTTGATTATATTATATTGTAAATCAATATCGAAAATATATCTATCTAAAATATATAATTTATTTGGATATAATATTCGGCTTATTAATTACTTTTCACAAGATACGCTTACAGTCTCATCTGGCAGTTCCAGGACTTCCTTCTGAGATTCACTCATTGGCTCTCGAAGACCCCTTCCTGATCTGTATCAAGCCCATGTCTGGCTGACATAGTTAGGCTTTCTAAAGTCATTTTAAGGACTCATGACTGTATATATGCTTCCGTTCTGGGTTCTAATCTGAGCACTTTATCTATCTAAATATGATTATTTTTCTAATTGTTAATGATATTACAAATTAATAATTTCAAAATAAAATTGGAAAAAATATTTAATCTTATTTTAGTGAAAACAATTTTACTGTTAAGTTACACGAAAATAAAATCTTTTGAAAAATTTTATCAATGAACTGTTTAAATCATAGATTAAGTTTCAGCCTTAATAATTTGTATTTGATTATCAATTCATAATAACCTGAGAGATTAAAAAGTCAACCAATTCCTTATGATAAATTTATAAATTCTCAGCTCCGACGATTATAAATATCATAAACAATGTGGCCGAGTGCTCTTAATGACTGATTACAAATTTATGCTTGGTACATATCAATACGGCAAAACAGAAGAAATAACTCAAATACTATATATCTAATTCGAAAAACTCTTTTGTGATGTACATTACTACATCACAAGGGCAAATGTTACAAACATCATCTGTCGCATTTGTTCAAAGACACGTTAGCCATCTCAAAGTGGCCCGTCAAGACGAGACACACAAACAAACTGAGTTGTATGATTGTTACTACATTTGTAACTAAGCCATTGTTTGTGTTTCATGTTAACAGCAAATAGATAGGCTAAGAATAAAATATACAAAAGAAAGTTTTCCTTTGAAGGACGGGAATAGAAGAGAAAACAAATAACTATCAATAAAAAATATTTTTTTCAAAAACTACTTAGAGTTTTATTATAAAAAGGCCATGTCGCAAGAATACATGAAGTATTCAATTGATAACGTTATTTATTCTATCTAAACTTCAAAAAAATAAGTTTAGATTATAATTATATAGTGGAAATTGCATGAAAAAATATTACGTCATATTTCCTAATTTTATTTTTACATATATCTGCAAATTAGTTTGTTGTCTTTAACAACAAATAATTTTTTTCATGCATATAAGCCTGAAAAAATTAAAAAAAAAATGCAAAATTACAAAACAATTGGTTGTATCACTTGTAACCGTGAAATACCAATAAAATTGTGTTTCTCCTTTACATCTGGAGAAAATGAAATAGGATATATCACTTTCTATGATGCTATTAGTTTTTTAAACTTAAATCAACTTATAAAAAAATATTCAGTAGATTTGTTATTAGTTCAAAAAGAGCATTATTTAATAATTGAAGGATGTACTGATGTCAATATACAATTATTAGAACGAAGTGGGTTTAAAGAAAACAAAAATTTAAATCAAGATTATTTTTCTAGTTGTAGTATTGGTGCATTGATGTATTTTCTTAATAAACAAAATGTAACAATCAAGCAGAAATATTTAGATAATAGATCTTTCGTTATAGATGAAAGTCAAGATAAATTGTATGATGTTATTAATTTTACATCGACATGTTATGGACGAAGAAAACTCAAATTGGATTTGATGCAGCCTTTGGTTGAAAAGAACGAAATTGTTTCTAGACATGAAAAGATACTATTCTTTAGAAATAATAAAGTTTTGGCGTTAAACATTGAGAAATTATTAAAATCTCTACCAGATATAGAAAGATTTATTAATTCAGATTGTAATAATAATGAAGATCTTAAAGGATATAAAAAGATCATTTATCATACGACTAGAATTTATAATTTTTTAAGTTCATACAAACATCTACAAAACGCCAGTGATTTTTTTAAATCAGATACAAAGTATTTGATTGAGAAATTCGAGAATATTTTCATTAAGGAGGTTTACGATCAAACACAAGTTCATCTTTTATTTAATTCTGAAAATAATGATTATCTGAAATTAGCAAAAAAAATTTATCAAGAGACTCTCGAGAGTATTGACGACTATTTAACATTTTTAGATGTTAATTTTGATTATAAAATCATGAAGAATAGTGACAATGAATTTTTCATAAAGGTTAAGATAGATCCTTCGATAGACCTACCAACCAATGAATTGGCCAAATTTCCAAGTCAGTTCGCCGATGAAATGAAAAGTTTTTGTTTTTTATCTGAAAATGAAGAAACAACAATTAAAGATTTATCAGTAAAGAGTACAAGTAATTTTGATTCAACTGCTCATATAAAGAATACAAGCAAAGTACATCAAACATGTTCATCTAATCTTCCGCCGGATTTTATAATTTTAACTTACAAGGATAATTTCCTCATAGGCTCTACTTTAGAATTGCAGAAATTGAATTACAGACTCAAAGAAGTTTATGATCAAATATTAGAAATAGGAGGTAATTTATGTAATGATCTTATAATAGAATGTAAAACAAAGAGAAAATATTTTAATGATTTATTTGAAGAAATATCAGAGATCGACTTGTGTCTTAGTGGATACAAATTTTCTTTGAAATTTGATTGTTGTATCCCGAACATAGGCGACAGGCTATGTGTCTCATCCTCATACCATATATTTCTTAAGAAAGATCGTGTCATTTACAATGATATTTATATTTCAGAAATTACAAGATTAAATGTACTGACTGGTTCTAACATGAGTGGTAAATCCGCGTATACAAAACAGATCTTTTATAATTCTCTTTTATATCAAATAGGATATCCAATACCAGCTAAAAATGGTATTATCAAGATATTTAGAAAAATCGTATACAAGTCGAATAAGACTTCGTCCCCTGAAGAATTATTTAATTTCATAGACAAGTTAAATTTAAATGAAGATTCCTTAATTATAATCGATGAAATTGGCAAAGGAATACATTTTTCCAATGTACTGCCGACATATTTGACAATTTCTCGATTTATTTTAATATCAAGATGTTATTCTGTGATTATTACTCACCACATATCTTTTATACAATATATTTATAATCAAGCGGGATTTAATACAATTAAGAGTGTAGAATATAAAATATCACATGGGTTTTACAATACTAGATTATCGGATATAAGAGAAATAACAGGTAATCTAAATATTTCACTGAGTTGTGATTTACCAGATGAGGAAAATACGAATATAAAAAACGTTTCAAAATTAGCTTTCGATATTAAGCAGTGTAGATCGAAAGAAGATGAAGAAAAAATTGTAAGAGACATAAAGAGTAAACATTTGCGGAGGTATTAAAGCTACTTTGAAATATACAATATATTATGGTTAAATTATTATTAATGTTTCAAGCTTATAATAAAAGTCTTTTGATAAGGACAAAATTAATTAAAGTCAATTTGAGTTACGAAAACGGTTTAGTCTATTAAATTGGTCTTCAATATAAATTACTTAACTATTCGTGTAATATGATCGAATAAGTGTTATGTCTTGATTATTTTATGTAAAAAAATTACAAAGAAATTTCAGATTAAAACAAATAGATTTTATTATAGCAAAGTATATAAGTATAAAATATTTGAGATGATAAACATTTAAAAGATGTTACAAAATAAATTTAGACAACAACATAATATACAATATTATATTATGATTTTCAAACACTTTTCATTGCAATATTTTTCGGCATTTATAAAATATTATGAAAAATAATTATATTCTTATCATCAGTGAAAGTATTAAAAATTCTCCAAGAAGTTTATAGATGAAATGATAAAATGCCCGTGTAAAAATCATATTGTACAAAAAAATCTTACGTCAACACATTAGAGATATTAAATTTATTTTAATGATGATATTTAGCTCATTAAAATACGTTTGTATCTTTAGTGCTAAACTTCAATAGGGCATATAAATCCTTTCTACGCATACTTTTTGCAAAAAAATCATTCTCGTACCACGATTAATTTTTTACCTTACTTCTGAAATTTCAATATTAAAAGACATGGCAGAATATAAAAAACCATATAAAACTATTTATTATTACCTAAAAGAGTGAATTATTATGGTCGATCACAAAATTGTGTTTATCTATGATATTTCCTTGGCAAAATTTAGTCTTTGTATGATATTTATTCAATTTAATATCAAAACTAAAAATAGTGAATATGAGTTTGATGACATTGAAAGAGAACACCCCATTGTACTCAATTAGAAAACAAAATCTTCAAATCATAATGAAAAATTCAAAATAATTCTTATTGATAACTAAAGGCATATATTCAATAAATATTGCTGCACATCGGCAAAGAAAAATGATATCTTTTTTCCATTTTCATCATATATAATAAGAAGATTGGGAGTTAATCTGGGTCAATGTATTGTGTAAAAATACTCTTTATTGGCGCACATATAAAAATACTACAATGTCCTGCAAATCGGGACCTGGTTTTTTGTGTATTCATAGCTATATTCGTCGTAGTTGTCCTGAAAATAACAACTTTCAAAATTTTAAAGTACATCGAGGATAAAATTAACTGAACCTTGCATGTGAAATACACACTATAAAGACCTCCTTAAATATTTTTTGTTTGCAGTCTTGAGTATCTATCTGCGTATTTTGAATAGAATAAAAAAAATTAAAATCTCATGTAATTTATTGTTTTATTTACTAATTATCAGAAAAGTCCAGAATGATCTTAAGATCTTCCTCTCTTGTGGCTTATATAGAAAATTTACGGCTTTTAGAGCCTCTTATATATATATGGACTAATGCAAGTTTTATGTATAAACTTCTTAATACATATATCTTAAAAATATGATTTTGTAATAAGTAATTAACTCACTTTGGTTCAATTCAGTCATTTCTACCAAAAAGCATAGTGTTATATGGTATATCAAATATTCCAAGAGACATATTGCAGTAAATCAAGAATTATTTAGCATGATAATATAGTTTAAGTATTTCAAGTGTTATAAAATGTAAAACATGCTAGAAACAACATTATATGATTTATCTACAGTGTTAGTTGTCAAGGGACAGATCTCCAGTGGTTCTAAGATTGCCCTGGAGACCAGAGAATACCATGCTGTAGGTATTATTCTTCTTCTCTCCAATTATGTTTTGGAGGGAAATACTTTATTTACCCTCCCACAAACATAAAAGAAAATCATACCCATAAGGGTATGAAGAAGTTAAATAAAACATTAAGTAAAACTAACTCTTCTCGGACTGCTGGGCAACCAGTAGTCCACAATGGTGGTAACGGTGAAGAGGATATGAAAGATGAAATCGATGAAATCTGTTCCTATGTGAAAAAACTGAGTCTACAAAACAGATGGACAGAATTTACCGGCGAAGATCTAAGTAAAGCCGAAGACTTTCTCTCCCAGTTTAGAGAAGTAGAAGATATCTATGAACAAGCCAAGACGCTGGATATCGTAAAGTCCAAACTAAAAGGAAAAGCGTTGCGATGGTATAAGGCCTTCGAAGGTGAGGAGATAACAGATTTCGATACATTCAAATTCCAATTTCATAAGAAATACATAAAAGAAAAACTACTTGAAGATGTAACTGATAAGTTTATGCACTTGTACGTACAAGGTCCAAAGGAAAGCGATATCATGAGTTACGCTTACGACCTCAAGAGTTGTGCAAAGAAAAGCACTGAATACTTTAACCGATTAAAGATTGCGATAGGAAGAAACTCCCCAGATACGTTGAAGGAATCTATATTGGACACCAAGGACTGGATAGAGTTATTAGATCTGGTAGAAGAAAAGGAAACTTTTATGAATAATTATCTAAAAAAGAAAACCAAGTGGCCCAAAATTCCACGTAACGAAGCACCCTTGCAGAAAAAGAAAGTGATTAAAACTTTTACAAAGAAGGCAGAAGAAGGAAATACTGCATTACTCCTGAAGGTAGGAAGAGTGGATAAATCGAAAACTAAAGACATGCGACCAAGAATTAAACTATATTCCGAAAAAGAAATTATTTCCGCACTAATCGACACAGGTGCCCAAATTAACCTGATTAGTAAAAACACTATCCAACGCCTGGGCCTAGAAACAACAAATGTCAGTCTAAACATTGAAGGAGTAGGAGGAAGTGTAAGATCAGAAAAAAAGGTGGAATTCATGATTAAAAAACCTAAAAACAAGAAGAGCAACAGAGTGGAGGCTTATGTAGTTGAGAACTTGCCAGAAGACCTCATTATAGGTATTGGAGATGCCGTTTCACTAAACTTGTTAAAGATGCTTGATAAAATGGAAAGCGCCGTTATAACGAAATCAGTATGTACAACAACGTCAGGTAATAATGAAACACTTATAACTGATGTCGGAGATGAAACATTACTACAAGTTGAAAAAGAAAAGTTCAATAAACTTATTACGGAGTATTCAGAAATTTTTTTAAATGGAGATCAACAATCAAGTCTAGACATTGAACATGCTATAGAAATAACAAATGACGTCTCTGAAATAAAAAATATTCAATATAGAAGGTCTCCGGACCAAAATATGATCATAGAAGAAAAAGTTCAGGAGTTTTTGAA
The DNA here is from genome assembly GCF_036630325.1 of Vairimorpha necatrix. Taxonomy (NCBI): domain Eukaryota; kingdom Fungi; phylum Microsporidia; family Nosematidae; genus Vairimorpha; species Vairimorpha necatrix. The sequence continues at coordinate 573,812 of NC_088825.1, read as the reverse complement.
GAAAGGAGTTATCGAAAGCAGCGATTCAGATTATACATCCCCAGTTGTATTAGTCAAGAAACCAGACGGCGACCTAAGATTTTGCATTGGTTATAGGAGACTGAACAAAATCACTAAGAAAATGATTTACCCAATACCTCTTATAGAAGAAACTATTGAAGAGCTACAAGGAGCGTCTATATTCACTGTATTAGATTTAGAATCGGGATATCATCAAATAAGAATCCGACAAAAAGATAGATATCTTACAGCTTTTAGAAGCAGATCAGGGGCTTTTCAGTGGGTTAGGATGCCATTCGGGCTTGTAAATGCGCCCTTTACTTTTCAAAAGATAATGAATTCAATACTATCTCCTCATTTACATAAATTTGTACAAGTATACTTAGATGATATAATGATATATTCAAGATCGGTTAAAGAACATCTAGAACACACGGAAGCAGTGTTTAAAAGATTAGACAAATTAAAACTGAAAGTCAATCAAAAAAAATGCAAGATTGCTAAAAATTCAGTAAAATTCTTAGGTTATATGATAAACAAAGATGGAATAAGCATACCATTAGAACAACAAACCAAATGTTTACGACTTAAAGTTCCGAAAACTCTCAAAGAAACTAGGGCTTTTATCGGATTTATTAATTACTTTAGGAAATTTATAAAAAACTACACAGATATAATGGCCCCGATTTATGAATGCTTGAAAAAAGGAAAATTTGAGTTTTCTGAAAGTGCTAAACAAAGTGTAATCAAAATAAAAGAGATTATCACGAGCTCTCCAGTCCTTAAACTACCAGATTTTAACAGAAAGTTTATTTTATATACAGATGCATCTAATTTATACATAGGAGCAACACTAATGCAGGAATACGAGGGAATAGAAATGCCAGTATATTTTATATCAAGGAAATTAAATACGGCAGAAATCAACTATACAGTAACCGAAAAAGAGTGTCTTGCTATAATATGGAGCATAACACAATTCAGAATATATCTTACCAATACATTTATAATCCGTACAGATCACCAAGCGCTTAAATGGCTACTGAGTTTTAAAGAGAGTACAGGGAGATTAATGAGATGGATTCTAACTTTGGAAAATTACTCTTACGAAATTGAGTATATTAAAGGAAAAGATAATGTTATTGCAGATGGATTAACCAGATTTGTCCATACAGTAAATAAGGACCAGGCTGATGAACTATCCGTTTCAGAAAAAAAAAGAACTTATTCTAAAGTGTCACGAAGAATGTGGGCATGGGAGTATATTTCCAACATACACGCTAATCCTCCAGAAAGCGCAATGGAAAGGTATTTACGCAGATATAAGAAAAGAAATAGAAAATTGCCAAGTATGTCTGAAATTTAATCTTAAAAGAATACCCAAAGAGTATCATAGGATTCAACTGAAAGAACCATTTTCTCTAGTTGGTATCGACATAGTAGGCCCATTGCCTAAGTCAGAAAATGGAAAGATTTATATAATTGTAGCTACCGATTACATAACTAGATGGTGTGAAGCTAAGGCCGTGAAGAATAAAACAGCCAAAACAGTAGCCAAATTTATTTTTGAAGAGATCATATGCAGACATGGTCCACCGAACGAACTACTTTCAGATAGGGGACTCGAATTTTTGAACTCTACAGTAAAAGAATTATGTAGAATTTTTCATGTGCGAAAATCTTTTACTTCGTCTTACCATCCTCAATGTAATGGTACAGTTGAAAGAACCAATCAATCGCTGGTAGCTAAACTGGCCAAAATAACTAATGAAAGATGGAAAGAATGGGACGAATATTTAGAACTAGCACTATATGCTTATCGTATTTCTCCAAGGAAGAAAACGGGATTTTCCCCATTTGAATTATTGTATGGACGTAAGCCACAAGAATGGGATCAGACTAACCAAGAGATAGTACCCATGGAACCTAATCTATTGATATTTGAAAGATTAAACCAAACTCGAGAAATAATGCTTCAAGCAGAGAGAGAAGCACGGGAAAGAGAAATAGGAAATGTGAAAGAACAGGCTTTTAAAGTAGGGGATATAGTACTGAGGAGAAAACCTCCAATCAATATAAAAAATAAACTGGACAGTAAATTTGAAGGACTTTACACTATAACTAAGATAGGAAAAAGGGGTGCGTATGAAATAACTAGTCCAAATAATGTTGTTTTCTCGGTGAATCAGAAAGATTTAAAAAAAATGGATTTTGAAAAGGAAACTTGGGAGCCGATAAGGAAGGGGGAGTGTCAAGGGACAGATCTCCAGTGGTTCTAAGATTGCCCTGGAGACCAGAGAATACCATGCTGTAGGTATTATTCTTCTTCTCTCCAATTATGTTTTGGAGGGAAATACTTTATTTTCCCTCCCACAAACATAAAAGAAAATCATACCCATAAGGGTATGAAGAAGTTAAATAAAACATTAAGTAAAACTAACTCTTCTCGGACTGCTGGGCAACCAGTAGTCTACATTAGTAATTTCAATAACACATTCTATTTGACTTATTAAAAAATTGTTATATTTCATAACTAGATATTTTATTGATATTGAAACATGGTCTGGTATATTAACTGTTAAATAATTATTAATAGAACGAATCGTAAAACATACGGAATATTGATTTATATTAAAGTATTAAAAAGCATTTTCCGTAAAGAAATTGTTTAATTGGTGTTTTTAATATATTTTGAAAAGTATCAAAATCAATAGTAGAAAGTTTAAAACAGATAAGAAACATGCAATATATAAAGAATTTTGAAAATCAATAATATAGGCTGATGAAGTAGGGTTAGGAGATAAATTTTCAACTGGATTATCGTCACCACCAGTGGACTTTTCTGGTCCATCTACAGGGGTAGTAGCGGGATTTGCTGCAGTTCCGTTTCCATCAGTTCCTCCGGACGTACTCATACCAACCTTAGTTTCTTCGCCAAGTGCTTTTACTGACAATAATATACTTAAAATATATAAAACATTCATAGAGGTGTAGTTTTTTTTTCAATATATATTTAAATAAAAAAAAAGGAGGCAGATAGATTATTGGTAGACTATTAAAAAAGATCAAAGAGTGCACTCGAAATAGAAGTAAAAACTATAAAAATTACATTTTTTAAATTTTTTTTTTCATTTAACTTTACAGTTCAATTATATTGATTCCTCCTTTTTATAATATCAAAAGGAGGATTCTTTGTTTATGGAAAAATAATCAAAAAGCTAGCATTTTTTTTACAAGCACGAATATAATGTAAGACAAATTAAACATGTAAAAAATATCCTAATATGTAAACACATAAGAAAATTTTGACTTATGTTTTGTCAAAACTGAAATTCATAATTTAAGACAAATGATTATATGATGTATAAATTTAAATATAATTGTTGAAAAGAGTAAATGAGTCTGAACGAAATTGCATATTTATTTAAAAACTTTATCTTTTATATTGTGTTTGAAACAATGGTTTGTGATAACCATGTTGGATTGGTCAAACTTGTGCTAAAACAGTTTGGTATATGATTACAACCAATGATTGGTAACTAGAGTTACAACACCCCCTTGCTAAGTGTAAGACTCATATCGTGTTAAAAATGTGTTTTGATTTACGGGACTGTCTATTCTTTTGACTCTACAATGAGCAACAGGCCGACTTTGAAACGATATTATAACCAAGAGTCTATTCGGTTTTAAGTTTATCTTGAGTAGCTAGCTTCCTTATTTATCAGCATTGAGTCATAGAAATTTAATTCTGTTATGATATTCTTTTGGCCTTCACTATTTCGTATAGACTCCATATATTTATCTTGATCTCGAATGGATGAACTTTTTTAAAGTCTTCCATAGAACAATAGACTGGAGAGATGCTTCAAGGTAGAGCAGGATTTCCAGCTTCTTGATGTACTTTCTGTAATATTAATCACAAAAACACTTTAAATAATTACATAAGGAACTTATTTTATCCGGATTTATATATTAGTCTCAGTTCTTTTGCAAAAAGTCAATTTTATTAGTTTTTCATTCTCTACCATAAAAAGTCAATCCTAGTTGGTTATACCAACTTTAACAATTAAAATTTCTTGCTTCTTCTTGCCAAACACAAGAATATCAAGCTTATTATGGATCACCTTTATATTATTGAATACAAACGTATGTACTCTTATTTCCCCACGAACATTTAAAGATCTCTCGTACTGAGTGTCCAGGTATTTTTTTTGTATTCTTAACCCCATATCAATACATAGCAAGAGATGGAGGCATCTAACTACCTCGTTGTGTATTTTTATACAATCAAACCCCTTATTCGATCACACTTGGTAGCTAAATAATCTACGGTCTTCCTATGAGATTCACGATGAGGAAATTGTGCCTCTTGTCCACAGAAAATATTTCTAGTCTGTAGTAATAGAAAATTTGCACTGAATCTAGCCTGATTGTTTCTATAAACCAGCCAAGTAAAAGAGTCTCAATGCTTACAAAATCATTGCCCCCAGATTAAAACAACTTTTTACGTGTTGTCCTTATATTAATTTTGTTGTAAAACGTGTCTTTTTGGAATTCTTTTAGCATCTTTCGTTATCTCTTCTACAAAGCTATATTTTATCCTTAGATACTCGTTAATTGTAAACAAGTGGGATTTGCCCAAGGTGTCGCTGTCCGTCTCAGTGAGCTATTTTTAGATTCAATTAATGTGTTATATTTTATTCAGGAGCAGACGTTTGATTTTATCAGCAATACTTATAAGGCTTCTTATAATTTTGGATTTAGATAGGTAAAGCCTTTCCTTGCAGTATAGCCGTAGATGAGCCTAATACTTAATTTTTTTATTTTAAAAGCTTTTTATATATAAATTTTTATCTTTTCAGATGATTTTTAAGACTGAGAATTATGTATAGTCTTTATGCAATATCGCATGATCTCACAATTCTTTGTAATTATATGCTAAATTTTTTTACATCTCCGTTTAAATTTAATTATAGAGATATTGGTAGTAAGGCATGTTTGTAATATTAATGTTTAGTAAATACAAATATAAATTTATGTGCATTTTAAAATCTAAGATTTTTATAATCTTATACCTTTCTAATATTTGAAAAAGATTAATACAACTTATGTATTTTGTCTATACATAAATTCATATAAAAAGTATACGTTACTAATTTAGATATATATTATCTTATGATATATACCTTTTGTCTTTGTTGTAATTAAATGTACATTGAACATTTCTTTATTTATAAATACTAACATTTTGCTTGTTTATTATTTTTTTTGATGTCATAATATTTTTATATTTTATTTAATAAATGTAACAGCCTTGTGGTGTCAGAACACACTCTATATTTTAATTTCTTTATGATTGTAAATATGTTCGACCATTATGTCCGCATTTCGTACGATTCACGTGTTAATAGAAAATGTCATTTCACTTAAAAAACAATACATGTATTGATTTTGAACAAAAAATATAGAATTGGATATTTCTAAGGATGAAAAAAATAATGACTGTAGCAACATATAAATTGATTCAATAATAAGAAATAAATTTGAATTTAAACTTTCTAATCTTTACACATTTTTATATTTTTAACTAAATTTCGATGTTTATACAATTTATTGATATATATTTCGAGATGGATTTATTTCGCATCTCATCAATTTTAAATCAATAGAGAAAATAATAATTAGGAGATTTTAGACCATAACATAGTTATATTTTCGTAGAATCTTATTGGATATTGTACATTATTGTGCTTCGATATACCAGCAGATTTTAATATTTAATCATTGGTTTTATGGTATAAACGTATGATATATTCAGAACCTTAATTTTTTGTGCTCGGCTATCTTGTGTTGATTCATAAAAATATATTATCTAGATTGTAAAGTCATACAAGATACTATCAACGTTGTCTGAATCTTCAATCAAAAAAAATGATTTTATCGTCATAAGAATCATAGATGTATTTTTCAAATTATTACAAGTAAATTTAGATTATAGCGTCAAATCTTTTATGACTATTCTGTGTCATGGATACGTTTTTACTAAGCGAATTGATTTTTTGGAAGTTAAATTTGCGACGTCCGGCATATGAGGAACAATCTATAGGCAAAAAAAACATTGCTATAATGACAAAATACTTTAAATTCTCATTTTATACAATGTCTAATGTTAAAAAATCAGTATTTTAAAAAATATTATTGCTGTCTATCTATTTTTTGCCTGAGAAAAATTCAATTGATCAGAAAAATCTTTAATAAAAATTTAATTGCTTATTCATCATTTCATATTTTAATATTTCTGTACATAAAAATTAAACATTAATATATTCGACGAATCCCGATTGGATTTTTGAATTTAAAACTGTATACCAAATCATATTGATTATAAAACTAATAAAACCAAATATTAAACAATATAATTTCGACTCCATATTCCAAACTATAATGAATTATTAATTAAAATATGACGTCAATCGTTAAACAAAACAAATCTCTTCGGAAATAGAACTAAATGATTGTATAAAATTCCGTACATAAATTAATTTAATGTCGAATTCAATATTTATATGAAAAAATATAAATAAAAAAAAACTAACCTCTTCTATGAATATTTTGTATTTATTAAGTCTATCTATGGCAGCAAAACAAAAAGCTTGTAAAGGAAGTCCGAGAAAAACAGATAAAAATAAGAAACTTAACGAAGACAACTCTAAGATAACTAAGTGTACATCAGAATTCCTCGCTGAAAAAATTCCTTCAGATGTTTGCAAAAAAGACTCGGCCTTGGATAACAAAACAAACGCAGAAGAAAATTTACATCCTAAAGTTTCTAGCTGTCCTTATTATAATCCAGCATATGAAAGCGACTATACTAAGTCTGAACCAACTAAGTGGGATTTTTCTAAATATTCATTAGGTAATTCAGCAGTCATGGAAAAATTAACTCATGAACCAGCAAGATTACAGGAAAAAGTCAATTACGATAAAGCTGCAAATTTATCACTTGATAAATCCTCGTTTCTAGTAGAAGATGCAAATAGTGATCCAATAAAAGATTTGACTCTTGGTTCATCAATTTCAGTAGTGAAAAAAGATCAGGATACTCTGCTTACTACCCACGAAAAAAATTTGTCCTCTGCTAATCAAGAAAATCCTACTATAAAAGAAGCACAAGAATTTCATACTAATGATTCTGGTATAGATTTATCAGTCGATAAAGCTTACCCTACTGTTTTTAATGATTATCAAAATAATTTAATTTTCGAACAAGGAAATGATGTGCTAACTTATGATCATCCCAATAATCAAATTGAAGAAGCTCAAGAGGCTTTATTTGCAAATAATAATGGAAAAAGTGTCGATATTGATCAAATCGATGTCAAGCCTGTAGAAATTGAAAATTTACTGATTAATGAAGATGCTGTAGATTTATCCGTTGATAAAACTTTATATCCTGGATATGTAAATTTTCAAGATGAATCAAGTATTGAATATAAAAAAATCCAAGTAATTGATGATCAGGTCGTTCCTAAATTTGAAATTTCTGGACGAATATCTAAAAGTGATGCAGCAAAAGTTCCTGAAGACGATAAAACTCATCAGTCAAGTGTTAAAAGATCTCAAGAAAGTCTAATTAATGAGGCGAATGTAGTTCCGGATATTGAAAGCTCTTCAAAATTTGAATCGAAAAAATCACGAAATGTTCCAGTTCCTGAGGTCGATAATCATTCAATAACTTCGAATTTGAATAAACGCGAAATAAGACTGAAGTTATTGCGACAAAATTCCAAAGAAAAATCAGTTGCTTTTCTTAAGGCATCTTCTGCACGATTATCTATGAGCGATTTGTTAACTTCGAAAGATGAAGCAGACGGTATTGTAGATGTTGCCTCAGAAACAGCCAATAGTTTTGAAAAGTATTTATCAGAGAATAATCATTCAAGTCCTGTATCAAAAAAACATCTTACAGATGTCGCCGAACATACTTCTACATGTGCGTTAAATGAGAAAAATTCCAAAAAGATTGTACATTTTGAAGACAAGGAAGAATCTGATGCGACACCGGACAATAATTTAAAACTTGTTCCTAATTCCACTCTACAATTTGCTCCCAATAAAAACGAAAATAAAATAAATATCAAGGGAGATGATGAAGAAAAATTCGACTCAGAGGAATTACAGAATGCGATTGTTGTTGATAATTCCAATGAAGAGAGGCTGGTGTCGAAATCTACTGTGTTTCTGGGCATTGTAGGAGCATTTACTTTAATATTATCTTGGGTAATTTACAACATTAAATAAGAAAGTTTATTTGATTTATTTTTCTAGTGTAATTACAATTTGTGATGTATTTTTAAGATGGTCTAATTATATGATTGTATGCATTTCAAATTGAAATGATTTCATTGAATTATTTTAGCATACTTAAAAAAAACATTTATTTTTATATAACCATCCAGATGATCACGCTAAAGAAGACGCTAGAAAGCATTTATCTGGACTACCGAAGGAGAGGAGACGAAGCCGATGTGGAAAGGGCTATGGAGCCACAAAGCTACCTACAAGCAGGAGACGCTAACTGGGAACCTACACTTGTTAAACTATAAATATAAACTACAATAAGCATACCCCAATTAAATTCATTTTTTGATAAAAGAAAAAATTTTTAAATAATAAGAAAAGAAGCTTAAAAATTTTTTGTCAATCAAATATAATTTTCTAAACTAAAGTAAGCATTAATAAATTTCAAAAATAATAAGCCTTTCAACTTGTATTCTAATTTTTATACATAAGTACAGATAATATTATCAATTTGACTTTTAAAATAGGCACTTTTAATTTTTTTAACATAAAACAAAGCGTTGCAATTTAACATTTGAACATATGATGAATTTTAAATATCGGCCAATGCGACTTTTTTTCTTACTTAATTCACTCAAATCTAAGTCAAAATTATAAAGTACGCTTCAAAAATGTTTAAATTCAATTTTATCGTAGTTAAGAATCAAAATTCTTATATTTTTCGACTTTCTTTTGCTAATTATTTTGATTATCTCACAAAAATGCATTTTGTAGATAAATAAAAGAAATTAATGATATAAATATCTAGACAAGTCGGTAAATTTGATTGAAAAAAATTTCTCATTGCTTATTTGTATTAATACATTTGGTCTATGCTATAGAAAAATAATATACATTACGACGTCTAACCGTTTTATTCCAGTACCTGCTAAATTAATAAACGTTTATTGATTTTAATTAAGAATTCAAAGCTAACTAATTTTTATATACTTTATATAGTTCTATATAATAATAATTTATAGATTGAAAAATAAGTTTATGTGCCAAAACTAGAATCTATTTTTCTGCTGACTTACATAAGATAATATATCCATAAACTTGCAAACTAAATTATTTCCTGTATTCTAATAAACATCAAGACTAAAAAATTAAACGAGATGATTTTTACGTTTAATAGACTATAAAATACTATGTATTTAATATAAAACATTTAATCTTGCATTTGCAGACATTTTTTAGATTTTATAAATTAACACGCAATAGCCTAAGCACAGACTTTAAATTTTTTTATGTTCTGAATCCGGGTTCGCACCGTAAAGTGGAGAAATGTTTTACAGAGGTATATCTAAAAGTCATAATTTTGAACAATTTTTTAATTAAGCCCCAATATATGTTTTATAAGTTTATTACATTTCAACTAATATTTATATTTCAAATATTTTATTGCTCTTGACAGCGGTCAAAATTTTTAAGGTCACATGAGGCAGTATTTTTCAGTGGAAAAATGTCCACTAGATATTATTAAACTTTTTTATGCATCGAAACATTGCCATCGAATCGTTTTTATATTGATTGTACTGATTTAAGTGCGTGGAAAAGTAGGTATAAAAAATTAAATGGAAATTTCTTTTAAAAATATTTATACATCACAAAACCAAATAAAAATATTTGTATAATGTATCCTTTCAATAAATAGCAGTCTACATATAACATATAAAAAATTAACTGTGACAATTTTAATGGCCTCAAAAAAAAATAAACATCGAGGTGTTATATGAGGATTTGAATGTGTATAACATAACGACAAAACGTAAATGCCGAAATGGAATTTGCTAATCTTAACCAGAAATGAATGATACAGATAAAAATTATCTATATTGGTAGATTATACACACACTGAGCATGGAACAGAGACAAAAATTATTTCAATCCTATTCTAATATTTTAGAAATTTTATTAAAAATATATAAACCCAAAACAAAGTTAAAACATGTGTAAATTTTTTAATCAGTCAAAAATACATTGTTATTCATATGAAAATCTATGAATCATCATAGGGAGGTTTCAAGTTTTTTATAAAAGGTCTGTATATAATTTTTATGTGATATAATTTTGGAAGTGGTATTGTGAGACTTGATTAATTAGTCGCCAAAACAGGAAGATGAACGAAGGGATTAATAATAAATTTGGTATATCAAGTATTTAACTATAAAAGAGAATCCTTTTGAATAAATAAATATGTTTGCTAATTTAACAGCTTTAAATTGAATGATTGATTGTTTTCTGAAATATTAATATCATTAATTATTACCCGAAATAACTATAAATATAGCTATAACAATTATAAAGACAATTCCACATAGCCCTCCTGAGACTGAATGGTGTATTTTGAGTTTCTGACTCAAAATTGTAGGCACTACTGAGTTGATTGTTCTGATTATTGCTACCATTAAGAATTACTTCAGATTGTATATCTTCAATTGTTGTTATTTGATTATTACTAAAACCAAGTGCTCTTATGAACAAATTAATTGGTTTTTCAAACGCATAAAATACTCCTCTTCTTAGATTTTGTAAAGTACCCCTTGTATCCCAATTTGTAATTTGTTCATATAAAAAAACAAAGCCATTGCAAATTGCTACGTTTATAATTTGTAAGCTATTAACTCCTTTTCTAGTCAAGCCAATGGCAATGTTGGCAATTATTGAAGATCCGTTTTTTATTGTTTTTGTACTGGCAATTACCCCACTAGAAACTACATCCGTAACAATTGATGATATTTTTATCACATTATTATAGCAATTTTCTCCAACTATCTTCATGTAATCATAACATTCTTTTGCAATTGGAAGGGCCTTGTATGCTAAATTTACAACTACATTTGCCCCTTTATAAAAGGGGCTTCCGATATAAGAGGCGAAATTTGCAGCTTTTATAAACATCCGTTTAGGAACATCAAAACATGTCAAAATACATTTTTTGCAATAATTAATTCCCCTAAAACCCCATATTGCTCTAGAAATGTTATCCAGGACCCTTTTGCCTTTCTCCAACCAAGATACGGCCTCCTTGTTGACATTGTGTATTTTAGGCATCATATTTTTTCGTATACGAGCGTATTCATTTATCATAAACTGCTTATGTTCTTCTGAAATTTGGGGAACATAGACCTTCCTGCTTCTTTTTCTATGATATTCAACAAAAGGCCAAAAATCAGATGTGTTAAGTCTGATTTGGGATTTATCGCATTTATTGCTTTGAAGAGGCAGACTTTCGTGTTTTGGCGTGGGATTCCATGTCCAAGGCGTTTGGCTATAAGTTATGCTTGGTGTCTCGACATACGAATATATAGGTTTACTCGCATGCTTTTTGGTCCAATAAAAATGAACAAGAACAGTAACAACTGGAGTTATTAGAATGATTTTTCTTTTAAGATATTTTCTACTAAAAATTAATTCAAACATAAGGGGGTAATTTTATTTTTTTTATTTGTAGTTTTTAATAAAAACAATTTAAATTTTTTTTTGTCACAAATATTTTAAAAGAATTATTGAATTTATAAATTACAATTCTTAAAATATTAAATTTACTACTTTTTAATTTATTATTTTAATATAACACATTGATGATTCTCTTGCGGGGAGGCTATGCTGACGCTCAGAATTTCTAACCGCAAACAAACATGACATTTGTTTAGATACAAATGAGAAGTTTGACATTTTCTATACAAACAATTATGATGTATATATGTTTTTATACAAAATTTTATAAGTTTACCTCATTGTATTTACTTCCAAATAAATGCAATTTGAGAAAAGATTCAGCTAATATCAGCATTAGTGTAAAAAAATTGGGGCACAAAATTTTATAAAAATTGCCCCTTTTTAAAAAAACTAAAGGATGCTAAGTAATTTGAAAATTGTAAATTCTTATATATCTTTAGCAAACAAGAAATACAATCAGAAATGTATAAAATATGGTGAGATACAGCCATAGTATTGAATAGAACTTCTTACTTGAGGGTTAAGTCTTCAAAGTGTAAACATAGATTTTCAATTTGGCATGCGTTGTCATTTGCAAACACTATAATAGAACATTTACTCATGTTTAAAATAGTACATTAGTTGTTTTTAGGAATTAAAGTAATTTATATTTTAAAACTTTTGGGATTCAACATACAAAATCCAGTACATTCTCGAAAAATTTTACAAATTAAAAATTTATGAGAGGTACAAATTGAGATGAACGGATAGTAGGTGAAGATATTTTAGTAGAGAATGATGAGAGCAAAATTGGAAAAAATAAATATCATAGGGGAAGGCTTGTTAAGGGGGTGTTTTGTGGTATTAAAACTTGAAACAAAAAGAAACAAGGAGACATTGCTTCCAATCATGTTTAAGCATGTAAATTAAAAATACGTTATCCATTCGATTATTTAAAGGGTATTTAACTTTAAAAAATCATTATACGGCCCATAGAAACTGAATCACAGTCAAGCATTCAGGGACAGAGAGACAAAAGTCCATACATAATACTATCGAAGGGAATTGGAAGTCTTTAAAAGTCCCTATATCTAATATGTGTTGACATATGGACTCGCTGAAATTTATTTAACTCCTTGCATGTATATAAGAAATGAGTTCTAAGGCATCTTCAAATCATTATTAATGATTTTTGATATATTTTAGTTAATTTAATGTATTTTATTACATTTTAAATTTTAATTACATTTTAGAGGTTTTCCGAATTTCTCTTATTTTTTTTTAAAAAAAAAAGAATTTTTAAAATTTTTTTATTTTCTATTTTTTCACACTGATGCTGATATTAGCCAAAGATTTTCAAAAAGTATTCAAGCAAATTGCTCTATGAAGTATATCATGAGTTATAAACAATTTAATAATGAAAAGTTATGTTCTAAATCCATACAAATCTTTGTCCTGAAACTCTTTCGACAATAATAATATATGAGATATGATCAAAATATGATAAAGACAAATGATGCTTTGAAATATTAATACTAATATTTTTTTTGTAATTTCTTATCAACTTTATTCCTTTTTAAAACAAATATATAATTATTGAAACATTTGCTAAATAAACAAACTGTATAAGCATGTATTTGTTATAAAATAAGATCATACATTCTTATAGTTTTTAACGTGTTTTAAAATGATTTTTTTGACATCATTGAAGCAAACTTATATACTAATTTTTTGAACGCTAAAGACAAAAGAGACTTCTTTCAAGAATAACAACGAACATTTAATATATTTATACGTGGACCAACACATTAAAAAATGTTGCCATGTCTTGGCACCTTGTTAGTTTTTAAAAAAGAGATTTACAAGTTAAAAAGTAATTCATATTTGAAAAAAATAAATTTAATAAAGTTTTTTCCGAAACAAATCAAATCTTTGGTTACCAGTGTACAAATTAAAACATTGATCTGAAACAACTATTTCCTTGAGTATAATTGGACATAGGAAAACTTGACAAATGTTTTTAAACATCACACATAAATGATCAGTAGTTTAAATTTTCTATAAATATGTGTTTGTATTTGTCAAAAATTTATTCCTTTAATTTTGCAATTTTCACGTTTAATTAGATCACCATCTTGCTAAAAATTACGTTATCTATGTCAATATTCTATTTGGCAAAAAAATTAAACTTAAAAATGATACATTTATACATTGGCCCTCTACCAACAAATGATAATTTTTTTTGTTAGCGTTGTTTTTTGAACGACGAGGTGGTCAGCACGGGAAAAGAACTGAAATATTAGGCTGTATAAAAAAATAATTTTTTAAAGGTTTAAGTTGACAACTCAAATTATAAATCAAAGTTCATAATATGAACTTTTTTTATTTTTAACTTCTTTAATTTCTAATTTGTGACTATATATTATTTGTTTTATTCTTGTGCCCTTATAATAATTTTTTGTTGTTGTAAATCTTGTTTTGGCGCTCTTTAAATTCAAAATCAAAATGGCTAAAAAACCGCGATCATCATTGTAAACATACTTCAAAAAAATCCCAAATGTCTCTGTAATTTATAATTTTGATTCTTTGCTCTCAATGCAAACTAGAAAAGTCTACAGCATAATATTTGTTGAAGAAGCAGCTATAAAGTGCTTCTAGCTCTAAGAATTTACAGATACACTAAAAAGTGTGCGGGGTTGGTTAATTACTACGTCTAATCTAAAAACTTCATGGAAGGAATATGCTTTTATTGTACATATAGCTTTAAAAAAATAAAAAGTCTCAAAAATGTTACTTTTTACAATGAACAACTTAATTGTCTGGGTAATTTGGGGGTCTTGGAGCACACATTTACTTCTCTCAAAGGCCTATTTCTTCAAAGAAATAAATTTTTACAATTTTTGTAGAAATAAGGGGAAACTTTATAAATCGACGAGACAACAATCCTTAGAGGTCGTTTTATTTCAAATCCTATTGAAGAAAGGAAATATCTGGCACGACTTTTTTTGTTTGAGGCATAGAAAATGAAGTCAACGACTGTTTATTAAAAATTGTTTTTAATAAAGTGCACCTGTAATACCAGAGCTATTTTGGAGTATGTACTTATATGGAAAATATGAATCTATGGCTATGCACCTAACCATTCTCCTGTTACTGGCATCAGATCTGTTCATTAAGTTGTTAATCATAGAATTGGCTTCAACTATTGGGGAAAACAAGTTACATATATATAGAGAGTCATTGAAGATTGAATTGAGAACAATATGAGGAATCATGAAAGTAAACATGGAAGATAATATGAGTTCAGATTCATATAAAAATATCCAAAGATCATTGATACTTTGCAGAGACTCTATAAAAATACTCTTGTTAAAATTAATGTTTAATTTTTTAGTCTCCATGATTTTGAATTTAAGTAGCGACAATAATATTGTATTTTTTATGAAGTTAAAAACAGTTTTAGATCTAATAAGTACAATTTACATGAAATTTATATTCTTTGTCTAAAGTAATTCATTGGCTTTTATATTCACCCGAGAAAGATATATCATGTTTGTGTTATTTCATAGAGAAACAAATTTTGTACAGTATGAGATATCTCACTTTCATATTAAAATTTCATTTATTTATATATTACTATATTCTTTACATATGACAACAATCTAAAAAACTAATACAACAAATTTGCATAAGGATTGATCGAGGCTAATATTGGTTACACATTTCCATGTATAGTAAAGAATTGTCAAACAAATAAATTGAGATGATTAAAAATAAAGTAAAAAAGAATTATTTTATTTTGTCTCCACATTTTATCTCTCCATTTTAGAATCTAAATTAAATCAAATAAATTCAGTATTCAAATAGATAAATTCTCTAGTAAATATCTGGCTTTTCATTTGACTAAATATCGAAAACATTTCTGTGGCGTTTCCGCCAAAAAATGGCGAAGCTGTAAGTTTCACATGTTGAGTTCCTCCCTGCAACTTCTTTTCTAGTATATCTATGCACATCAATTGCTCCAACTTACTTAAATCATTCCTAGTGTAAGAGGATAAGGAATACATCCTTCTTCCGTTGTTGTCGTCACTGTCTCTTCCTTTTGTTTTCACTCGCCACACAATTTTTTTTGGAAAAATAAGAAGAAA
Source organism: Vairimorpha necatrix (assembly GCF_036630325.1). Taxonomy (NCBI): domain Eukaryota; kingdom Fungi; phylum Microsporidia; family Nosematidae; genus Vairimorpha; species Vairimorpha necatrix. The sequence goes on along the minus strand of NC_088825.1, from coordinate 557,880 downwards.
AATTTGATAGACACATTTTCTGGAAAATAATATTTAAACCCAAGTTGTGTTTTGGAAACTCTTCCCGTTGAGTAAATTCCACTAAATAATGTTTCAATCCCTTTTATGATATTTTAGCTTCCTTTTATTTTTTAGAGATGTTATTTTCTGATTACTTCCTTTTTTATCAAAATTTTTTAACAAATAATTTTTTGAGAAAATTCGATAGTAATTAAATGTGAAAATTGACATGTCGTTAGGATTCATATTACAACAAAAATAAATTAATGTAATAACAGTGCCAGTAGCTTCAGTTGAGTAAACTGAAGATTTAAAATCCAGTATGTGCAAAAAATGAAAATTTTTAAGTTTTTCTTAATTCTAATATGTAATTTATGAAATTTCAAAGAGCTTGAACATTACTTTTTTGAAAAGATATACTAAGATACATTATAATAAAAGTCATATTAATGAAAAAGCTTTTACTTTATTTTGTTTTTAAATGCATACTTGTTATTTTTTATTAGAAATCAAAATTTTTATTTTCGCACCAGAACGGCTATCAAAAAAGAGTAAATTGGTTTTTAATTTTTTGATTTTGATAAAGAAAAATAATCTGAATAATTTGTAAAAGGAGTTTTAAGTTTACATTTGATGACATTAAATGTCATCAAAAAAAAATCCTCCTTTTTTTTAAAAGTATAAATAAAAAAAAAAATTTTACTCCCCAAAAATGAATATCTTGTTCTTACTGAGTCTATCTTTAGCAACTAACCCAGATCAACAGGATCAAGAAATAACTAATACGAGTAATAAGAAAAGTGATGAAAATGCGACTGAATCAAATCTTAATCAACCACCTAATGATAGTTCAGTCAACCCGCCTACTGAACTTTCTGATAACAATTTTGCCAATGAACAAAAAGAAGAAGCAAGAAATGGTGAACCAAATTTGCTTGGTAATAACCCCGAAGTTATAGTAGAGGGAGTTGTAATTCTAAATGCGGATCAAAAGGTTTTTGAACAAGCAGTGTCTCTTTCTCCTCAAAGCTCAAAAAATCAACAGACTGGAGAACAACAAGCCGTTGATGTCAGTGGAGAGAAACAATCCCGAACAGACAAAACGCCAAATGAAAATATAGAGTCTGGTGCAAGTGAACCAGGAAAGCAAACTGGATCTTCTCAAATTCCTGCTGGAGAGCAAACTGGATCTTCTCAAAGTGTTACTGGAGAGCAAACTAAAGATTCTCAAAGTGTTACTGCAAATGATCCTCCCCAAAAAGAGAAACAAGGGGAAACTAAACAAACTTCTCCTGGCGCTATCGATCAAGCGGCTGTTAATGCCAATGAAGAAGAAGTGAGTTGTTTAGAATCTTCTCAAAGAGCGCCTGCAACTGATCCCCCAAAAAAAGAGGAACAAGGAGAAATTGAACAAACTTCTTCTGGCGCTATCGATCAAGCGGCTGTTAATGCCAAAAAAGAAGAAGGGAGTGGTTCAGAATCTTCTTCCAAAAGTGATGCATCTAACCCCGCTCCAGAAAATGCTGATAAAGGTAACCCAAATACTACTAGTGGTCAAACAATTCAGGAGAACCCTACAAAAGAAACAGAGGGGAGTAACCCTGGTGTTACTGAAAAAGAATTAAAGGATGCGACTGGCGAAACTGTAAACCCAGATAATAGCCAACAAGAGACCAACCCTTCAGATGTTCATGTTATTAGTGATAGTGGCGAAAGCAGTGCAAGCAAGGCGGTTCATGAGAATTTGACTAGTAAGAGTGAAGGAAACAATCCTTCGAGTTCCTTGGCTAGTGGTGAACCCAACCCACCTATCAATAGCGGTGGACCAACTTCTTCTATCAATGGCGGCGGACCTAATCCACCTAAAAAAAATCTCGAACCCTCCAAAAATGATGATAATAAGCAGCCAAGTAAAGGCGACGATGGACATACCAACATGTTCATTTGGGGCTTGCTGGCTTTGGGATTCGTTAATTCAGTGATGTTGATCACCGTTTACTATAAAATTAAATAAAGAATTTTAAGTTATTTGTGTATTAATAATCTTTTTCTACAATTTATGTTAACTAAAAATATCTTATAACATTTTCTAAACTCAATTAAGTTATTTTGCACAAAGTCCTATTTTTTTATAATGAAAAATAAAGCATCTTTCATAGTCTTCAATCACAATCCTTATTAAACACACATCTTTCTTTAAATAACTTATAAAATATAATAATAACGACAAAGTTTATATTAACCGATGTTTCTTATTTGTGCTTAACTTAAAAATATAAAACCAAAATTACAATTTATATTAATAAATGTCACCGTTCGGAGCGGACGCAAGGGGAAATGCTTACTTGAGAAGGGTAAAAAATTAAAAAAGTTGGTGTTTATTTTTAATTTATATTTAAGGTTTCTTTAATTTAAAAAGCATAAAAATAAAATTGAATAACAATGAAAGACAAGAAGTTTTTATCTTTTTACAGACTGGTATTGTTCCAACAAGGTTGGTAGAAAAACAAGAACGAGATGCTTTCAGGAAAAAGGCACAAAAATTTATCCTTTTTGAGGATATAATTGACGGTATCACAGAGCTCACGGTGAGATTTAAAGTAAGTCTATATAGATCATTAAGATTCTTTACCACCAACGAGCAACGATATAAAATCGATTATATCAAATTAATCCATGTCTCATATGGGCATGCGGGACAGATTGTTTCCATTATTGCAAACAAAAGTCTACAACGCAACACAAAAAGATATCCAGAGGTTCTTAAAAAGCTGTGATATATGTCAATCAAAGAGAAATCTAGTAACTAGACCAGCTACTAGACCAATTGTAGCAAAGTATTCAAGAGAAAGATATGTTGCAGACTTGATTGATCTCCGGCTATATCACGATCTTAATGATGGATATAAATGGTTATTGTATATTGTAGATTCTTTTACCAAATTTTGTTGGACGGTACCACTATATGACAAAACAGGTATTAGTGTGGAAAATGCCTTTGAAACATTGTTTAGACTTTTTGATTCTTGTTTTATACTTCATACTGATAATGGCAGAGAATTTGTAAATTAAACACCGTCGATTTATGTCAGAAATATGAAATAAGACACGTAAGGGAGAGCTATAAGTTTATGGATACAAGGACAGATAGAAAGATGCAATCAAGAAATAAAGTGAATGATTGCATCTACTCTCAGGACAAAAAATATTTTGGGTCAATGGACCAAAGTACGTGAAGAAGTTATCTGGCCATATAATAATTTAAGACACTCTACTACGAGACAAACACCATGCTCTTTAATGTTTGGTAGACCCATTAGGGACATAATGAACGAGTCTAGAATCACGGGTATTCTAGAATCGATTAATAGCGAAAATTACGAACAAGAGTTAGAGGAAGAAGAAATAGCTGAGGAAAGTTTATCAGATGTTCTAGATGGCAATACAAATGAAGAAATACAGCAACTCTATGCTCTTAATAACACAAACCTTTTTTTAAATGAAATTTATCATGATGCAGCTAGAATTCATACACAAACTGCTGCAGATAGAATGGTACAAAGAAGTATGTGGAGAAATGATTTCTTAGAATTTAAAATAGGAGATAGAGTCCTTATAAGATCTTACTTGGACAACAACGTAAATACCCGAAGACATTCTCTTTATGAACATTTAGATGCTGAAGTCTATATTTTAAGAGACGTAATATAATTTAATAAAGTAAAATTATGCAAAGAAGATGATAATAAAATTATAATAGAAGAAATAAGTACTAGAGATCTAAGGTTGCTTGGTAATGAATTAAGTACTAAAAATTTTGTTTATTTTATTTTTCTCCAGTTTTTCGCTATTCCCTCCCATTATTATAAAAAAAATAGCAAAAATTTACCCCTCAAAAAATTAAGACAAAACTTTGGTTATCATTTGAGACGAACATTAATTTGTTCTTATTTTTTGGTTCGATCCTCACTGAAGAGATTTTTTTTTAATTTTTTACCCCTGGGGTTTGCTCCGAACTGTGACAATAAATAATCTTTATTTAATTAATTAGTCGGAATCCAAATTAGATGTTATAAAAAAAATAGATTAATATTTTGGTAACCAGCTCTGTGAATATAAAACCTAATCTTATAAATGGAGAATATTATTTTTACTATAAAGAAAATTTTATTGCTTAAATTTTTAAAAGTTAAATTTGAAGAAAGTTTAGAGAATGCGAACACTGGGTATTAAAAAGCATTCTATCCTTTTAGGCTACTTTTCAAGTATTTTTTGTAGTATAAATAAAATTTAATATTATAATAGTTTTTTTGGAATTTTAAAAAAAAACTTGTACGAAAGATGCCCTGTTAAAGATAATTGTAAGTTAAGGGGTTTTAATTCATGAATTGTAAATTCAAATATTTGATTTATAACAAAAACATTTCAAAAATAAAATTTGCACATTTAGGCAAGGCCTGGCCTTTTAAAATAGTAGAAAAAATTTGCTCACATTAAGTGCTTGTTATACTAAATACAAAATCTATTTTATCTTAAAATTATGGTGTTTGAGGCAAAATACATAAAAAAATCATATAAACAAATAAGTCAAATTTTTCGCATTTATTATGGTTCGAAAAACAAATAAATCATTAATATAGCAAAAGTTTTTCATGGAAATCCAAGCATTAAAAATCGTAAATTTCTATAAGTATTAATGTTTTGTATTAGAGCTCGTAAATATATATTCAGCTGGTTTCTATTCTTATTTTATATTTATTCTTTAAATGACTTTAAAAATTTTATGTTTTTTAATCTGTTGACCTAGTTCATCAATAAAGCAAGCAACATGACTTGCGCATTCAGGAACAGATCGGAAGTCATGAACAACAGGACGTAAAGACAAAGGCCAAAGCTTTTTTAAATAAAAATTCCAGTTCCCTAAAGCTCTGCTTTTCCTGTATAATTATATTAGTGGAATTTTAGTACAAAGTCGTTTTCCTCGCTTCTATACCTCAAACTAATCACGTTGTTCCAAGGTGTCGTTTTCTTCTGTTGTACGTTTTTTGATTATACGCCTAAAACGCGTCTTCAATCTGGATAGTTTTCATTCTTCTACTATTACAACAAAAATCCATTGCATAAATTTTTTTGTTTTTAGTATCTAAAATTATAGAAAAATTTTTATATGCTCAAATGGCTTAAGTTTTACTAACCATGGGGTTGATAATTTTAATGTAATGATATTACAACATCTAAGTCCTATATTCATAGTCATTCTCAAGCTCTGCAAAAAGCACGATTTTGGTACTTTTATTTATCATTTGTACAATAAAAGAGGATTCACAACTGTGTTGCAGTTAAGAAATTGTTTTTTAAAAAAATTTAGCCACATTTCTCTAATATTTGTTTTGTTTATAGGCTTTTAAACTCCAATGGCTTTTTCATAACAATTTGTTACCAGAAGGAGAGCTGGCTATTTAAGAAGGCTTTTTATCTGAAGAAGAACTATATTTATTTGGCATATTTGTTCTTTTTAAGATTCCTTAAATAATTTTAGTTTCAAATCTAAAACTATCATGTTTCAGATCAATATGATTTGTTTCATCTTTCATTTTTAGTCTGATTATTGGCGTGTGAAACACACCCGGTAACACAACTAATGAGGTTGTATCAATTATTTACATCCATTAGAAACAACAAATAAAAAAGTGAGTCGAATTTCTATACTTTCATGTGTCAGTATCTTTAGCATTTGAACCAAACTTGTTTAAAATTTTTTCATCCTACTTGATTTATATTGTTGTGCATCGGCTAACTGTTATTTGGTACACGTAAAAAACTAAATGTTCAACACAAGTATTTGTCTAGAATTTCTGGCAATATTTTATGAGCTTAGAAAGGGAGCTACGAATTGGAGTCAATAGTCTCGTGGAATTCTTCTTACCGAATCCTGTAACATGAAAGGAAACCTTTGAAAGATTAAAAGCCAACATCGGCGTTTGCCCATGTGGAGGTTGGTGTGGGTTGCATTTGCGAAATTTTTAATAATCGAGGGAAACTGACGATCTATGCCTAAAAAATAACTAGAAGCATTTAGAATTTTGCACTGCACTTGTACTTTCTTAAACTATGGAAAGCATATAGAATAAATTGTAATTGGTCATTTTGAATACAAAGTCAGATTGTGTTGCGCATGGTACTGCGGTTTCTTGGATATAAATTCTATATTATAGCTTTTTTAGATTATTTTTATAGATTACCTCCACTGCCACGCGCTCTATCTGGTCACACCACATTTTGGCTGCCTTTACAATGTTCTTGGTTCCGGATTCTTCCTCGTCGAGTACCTGTCGGTGTCCAAATATGATGCTCCCTTTTGCCCTCTTTATAACTCTAATTTTGATGTAGGCTTATACTAGTCGATAGGGCGATGGCATTAACATAAATTTGCAATGTTGTCATAATTACGTTCCACGTTCTAACGTATGGTATTATTTGAACCTTAAATTTTTATTTTAAGCTCAATTCATTCGCTGGTAGGCAATATAATGGGATTTAAAAAGAATACATACATTATAGTGCCATCAAAATATGACCAGCGTCATTCTAAAAACCCTATATGAGGGTTTACAATTTCTCTTACACGGTCAACAAGATGTTAAAACTTAAAGGTAACGCAAAAAAGTGAAATACACCTTTAAATCTCTAGCAAGGATGTAAAGAAGTTCATAAGTACCAAATATCAGAATGGATATAATAATTAGCTGTTAATACAAAGTAATATAGCGCTTTTATTTATATATGGGCAAAAGTTTAAATGGGCCCAAAACACATCATACTATTTGTTTTTTTGTCGATGCAATACTTATATTCCTATTATCAAAGAGCCACATTAAATTTATATAGTGAAATGACATAGATATTATGGTATTTTTATTGGGTTTTTTATATGATTTTTTGACAAAAACACCAATGTCGTGTGTATGTCATTATAACCATTTATCCGTTATTTTGATTATATTAAAAACTATGCTGATAAACTTCTGTATAGAAAATAACAAATTATGAGTGTCATTCAACGAAGGTTAGTAAAATATGAGTACCAAAAAAATTTAAATATTGATTTTCCTCTGATGAGTTGAACTTGAGACAACTATTGATGTTTTTTTTGTATATAACTTTCAAAAAGTCATAATTAGATTACATCTTCCTAAAATCGGTCATATACCATCCCATAAACATCACTTAAACAAAAAAAAAGCAAAAATAAATTAATTTTACATAATATATATCAGTTTTATATTTTGTTTGCGTAGCATACTGCACATATCGTATCATGCAAACACACAACTAAAAAATTTTAGAAAACGTAGAGCGAATGTAAATTTGTTTATGTTTTGTCAAATGTATATCTTATTAATTAAATGATTCGTATTATATATAAAATTTACTACGACAAAAATTGATCTATCCATGTTTTTTTTTAGTTTGATCTTCATAAGTGTAGAAGAGAGTAACAGTCATTTTTTCAAAATGCAAATGCTGAAAAAAGTATAGCAAATTTAGAGAGCAAAGTAAATAATTTGAGATCTATACTTAAAGATAACGCTTTATTTGAAAAGTGTCTTATAACACAAAAAGGCCATGTAAAAATAATTACAGACGGGATTAGAGTTAAAGCAGATTACCTCTTTTATATTCCCCCTAAGGTTCAATTCTTCATGAAACATGCAAAAGATTTAATTATGGGCAAAAAATTAGTAAGGAAGAATACGACAAAAAAGTTAAAGGCATGAAACAGTCAGAAATGAATTTTATAATTGACACCCCGATCATTTTTCGTAGGTTTATTTTTGGTATGTGTACTTTATGGGATTTTTTTACAGAAGTTGTGGAGGAAAACATTGAAAGGGAAAATAATTGTAACTAAGTATGTAGGTGTTCTGTAATTTTTTATGTTATTTATTTTTTTTATAAAATTGAGCGTATGTTCCCTGTTGTTACAAACGGGAACATATGTATTTGTTTAATACATTTGTTAAGTATATTTTCTTTATTCATTTGTTTATTTAGCCTTAATAAAGAAGAATTTTTGAGTACAAGATCAAATATCAATTTTAAGTGATATATAAAACAGTAAAGTCGATCTAAAAGTAGTTTTAAAAATCTGTGGTATTAAAATACCACAAAAGGGGTTTCTATATTTCTTTATAATTTATATTTTGGAACTCCCCCCCCCTTCGACTGTTCTATTACATAAAATAAATTTTTTTTTTAAGATGAGCCTTCCTCTCACAATATAAAAATCAAGACTCAACTGCCCTAACACTGACAATTTATATCCTTTTGATACTTCACCAGGAATGCTAAAATGCTTTATTATAATGGACAAATCAACCACTTACAAACAGATAAAAATTTTATTAATCTAATTGGATTATATTTGCTAGGTTGTGCTCCTATATGGGTTCTTCAAAATCAAGGATATAATTTTAAACACCTTTAAATTAATTTGTTATATTTAGTGTTCACTTTTTTTATTGTTGTCATTTTTTGAAGGTTCAAAGTTAAAATGAAAAGATTCTGAAGATATTTGAAACTAAAATCATAAAATAATTATTAATATAAAATTATATTGATCTATGTAATACGCACTTGTAATGGTCAAAATTTGCCATTAAGTTTGTATTTGATAATGTATTGAGGAAACAATCATAAATAAGTAGTTAGGAAATTTAAAACATCGGAAAGGGCCGTAAAATTAAAACTAGATTCTTTGTAAATATGTGTGGTATCCTACCACATAATTGTTACATTTCTTTTATTGTTAAAATATATGAATTTAATTAGGGTATGCTTATTGTAGTTTATATTTATAGTTTAACAAGGGTAGATTCCGCGTTAGCGTCTCCTGCTTGTAGATAGCTTTGTGGCTCCATAGTCCTTTACACATCGGCTTCGTCTCCTCTCCTTCGGTAGTCCAGAGAAATGCTTTCTAGCGTCTTCTTTAGCGTGATCATCTGGATGTACGCTTCTACCTTCTTAGGGATTTCAAGTCTTGTGGTATAAGATTTGTGAAACTTAGTCACTATACCGTCCCAAGTGATTACGTAGGGAATTATTTCTGTTTTAAAACCATATATTAGGCACAGTTCGTTTGCAAGGACATCATACTTTCTTAACTTATCGTTTTCTACTTGCTGTAAATCTCTTGTTATGTGACACCTATTTTGATTATTCTGATCAATTTATTCTTTTTATCTACTGCGACAATATCAGGTTTATCATATTTGATCTTGATGTCCGTTTTATCGTCGTGTTTATTCTTAATTTATCTTATATCATTAATTATGACTAAATTGCAGATGACATGCAAAATCAAGTTTCTCATTAAAAAGTATTGTTTCTTAATATTTCTCTACACGTAGACAATTTTTATTATTTCTTCGAGATTTAATCGAAAACAAAATTTAAACCTCTTTTCAAAGTAATTATAGAGAAATATGCTTCGCATTCTTGTCAAAACAATGTCTATTAAATCTATATAAAACGATTAAATTTATTTTTTTTCGATTCTTTTAATTACTTAAGAAAACTCTTGTAAAAAATTTAATTATAATTTTCGTTTTAATATAAAATTTATACTTGTTTAAGATGCCTATCTTTAAAAAATACTGAAAAAAATCATAATCGTCTTATCCGCTACAAAATGTTTTTTTTAAATAGATTTACAGAGCATTTATTTTAATTTTCTTAAATATTTTTTTGAGCTTAAGCCCGTTTTTCGTTTTAAGATTTTGAAATTGTTCATTTCGAACTTTATTTCAAAAAGGTTGCCGACCCCCGATATAAACTATTAGAACAAGGATATATAGAATTTTCGACGCCAGCTTTGTGTAATCACATAAGACCAGTATTAAAACCAGATGGTACGGTTAGAATCATTAACAATATGCAATTTTTGAATAACCTAGTTGAAGATAATAACTTCCAATACCGGTAATTCGAAATAAAGTAGATGCCACGCGAGGCAAAAGATTTTTTACAGTTATAGATATGACAGATGCCTACTATCAGATACACCTGAAACCGAAACATAAATATAAAACCGCTTTTATTTTAAAAATAAACTATATCAATACACACGGATGCCACAAGGATTTAAGAATTCACCTGGTATGTTTCAAGTGATCATGGTTAAATTACTAGAAAACCACCTCGAAACTGCTTGCTGCGTCTATTTAGACGACATAATGATTTTTGGAACGAGAGAAGACGAACATGATAAAAATCTTATCAATGTTTTGACGATACTTGAAAAAAACAACTTCAAGGTTTACCCAACTAAATTACAATTTAAACAAGAAACTATTAAATTATTAGGAATGATGATCGATGGAAAGAAACAATATCCAATAGAACAACATCAAAAAAAGGTATTAGATTTTAAAGTACCTACCACAATTAATGAGGTACAACGATTTCTAGGATTAGCTAATTATTACAGAAGATTTATCTCAAACCTAGCTACAATATCTGCTCCTCTTTATGAATTACTTAAAAAGAAGAATAAGTTTATATGGAAGGAAGAGCAACAAAAAGCATTTGGTATTATTAAAGAAAGAATCAACAGTAAGATTGCTAGACATATCCCCGACTACAACAAACTCTTTATACTGTCCACCGACGCATCAAATACAGGAATCGGTGCATGCCTACAACAAGAGCACAATAACGAAATTGCAGTAGTGGATTGGACATTAATCAAAATGAAAGATGACGAGAAAAAATACGGAATTACAGAAAATGAATTTTTGGCGATGGCTTGGAGTATTGATCACTTTGATTATTATCTACGAGGAAGAAAGACAAAATAATAACAGATCATTATGCATTTTATCAATGAAAGAAAAACACATTTTTGAAAATTTACGACAAGAACGAATGAGAGAAAAATTACAGGATTACGATTTTGAAATTGAATATCGAAAAGGCAAAGAACTAATAGACGCCGATGCAATCAGCAGGATTTATGAGGATCCAAAGGAGTAGAAGAACTTAGAACTAAAAATAAAAACGTATTAATCGCTTTTGATGGGAAGTGGTACTATAAAGTAAATGAAAATGAAATTAGATATTTCCTTGAAGTTCTCGAAAGAAAAGATATTTTAAACAGACACACGAAGTAAACACAGTGCATGGTAGAATAAGTGTCCTGACTACGAAATCAAAAAGAACTATTATTGGCCAAAAATGACAGAATCAATAACAAATTATATAAAAATTGTGAATCATGTGTCCGAAACGATCAAAAAAGCTTAGGAGGTGAAAAATTTGTAGAAACAAAAAGACCATTAGAAATATTGGGAATGGATCTAATGTTTATTGACCAGAAGACGACACTTATGACTTGTATAGATTACTTTACACGTAGATGTATGATAAACCCCTCAAAATCAAAGAAAGCTAGCGTTTGTGCGAATTAAAAAACAAACTATTTCAAGAAATGGGAGTTCCAGAGAAAATTATTACAGACAATGAAAAGGAATTAGCTAAAATCAGCTTTAGTGTAAAAAAAATGGGGGGTCAAAATTTTTAAAAAATTGCCCCTTTTTTTAAAAAACGAAGGGAAGAGAAAACTTCAGAAAAAAAATAAAATATAATTAAGATATAAAAATGCATGAATTTAACTTTAAAATAAATAAAATATATCAAAAACATAATTTTAATAATGCTTTGAAGATGTCTTCGCTCTCATTTCTTTTAATCATATATAGAACTAAATATATTTCAGCAGATTCATATGTTCTACACCTATTGGGTATAGAGGCTTTTAAAGACCTCCAATTTCCTTCGATGGTGTTTGTATGCACACCTGTATCTCTGTCTCTAAATGTTTGACTGTGATTTACAGTTCTATGGTCCGCGTAATGGCTTTTTAACGTTATATAGGCCTTCCACATATCGGAATGAATGATAGATTTCAAATTTACATGCTTAAATAAGATCGTCAGCAATGTATCCTTGTTTCTTTTATTTATTATGACAAATATTATCTTCTTTTCTGTTGTTCTTTCTACCATCCCAAAACACCAAAATCCTTTAACTAATTTTCCCCTGTGGTATTTATTCTTACCTATTTTACTTTCGTCGATCTCCACTATGATATTTTCGCCTCCTATTTGTTTTGTTTTATTTATATATTTTTCATAAATTTTTAATTTATATAATTTCTCAAGTGTAGCACTTACATTTTGCATATTACAGTCCAAAATTTTAGAAATATGCGCTATTTTATGTCCCATTGTCCATAGATTTACAATTTTCAGCATAAGAATATGATCTATCTTACTATTTGAAAATAGAGTATTATCCCAAATTGAAAATCTTTGGCCGCATTTGGGAAATTTACATCTCAAATAAAATGTTTCGTTAGATACTCTAGATATATCCCAGCCACAAATTGAACAGTTCTATTTATATTTCTTTCTTAGCAGATGTTCATAAAAATCTTCAATTTCTTCTTTACTTAGCATTACTTCGTTTTTTAAAAAAGGGGCAATTTTTTAAAAATTTTGACCCCCCATTTTTTTACACTAAAGCTGATTTTAGCCAAGGAATTTACAGCTACAGGCGTAAAGAAACTTATGTCTAATATGTTAGTAACCCACCATAGAATGTCCATAGATATGCACCAGTCCAATGGTATGATAGAAAGATTACAAAGGAAAATTTGGCAAGCCTTATAAAAAAAAGATATTAAGCAAAAGGAAACAATAGAAGAAATAATATATGATGTGGAAAATAAAATAAATATTACCGGGTTTTCCGGGTTAAGAGATCCACCCCAAAAGTCAAATTTTGCGACTTTTTTAAAAGAAATTTTTATACTAGTATAAGAGATTTACCTCCCAAGCCAAATGGTAAAAAAATTATATTAGAAAAAATGAACCCTTTATTGTAATAAACATTTAAATTTCTATAAAATCTTCAAACAAATTTTCACAGTCTAGGCCTTCGTCTTCAATTTCAGCACAATTAAGAACATCTTGAAGTTTATAGTTTAAATTAAAAGTATTGTTTTCATGAAAAATTGAATCTGTTCCACACAATCTAAAAGCCTTAGAAGCCATTTCAGGAGTTATTTTTTTTAATGCATCCGCTATTGAATTCAAAATATATTCCCAGCTCGGTCTACGCCTATAACCTTTATTTGTATATTCCTTTGGCCCGTTTGCAAGCCATTCCTGCCATTTTCTTTTTAATTCGGCCTTAAATGAAGAATTTATCAAAACATCCAATGGTTGTAAATAAGACGTAGTTTTGGGGGGAATTAAAACGGTTTCAATGTTATTATTAGCAAAACTTTCCATAACTTTTTCAGTATAGTGAGATTTATAGGTGTCAAGAATAAGAAGTTTTTTTTTTCTATTTTCAAATGGCCCATATTTGTTTAAACATGCACGGCCATAATAACATCAGATTTTGATCCATGTTCCCTGATTCAGATGTAACTACAAAAAGATTATTTGGCACAAAGCATTTTGGCGGGTTTTTAAGGCCTTTTAAAATGGCCATTCCCCTTAAAACAGTACCTTCTGAAGAAATAGTAATAACGACGGAAATTTTAGTCTTAAGATTTCCAGTTGTATATGCCTCAGTGTTTTTTTCGCCGGTAAATGATAATGTCCGCGATTGCATCATATCAATGTAAACAGGAGTTTCATCCATATTATACACCACTGTTTGGCTGTCCATACAGTTAAATTTATGATTAAAAGCTTCAAAATAATTCAACACGGTTTCTTTAATCTTTTGAGGCCTTCTGTTGTCTTCCTGTCCAAAAGATGTTATTTTTCTAAATGAAAAATGATTTCTTCTTTTGAACCCCATCAACCAACTCATACTTGCCTTAAAATCTGTAATGGACAACTTCTCTGCTATTTCAAAAGCCTTATCTCTAATATTATAAGTTGAGATAATTCGCTTCTTTTTACCTCGCTCTAACTTCACCCAATCCACCAACATTTTTTCAAGAGGAGGCCATTTGGCAGAAGTGCCGGCACGCATTCTTTTAATATTTTTAATGTTGCTTTGGACTAACATTTTAACTTCGGCCTTTTTTCAATAACGAAGCATTTTCCTAGTAATCTGCAACTCTAGAGCAGTCATACTTAAATTTCCATTGTTTTCACGCAATCTTTGTAATCCTGCTAATTTTTCTTTTAGAGTGTAAGATTTCTTTTTCATGGGGGTAAATTTAGAAAAAAAAATTTAAAAGAAATTTTAAATATTTTATATCCTTATAAGAGATCCACCCATATAAGAGATCCATGGTCTCTTATATGGGTGGATCTCTTAACCCGGAAACCCCGGTACATTTAATAAAGCAATAGGTTGTACGGTGATCGAAGCATGGAATGATCCTGATAATAAATTATTGAAAGAATTGAATAACAAAGATTCAAAATACGGAAAAGAATTTATAAAACTCCCGCGTGAAAACTTTGAAATAGTAGAAAAAGTGTTATTCAACAAAATCCAATGCAGGCACAAGACACCTCAACGATAAATACATTGAAAAGAAATGATTCGTACAGTGTAATAAACGACTTCTATTTAGTAAAAGTAAACGACAAACTGATTAAAAAATATTCTTAGCTATATCAATACAAACTATCTGATCGTTTGGTGAAACCCAAAAGACATAAATTTTTATTTATTACCCTTAAAAGGAAACAGAAACTAGTCAAGATACTAAAACCATATCAGGTCAACTTTAAATATGAAAATAAGATTCTTGAACCTGCAGTCTAGTCTAAAGACAAGTATAAATTCAATTATATTATTAGGAATGCACGTATCGATTCGGGTGAGTATATATTACAAGAAGGTTTTACAACATGGAAGGGCATCGAAAAATGTGCTGAAGATCAAAAACTCACAGTTTACAGCTTTTTAAAAGTATGTGCATACAAGGGAAAGCACTGAAACAGTAACCGAATACTTTGGCTGACTTGTAAAGGACTTAAAACAACTTAAAACCACGGATTAAGTGATAATAAATTTTCTAAGCCTTACTGTTGCTATGGGAGTTGTGGAAGTCCACGTAATGTTGAGACTACACACTGATATAAAGGAATTCTTGGCTCACACTTCTAAAATACTTACAAGCAGAACAAGAGGGAATAAGCTCACCAATAAGAAAAGTTGCAGTTTTTGTAAACAACGGGGACATGAATCAGAAAAATGTTTAAAAAGCCAAATTGTAAAAAAGATTAGTAGACCGCATTCCTATTTTCTGGCGGGATGTTGGATAACAATAAATAGCGAATATATTATTAAATACCCCATCTCTACTATTCTCGACATTTAATTTTAATTTATTTTAATATCATACAAAAAAGCATTTTATAGAGATTATTTTTCACAAATAAAAAATATTCAAAGAAAGGTACAATAAAATGAGAGACACAGAAATTATCAATATGACAATACAACTAATATGGGAACCCCAAAGATAATTTCTAACATAAATAAAACAGTTAAAAAACAAACTTACATTCGCCCCCTATTGGAGCAATATTTTCGTTTTGGCTCCCTCACTAGAGGGGACCACAATATGACACTGCAAAGAATTATTGCGAATGTTATGTACAAAAATTATGTCGAATCAATACACTAAATTAGGCTACTTGAAATCATTTATTATATATATGATGCACAAAATGAATATGATTTGTTAATTATAAATAAGGAAAAACGGTAAGTATAGAAGCTGGAATGAATAAAATAGAAATTTTAAAAAAAGCAGGAACAAGTTTCGAAAATACGTTATCCTCGCAATAACCTTGTTCGATTTAGTTCAAAAATATTTTTTTCATTAAAATTAAATAAAATCCACCCAACAATTAAAACTTCAACAGCCAATAATTTGTAGTACAAACAAACATGCCTATGGCCTTGCTTGTACGAGAAAAATTATCCCCTAGGATTAGAACCACAGACAGGGGTGTCTGTGACCTGCGTCAGCAGGATTCTAAGAGAATTGCACGTCTGACTCGCTTGTCAGTTAATAACCTAACTAATTCAACGTAGATTCTACGGCATCAGCAGCTTGCATACCTTCCCCAGGTGTATAAATGTGTTTCTTTTATTCAAGATGCCTCTAGATCTGTTCTGGCTCGTATATCTTTCCTTTCTAGTATAGCGTATCGAATGAGTGTATGACATATGGACTTGCTGAAATTTATTTAATTTTCTACATGTTTAAAAGAAATATGACTCAAGGCTCCTTCAAATCATTATTAATTTTTTGATAAATTTAAATTAATATAATGTTAATTATTATATTTTTACATTTGATTACTGTTTATTTTTGTCGGATTGCTATTCCTTTTCTAAAAAGTGAACTTTTAAAAATTTGGACCCTTCATTGTTTTTACAAAATGTTGATAATAGCCAAAGATTTTCAAAAATTATTTGAGCAAATTGCTCTATGAAGTATATCATGAGTTAAAAACAATTAAATAATGAAACTTTATGTTCCAACCCCATACAAATCTTTATATTGAAACTAACTTGACAATAATTATATACGAGATATGATCAAAATATGATAAAGACAATTGACGCTTTTCTAATCATTAAATATTAATACTAATATTTTTTTGTGTAATTTCTATCCAACTTTATTCCTTTTTAAACAAAATATATATCAATGAACATTTGCTTTACAAACAAACTGTGTTTAGCATGTATTTTTTCAAAAATTAGATCATACAATCTATCCTTTTGGACGTGCTTAAAATAATTTTTGACATTATTGAAGCAAACTTATAAACCATTTTTTTCCGACCGCTAAAACCAAAAGAGACTTTTAAAAAGAAGAACAATGTTATTTAATATTCTTATTCGCAGATCAACGCATTATGAATGTTGCCATATCTTGGCGGCATCTTGTTAGTCTTTCAAAAAGAGATGTAAAGAGATTTGCAGGTTAAAGAGTATTCATATTTATTTAAAAATAATTTTTAGTATTTTTTTCCGAAACAAATTAAATTTTTAGTTATTCGAGTACCAATTAAAACATTAATCTGAAACAACTATTTCCTTGGGTATAATTGATCATAGTGAGGGTATGACAAATGTTTTGAAACATTCCACTTATGATTAGTAGTTTAAATTTTCAATAAATATGAATTTGTCAAATATTTATTTCTTTATATTTGCAATTTAAATGTTATTTAAATCTCAGTCTTCTAGAAAATACGTTTTCTGTGTCAATATTATAGTCGGCATTAAAATCAAACTTAAAAATAATACATTTTCATTTATATTCCTTGCCAAACAAATAAAATTTTTTTTTGTTGGCGCCGTTTTTTTGAGCGACGAGGCGGTCAGCTCGGGAAGAAAAACTAAAAAATTAGACAATAAAAAGAATAATCTCATAAGATCTATGTTGACAACTTAAAATATAAGTCAAACTTCATAATATGAACTATTTTTTAAAATTTTGACTTTTTTATTGTCTAATTTTGCGGTTATATATTATTTTCTTTTATTTTTGTGCCATTATAATTATTTTTTGTTGTTGTAAATCTTCTTTTGGCGCTTTTTATATCCAAAAACAAAAAGGCTAAAAACCTGACCATATGTTATTAAAACATCGGAGCATTTGCACTTTAGTCCCCCTTACCTATATAAATACAGAATTTTTTATGTTTAGTACTGATTTTTGAAAGTCAAAACGAAAAAAAACGAGAAGGGGGAAAACTCGAAATAAAAAAGTCTTACATAAAAACGTTAAACAAAAAAAATAATAATTCAAAAACATTATTTTATCTTTAGACATTCATATATGGTGTTTATAGCTTAAAAAGCTTTCTATTTGAACAAAAAAATTTTATTTATCAAAAAAAATATCAGCATTAAAAAAAAGTGATAAATTAAATTGTTACAATTTTATGTGTATAGACTATTTAACGTAATTTTGCTTGTATTTATCTAATTTAAAACTTTAGAAATTGTTCCCTCTTATGCTGAAAACAAAGAAATTATCGATTTATATGAAGTAATAAAATATAAACTACTTCAAATACCATGTAGTAAATGTGTTTATACAGTAAAACTTAGAATAAACAAGCAAAATGTTGTGATATGCATTAACAAAAAAAAATGCTAAAAAGAAAGAAGTCTTTTCGCAAATTCCGTTTTTGCAAAAACCACTTGGATCACATCTTAATGTTAGAGATTTAAAACCTTTGCATGACAAAAATTTCGCCAACTCATATCGCAAAGTTGTTATACATCAATTCCTACTCTGTTACTAGATGCCTTAAGCAATTTTATTTAAATCAAGCTTATTTCAAATACATAGAAGAAAAAACGAGTTTAATAGGTGGTATGGATATGGTAGTCGAAATTGATGAAAGCAAATTTGGTAAGCGTAAATATAACGTAGGCCATAGAATTAAGGAAGTCCGGATTTTTTGAATGGTTGAAAAGACATTAGAAAGAGAAATAATTTTTTCTCCTGTTCAAATAGATCGAAAGAAATATTAAAAAAGTTATAATGTTATATATTAATAATGACTCCACAGTGCACTCTTACATGTGGAAAGGATACTCTAAAATGGAAGAGTACATCAAGAAACATGCTACTGAAAATCATAGCAAATATTTTAAGACTCTATAACTAAGGTACACACTAATACAATAGAAGGAAATTGGGCAGCAATTAAACATCAAACTCCTGTTAGATGTAGGACTAAGAATCTAATTTGGCCATATTTGTTGAGATATATGCCTTTAAGAAATTTAAAGATGATTTTTTAACATATTTAATAAATTTAATTTTTTAATATTTTTTCTTTCTCTTTCTCATTTTTTTCGTTTTGACTTTCAAAAATCGGGGCTAAAAATGAAAAATTTTGTACTTATATTGGTAGGGGGGACTAAAGTGCAAATTACTTCAAACGTAAAATAATTATATATGCCCGTGATTTATAATTTTGATTTTTCACTCTCAAAGCAAATTAGAAAACTCTACAGCATAATATTTATTAATGAGGAAGCCGCCATAAAGTGTTTCTAAGTTTAAAACTAATACAGATATACTATAAAGTGTGTGTTGTTTTACAGGGGTTTGCATTTTTATAGTCCAACTTTTGCATTTTTATAGTCCATTTTTTTTCCCCAGGCCTTGTTTATTTGGAAACCCCCCTAATGCCTAGAAAACCAAGATCTACAGTCACTCCAGATATCTTAAAACTTATTGAAAAACATATAAAAAATGAAAACTTGACATTAAAAGATATAGCTACTACATTAGCTCTAAGTTATAAAACAGTTTGGAGGATACATAGAAAAATGTTAGAGGGAGAATCCATTTCCTTTACAAGTACAATAAATCGTATCAAAGTATCATCTCATAGTGTATTAAAGCCTATCGACCTTGTGCTAAAAAACATAATTGCACGTTGTACTGACAAGACTCTTAGTGAAATCAAAGAAGAACTAAATACTTTAGCAAATGTTTCAATGCCTTTGTCTACTATTTCTCGAAAGTTGAAATATCGCAATATTACAAGAAAAAGACTATCTCTAATTCCTGCAGAGCGTAATTCACAGGACAAAATTGATAAAAGAGCTGAATATGCCATGGAAATATCGGGGTATTCACTAGAAAATTTGATTTTTTGGATGAAACTGGATTTAATGCCCATACCACAAGGCATTATGGGGTTTCTTATAAAAAAAGCATTTAAAACAGTCCCCGCAAATCGAGGCAAAAATTTAAGTTGTCTTTGCGTGATTTCAAAATCGAATAAAATAGCATACGAAATGAAAAGGGGCGTATATAATTCTGCTCTATTCGTCGAATTTATTATAAGAAATCTTGTCAATTTTTTTCAAACAAATCCTGAAAAGATTTTAATAATGGATAATGCTAAATTTTATCATTCAAGAGAAGTATTGGATTAGTTAAGAGAATTAGGCATATCTTATGTTTTTTTGCCTCTATATTCCCCACATCTTAATCCTATTGAAGAATTTTTTTCTATGATAAAATCGAGGTTTTGTGCTATACGAAACTTAAATAATACAGTAGAAACAGATTTGGAGCAAGTGTTGAACAATGATTTTAGCCTTTCGGGTAATGGGTTCTACACTAATATGGCAAGATGGCTAGAAATGGCAAGGCAGAAAAACGAGTTTATCTAATTAAATGAGGTTGTATATTATTTACACATAATTCTATTGATTGTTCATTGTATCAAATTCTGGGTTTTTGTTATTTTTTTTCAAAAGTTGGACTATAAAAATGCAAAAGTTGGACTATAAAAAATGCAAAAGTTGGACTATAAAAAATGCAAAAGTTGGACTATAAAAAATGCAAAAGTTGGACGAAAAAATTGCTAACCCTGTATTACAAAGTCAAATTTAAAAACTACATCGAAAACATAAAATTTTATTGTACATATGGCTTTAAAAAAGAAATAGTCTAAAAATTTTAGTTCCTAAAGAATTTAGGATAATACGTACATGCAATTAAGAATGTTGTATTGCAGATATAAAAAAGACAACTTATTGTCTGTGTAATTTGTACGGTTTTTGAGATCATGTATATTCCTTTCAATACCTATTTCTTGAAAAAATAAATTGATACCAATTTTTGTAAAATATAGGGAAACTTTATAGGTCGATATGAGGCAATACATAGAGGTCGTATCATTGCGAATACTATAGAAGAGAGGAAGCACATAGGACGACTTTATCTGTTTGAGGCATAGAAAATGAAGCTGACGACTATTTTCTTAAAATTTATTATAAAAAAGTGCACCTGTAATGCTAGAGCTATTTGGGAGGGTGTATTTAAGAAACGATAATATGAACTTATGTTTTTACATTTTATCATTCTCCTGTTCCCGGCATTGGATCTGTGCATAGAGTTGTTAATCATAAAGTTGACTTTAACTAATGACTAGGGAAAGCACACTAACATATATATTAAGAGTCATTAAAGATTGAATTGAGAACAAGATGAGGAATCATGAAAGTATATATGGAAGATATATATGGTTTTCGATTTTTATAGAATATTTAAAATAACAAATGATATTTATGCAGAGACTTTTATATAAATACTCTTGTTATAAGTATGTTTTAATTTTTTAGTCTCCGGAATTTTGAATTTAAGTAGCGACAATAATAATATATTTTATATGTAGTAAAAAAAAGTTTTTAGATCTAATAATTACAATTTTTGTGACATCTATATTGCTTTGTCTAATGTAATTCATTGGTTCTTATATTCCCCTGAAGAAAGATATATCATGTTTGTGTTATTATATAGAAAAAACAATTTCGTGGAGTATACAATATCTCCCTCGACTAAAATTTCATTTATTTATATATTACTATATTCTTTACATATGATTGGCAAAATAAAAAACTAAAATCAAGATTTTTACAGGGAATGATCGAGGCTAATCTTGGTTAAAAATTTCTATGTGAAGTAAGAAATTATTTAAAACTAATAGTTAAAGATAGTTAAAATTAAAGTAAATAAAAATTATTTTATTTTGTCTCCGCATTTTATTTCTCTATCTTATAATCAGAACTAAATCAAAATAGCTCAGTATTCAATGTAAAAAATCTCTGAAAAATATTTGGTTTTTTATTTTACTAAACATCAAACCCATTTCTGTGGCGTTTCCGCCTAGAAAATGAGATGACTGTAAGTTTCACATTTATAGTTCCTCCGAGCAACTTCTTTCCTAGTATATCTAAGCACATCAATTGCCTTGACGTACTAAAATCATTCCTAGTGTGAGAGGGTAAGAAGTAATGCCTCTTAATCGTTGTTGTCGTCACTGTCTCTTCTTTTTGTTACTCGCCAAGCAATTTTATTTGGAAAAAAAGAAAAAAAATTTGATGTAAACATTTTCTTTAAAATATTATTTAAATCTAAAGTTGCAGTCTTGGAAAATTTTCATGATGAGTAAATTCCACTGAATAATGTTTCAATCCTTTTTGTAATATTTTTGCTCCCTTTTTTTTGAGACGTCATATTCTTTTACTTCCTTTATAATAAAATTTTAGTAACAAATAATTTTTTAAAAAAATTCGGCCGTATTTTAATTGAGAAAATTGACATGTCGTTAGAATTTAGATTACAACATATATCAAAAAAAAAATTAACTAATGTAATAACAGTACCAGTAGCTTCAGTTGTTAAACTGAAAATATTAACTTCAGTAAGTGCAAAAAATAAAAATTTTAAAGAAATTTTTTTTTTTTAATATGTAATTTCTGAAATTTATAAGAGCTTGAACATGTGATAATACAATAATTATTTGTAAAAATGAACATGCTTTTTTTTGAAAAGAAATTACTAAGATATATTAAAAAAAAGTTATATTAATAAAAAAAAACTTTTACTTTATTTTATTTTTAAGTGCATACTTTATAAAGTTAGATACATGTCAAAATTTTCATAATCACATCAGAACGCCTGTCAAAAAAATCAATCGATTTTCCATTATCAAACTTTGTCCAAGAAATATAATCTTAATAATTGTAGTAGCAGTTTTTAATTTACATTTGATGACATACTTTCTAAAAAAATTCTCCTTTTTTTAAAAAGTATAAATAAAAAAAATTATATTAATCCCCAAAAATGAATATATTGTTCTTACTGAGTCTATCTTTAGCAAGCAAAACAGCAAGAAGACAAGCAAAAAAGGAGGCAGCTGGTAAGAGATCTAAGAGTATAAAAACTGTGGCACCATCAAAAGATAAACAACTAACTACTGGTAGTTCAGTCAACCCATCTACTGATCTTCCTGATATAACATCCGACAATAAACCAAAAGAAGAACAACAGAAAAAAGAAACAAGAAATTCTGCACAAAGGGGACCTGTTAGTAACTCAGAAGTTAAAGCAGAAGATGCAGTAAAGGACAAAATTTTTGTAATTGATCAAAATGGTAAAATTTACAGCGAAAAAGTGTCTAACACCCCCAAAAATATAGAAAACCAACCAACTGGAGATCAATCAGCTGGAAATGTCAATGTAGAGAAACAATCTACAGCAAACGAAAAGCCAGTTGGAACCAATGTGCCTGGTGTTAAAGAACTAGGAGAGCAAACTGAATTTTCTCAAAGTGTTACTGCACCTGATTCTTCAACAAATAAAGAACAGGGGGAAACTAAACAAACTTCATCTGGCGCTATCAATCAAGCTGCTGATAATGCCAAAAAAGAAGAAGTGAGTGGTTCAGAATCTTCTCAAAATGTTACTGCACCCGATTCTTCAACAAACAAAGAACAAGGGGAAAATAATCAAACTTCATCTGGCGCTATCGATAAAGCTGCGGATAATGCCAAAAAAGAAGAAGTGAGTGGTTCGGAATTTTCTTCCAAAAATGATGCATCTAACCCCGCCGTAGGAAATGCTGATAAAGATAAACCAATTACTACTTGTGGTCGAACAACTCAGGAAGACCCTACTGAAGAAATAAAAGGAAGTAACTCTGATGTTACTGAAAAAGAATTAAAGGATGCGACTGTCGAAGCTGTAAACCCAGATAATGGCCTTCAAGAGACTAAATCTTTAGATGTTTCTACTATTAGTGATAAAAATAAAAGCAGTGAAAGCAACGCAGATGAGAAGAATTTGACTAGTAAGAATGAAGAAAACAAATCTTTGAGTCCCTCGGCTAATGGCGGACCAATCCCTCCTATCAATGACGGCGGACCTAATCCACCTAAAAAAAATCCTGAACCCTCCAAAAATGATGATAATAAGCAGCCAAGTAAAGGCGACGATGGATATACCAACATGATTATTTGGGGCTTGCTGGCTTTGGGATTCGTTAATTCAGTGATGTTGATCACTATTTACGTAAAAATTAAATAAAGAAATTTAAGTTATTTGTGTATTAATAATCTTTATCTACAATCTATGTTCCCTAAAAAAACATCTTATAACATTTTTCTAAATCGGATAAAGTTATTGGGCACAAAGTCATGTTTTTTTATAATGAAAAATTAAGTATCTTTATAGTCTTCAATCACACCTTTTATAAAAACACACCTTTAATTATAAATAATATATAAAAATAGCTAAAAAACGAAAAAGTAAATTAACCGATGTTTATTATTAATGCTTAACTTTAAAATATAAAAACAAAATGACAATTTATAAAAAAAATAATCTTTATTTAATTAATCGTCCATTTATCAATTTGTTGGAGTCTAAATTAAATGTTATAAAAAAAGAGATTAGTATTTGGGTAACCAGCTCTGTGAGTATAAAACTAATCTTTAAAATGGTAAATCTTTGCATTATATATCCAAAAAAATTTATTCTTTAATTTAAGTAGTTATATTTTAATAAAGACCAGGGTATTTTAACTAGGTGTTTTTGGAGTGATTTCCTCTAGGCTAATTTTCAAGTATTTATTGCAGTATAAGTATTATTTTTAACTTATAACATTTTTGATAATTTTATTAAAAAAGCTTGTACGAAACATGCCCTGTTAAAGATAATTGTAAGTTAATGGTTTAATTTATAAATTGTGAATTCATATATATGATCCATAAGGAACCCATTTTAAAGATCAAATTTTACACATTTAGGTAAAGGCTGGGCCTTTTAAATAGAAGAAGAAATTTTTATTCTATTGATAGTCATGTTATGCTAAATACAAAATCTATTTTATCCCAAAATTATGATGATAAGAGACGAAATACATTAAAAAATCATAAAACAAATAAGTCAAATATTTCGCATATATAATTATACATGTTCACTAAACTCAAGTATCTTCTTCTAATTATTTGAATGCAAGAACAAGATAAATACATGTAATTTAGGTGTCTTATAGATAATTATATAGAAAATTAATTACTCATTGTAGCGTATTTACCGGGGAGCTTGCCAGTGGCAAGAAAGCATTCAATAATGCTACGGTTAGGGGTGCGTGACCCCCAGAGTTTAGATAGATGAAAGGAATATATTGTTTATTGTTATAAATAGAATTTGAATTATTAAATTTTAAAAGGAAGGATGTTTCTTAGTGTTCGAGTGATATATCATGTTGTTCATGGAATTTCTTTATTTATATCACATAGTAGCCAATAGAAGGAAGTTAGATTGGCCTGACTAATGATATCCGACCATAACTGATCGTTCCGAAGAAGCATCAGCGTTTAAATTGTAATTAATTTTTTATAAATCATTAGGTATGTTCAATTTACCACATGTTGATTCAAGTCAGAAAAATATCACAATACTTGATTTTTATGTAATCAATCTTGTTTTTATGACAATGTTAGTACTTTTGATAGTTTTTTTTTTGAGCGTATTCACTACTGTATGGCATTTCAGAGACCTTTTTCGCTAACCCAAAAATGTTGTGACAAAAAATGAACAAGAAGGCAACAACAATACTTTTCACTATAAACAGCAAACTTAAACAAATACTATATGGGTTTAAATGCAATTGTAAATGATTTTAATACTATTAAAATTTATGTTAAGTATTACAGACACCAAAGAGGGTATAATTTTAAAGGAAATTTGTAAAAAAATCTTGTATATGATTATAAATCTGTAGAAATTTTTTTTATATTTTAGATGTTGGACATTAAAACACATGTGTATATTCTCAAATGGTTTATAGTGCAAAAAAAACATATTTAAAATAGCCGTTCCGGCGCTAAAACATTATTTGCGAGTTTTTATATCATTTACTATCGAATTTTGTGACAATCTATGCATATTTATTATTATTGATATTAAATTGGTTTTAAATTCATGTCCTTTCTTGCTCCTCCATTTTTGAATGTTGATTTTAGTGCAGTGTTTTAAAAATTGAAGGAAGCAAAAAGATCGGGCATAATTCATTTCGGATTAACATATTTGAGAAAAATTATTGTTCATTATTAGTAAATAGATTATTTAGTAGTAATGTCATTTACAAACTTTCTGGTTCTTGATAGATGAAATAAACGGGAATTTTTTTTGAGCACAATTCTCCTTTCTTTCAAACGAAATTATTTTCTGTCTTATTCAGGACTATAAATTTTAGTAAGATCAAAAAGGTGTTTATTTCTCTTTTTTGTGCGTAACATGGTAATTCAATATTTATCCTCTCTCATTAAATAATATACTGAAAATTTTGCAAATTTTCGATCGAATTAGATCATTTGCGAGGATACTGTATTCCTAACTTAATATTTCAACTTATTTTGTATTTTATTGAGTTATTCCAACTTATATAATGACCTTTTAATTTCTATACTATAATATCCAATCTGTTTCACTATGAATAATTTAAAAGTCATTTATTACAAGTTACTCCAATGGAAGTAATTTTCTGATTAATTTACAAGTATAGAAAATTACTTTTTACTTTTTGAGTGTTTTTTTCAAAAAAGTATACAAAAGAACAATTCAAATCAATCAGACAGTTTAAATAGTTAATTAAAAATGTTTTTTATTAATGATTTTCTCAACAACTTCTGAAAAAAAATTCCATACACTACACATATTGAAATGAACCCATGTAAAATAATGGGAGCGTCAATTTCGACGCTTATTTGTAGATATTTTCTGTCTTAAACTTCTTTGATGTATTCTTCTTTACAAAATTTTTTACCGCTAACTAACTTTTTTGCATGGTTCATAAAGAATTGAACTTTGGTGGTAATATAAATGGGATAATAAACTTTAACCCTAATCCCATCTGTAATCATTTTAACATGTCCTTTTATTTTATTATACGCTTTTCTAAAATTGGAGTATTTATTAAGAATAGAGCTTAATTTTTTCATTTTGTATTCTAAATCTGCAATATTTTTTTTTAGCATTTGCTTTCTGAATAAATTACTATTACTAGCTCCTACACTTATAAGAATTAAACACAAAATAAACATGGATAAAACGTTAATATCTATAAAAAGTCAACAAAATATAAATAAAAAACTATTGACATACGTATTAAGAGAATTACAAACAAGTAATTATCTGTTCGACATTTTATATTGTCTATAAAAATTACGATGTTTTTATATAATTGTGCATGATGATGATGACTAAATTAATTCAGACTTATAATAATTTTTTTGTTAGGATATTTAAGCATAATTATTCTAGAGTTTGACATGTTATATCTTAAAAATCTGCGTGATAGACATATTCTATAAATTTTGCACGATGCATTAGTTTTTGACTTTTAGAGGTGTTTTCGTAAGTTTTCCACCACTTTTTCATAGTCCACCCTATCAGTCACAATAACAACGTTTTTAATCAAGTTGTATCTTATTATCACATAAATCATATTGTTTTTTACACTTAAACTTGTTCTAACTTTGCAAAATGTTTTGATACAATTCAAAAGTACGCAACAAATGATCACAGCGGCTTATATACGTCATCGTAATGGTTGTATTTGCCATGAGTCATATGAAAGCTCAATAGAAAACAAAAAATACTAATTATCATTTTGTAAATTTTTACAAAGTATTATAGGAGTTAATAAATTAATTGAATCTATTAAGAATTTTATGCAATTAATAA
Source organism: Vairimorpha necatrix (assembly GCF_036630325.1). NCBI lineage: Eukaryota > Fungi > Microsporidia > Nosematidae > Vairimorpha > Vairimorpha necatrix. The sequence goes on along the minus strand of NC_088825.1, from coordinate 530,306 downwards.
CTTTGCTTCATTTAAGATTTCGCCTTTAATAATAAAAAAAACAAAATTGATTGCATCTAAAAAGATAATTGTGGGTTAGGGGTACATTTAATAAAATTATTATATTAACAGCATTTATGATCTTCTTTTAAAATATTTAAATTCTTCCAAAAAATATTAATAATACACATTATCGAAATTCGATAGAATGTAGCTCACTTTCTGCATTACTGACGAAATTTTTAACTTTTAGGATAATAAGAGGGAATGTAAACCCTTACATAGTGCTATTAGAATGTGACGACACATCATTCAATTAATACTAAAATATATGCATTACTTAAAATTGCACTATCAAATTTAACACTTCATCACACACCGCATAAGCATTTAACTTTGTTCCAAGACAACCAATTCATTTATAACTTCACGCGTTCTAATTTAGCAAGCAATTACATTACCGGGCAATATTGAAATGCAAAGAGGATAATATCATCGTATCGATCGTAAGACTCCTACGTTCATCCCGATCTCGCATACTCTCCTCCAAACACACCTCACTTTCAAACGTCTTTGTTGTGGGGTTGTTGTTCTTTTTTCTTCCCAGATTTCTGGGGAACTGCCGTGTGTTACAGGATTTTGATAATAAGTTCACGAGACGCTAGTTCTACTTGATGTATTTTTACGGTCTTGAAATACGCCTACCAGAGTTACAGAATTTTGCTGTTGTTTCCTTTTAATTTTTAAAGTACATTGTGCAGCGCTAACCGACGTACCAAATTTTATGATCAGAGGCATAAAATTTTTAAAGTTCGCAAACAAGTGTTCCAAACATTTTACAAAAAGTACCGAAAGTCCCAGTGATTGTAAACTTACAAAACAGGTTATATGGAATAAATTGCCTCTAATGGAAGGTATTCATTTCCATTGCATATCTTTTTGAATAGACGTGACCATTAGTGTTCAAAGGCTATAAACGTAAAAAAATATAAAGTTTAGATTTGATAGTTTGGTGAAAAGTTAAATCTAAAAATCATTTGGGAAAAAAATGCTTTCTTGTACAAATTTATGTAGAAAAGTAATTAAAAATTGTACTTTTTGCAGAGTTCAAAGTGCCCACATATTTACAACTTAGGACAGAGGTGGGCAAATACTTTAAAGCTGTGGGCCAAAATGAATTTTTTAAAATGTCTCCCGGGCCGGAGGATTATTTCGGCTTTGCTTTACACAAGCAAAAATTTTGGATGAAGTTTTTTCCCTGCCCATTTTTTTACAAAAATATTAAGTATCATTTCAATTAGAATAAAATATGTCAAGTACATTTTAAGGAAATATTATTATAAATAAATGGCTATTAGATAAACCACACAATAAAAGGTTTTATTTTGTTACTTATTTATGTCTTAACGATATTAATTATTTTTTATTGACACATGGTTATTACAATTTAACATTTATATTGCATCTCTAAATATAATAGTAAAAAAATTCAAAAAAGAAAAAAAAACATCAAATGTTAAAATAAATATTTAATTATTGCGAAACGTGAAATGTCGAATGTTCATCCGATATTTTTTTCTTTAAAATTAGGTTCTAAATCACTTGTAGCAATTCTTAATACCGAGTGTAGATTTTCGTCAGTAATTTGTGATCGATACTTATTTTTCGTGGAAACCATTAAAGAAAAAGTTCTTTCACAAATATAAGTCGAACCAAATAAAACAAGATATTTCTGAGCATAGTTCAAAAAATGTTTGAAATGTTCATTATTTAACGCGCCATAGAAAGCACTCAATTCGTTTGAGTGAAAATTTGCTTTTAGTAAATTATTTGATTGTAAGTCAATTAGTTCTAGTTGAATTTCAACAGGAGCTTCTTGCATGTCGAAATTGAAAGGATGGCTAATTAATGATAAAGGTTTTTCAATATCTTTGAAATCTTGAAATTTTCTTTGGAATTCAGAAAGCAGGTCTTGTGTTATTGCACTATATTTAGAAAAATCTGTATTTTTTAATGATTCTCGCCGTGCTTGCAATGAGGGGAAATGATTTAATAATTTATTATTACAGTTTTCAGCAAATAAATTGAGTTTTGTCATAAATGCTTTGACGTTTGAGTGCATATTGAAGGCGAATTGGTTTTTACCTTGTATATTTATATTTAGTTCATTCAAATATTTTACTATATCTACTAAAAACGAGAAATCGTTTAGCCAAGCCTCATTTTGCAATTCAGGAAAATCTTGTAGTTTTTCTTTTATCGAAAAGAATGATACTATTTCATCAAGCAAATATTGGAATCTATGTAAAACTTTACCAATGCTAAGCCATCTCACTTCAGTGTAATAGGGAATTTCGTAGTAGTCACTTTCAATTTCTTTCAAAAATTCAAGAAACTGTCGATGATTTAAGGCACGTCCTCGGATAAAATTCACAACTTTGGTCACAACAGTAACGACGTGATTCAATTTCAAACTTTTCCGCATAGCATTTCTTGGTGAATAATGCAGTGCAAAAATAATATATAGTGTTCTGGTTGTAACTTTTTTACTTTGTCGCGAATTCGTTTAAGTAAGCCTATATTTTTCCCTGTTGAACTTTGACAGCCATCCGTAGTGACGCTTACTATTTTATTCCAAGTTAAACTAACTTTAACTAAACACTCTTCAACAGCGAGAAAAAGTCTTTACCAGTAGTTGTATTTTTCATTGGATGCACACTAAGAAGTTCCTCGCTAATTTCACATTTCCTATTAATGCCGCGAATAAATATTAATAATTGACTTGTATCTGTAATATCGCAGGACTCATCTAAAGCCAGAGAATAATAGGTAAAATCAGCAATTTTTCTGCTTAGCTGGTCAAGTAAGTTTCCTGAAATATTTTCAATCCGGCGTACTATCCTTCTTCAAGAAAGGCTTAGATTTTCAAAAATATGTTTCTTTTCAGGACAACATATCTCCGACACTTGTACCATGCATTGTTTAACAAATTCTGCTTCTAAAAACGGTTTAAGAACTTAGCAATTTTGTGTGCGACAGCTTAACTTGCTTTTGTGGTAGATTTTACAATATTAATTCGTTTGGAAAAAAAAAATTTGTTGCTGATTCAAGTTTTTTGTTAAGTTTTCAGCTATGTTTTGAAGTTCTTGTAAAGAAAGTGATGCATATTTTGGATGTTTTGTTGTAAAATGCCTGCTTAAATTGTATTCTTTGAAAACAGCAATTGTTTCCCGACAAACTAAACAAAATGCTTTCTTATTAATGTTTGTAAAAAGATATTTTACCGTCTAAGCTTCATTGAAGTTTCTGCATTCCAAATCAACTTTTCTTTTTTAGTTTCTCTCATTTTAAAAGGGCTACAAAAAAAATAAGTTAAATAAAAACAATAAAAAAACACCAAAGTTTTAAAAATTTACTTACAAAAAGTCCACTTTTTCTATTTTATATATGCAAACCAATGGTAGATTCGAACTAAAAAAGAGTATGCGACCAGAATAAAATAATAATTAACAATACCTGGGCTGCGATCTGTCGTCCCTTAAACATTGAGAGGCTGAGAGGAGTGCAGCATATGTCGTCCACACATGCATTTTAAACCTAGCGCGATCTACTTTGTGTTCGATGAACCCCCCCCCCCCGCCATGAGAGCGATTGTCGCGAGCGACCCGCATCGTTCACACTAGTGTAATAAGCCAAACGCTTATTTTATTTCGCCTATTATATATACAGTTCGCATACTAATAATGTTTATGTCAACAAAATCTCATAAAGAGTTTTAAAAAAATTACGTTAGAATTTTTCAGCGGGCCGGATAAAATTAGCAAAAGGGCCGGCTTTTGCCCATCTCTGACTTAGGATAATGTATTTTCGCGGCAAACAAATAAATTTTAAAATATGGACTTGAAAACTAATAGGTTTTGGTTCATATATAAATACTTAAAGGACAGCATAAAACATAGGAAAATATTATGTTAAATAAGTGTAATAACAAACTTAATAGTCCAAAAGCGTCGAACTGTAAAAAAAAAATCATAAAAAAAGACGAATAATCTAAAGTAAATGATTTGCTAAGTTTGACAAAATAAATCAAATACTGTTTTTTAAAAATTGTTAAAAACTAACCGTACACGTAGAGGTAGTGGTATTTAGGGAATTGATATTTTAATATGGAACATAAAAACTCATTTACTTCCTTTTTGTTGTTCCGTTGTATGCGACTTAAATCTGTTCTTTAAGTCGCAAATAATAGCGCAGACCTAATTAATAGCTTATGTCTACATAAAAATCAATTAAAATTACTTTATTTATTATAAAATTAATTAACATTACGCAACAGAATCATGCAGAAAATAAAGAGTTTTTTAACCATTATAATTTAAATATATATATATATATATATATATTGATATTTATGTTGATACTTTTCATTACTACATTTGTTTAAACACTAGTTCATAGTTTTTAAAAAATTTAGCTATGTTATTAAATTTGTTAGCGCCAAATATTCACAGTTCTTTTAATAATTGTGTTTATTTTTTTTGAAATTATATTTTTCTTAAAAAAAATTCATTTAAGTTATACTAAATCAAATTTTCCTATAAATTTCTTGATTAAATATTAATATTGCATTTTCTTTTTATATTTTTTACTTTAATCATAAAAACATGGCAAGAAAAATCTTAATATAATCAGGATAAATTTTGGAATGTATTAAAAGATTATATTTACATTTTTATGAGTCGGTTGATTGATATTTTAACCTCAAACGAGGTTTTTTATTTGGTTTAATTGTCCTGTATGTCTGTGATAAAAAATTGCTAGAATTTAAGAATAAGTGCAAATAAAACACCATTCTCTCATGCCTTTTTACTTTTTATTTGTTCATTTTTTTGAATATTTAATAACAAAACTTTATCATTCTATAGTCAGTACTGAAATAACCATCATAAGATGTAAGCATAAGCCAGAACTCTCATTAATGGAATCTAGATACAAAAAAAAAGTTCGCATTTTAGGTAGTTCATATTTATTTGTTTGCCGAAAAAACAAAATATATTGCAGGAGAGCAATAAAGAACAAAAAACAATGACCAGTAATAGTTATAGCTATGTATTACTATATTACCATATTTATATTTTTAAGTATCATAAATTTTATAATTTTAACCTCTTCTTGATAATTAAAAAAGAAAAACAATCATTACCGAATCAGAAAACGTCATTTTAGAATTAGAGGATTAAAATGATGTATTATTGCTATATCAAGAATATTTGATCTACATCATCAACCATTACATACATTAAAATTAACATCACAACCATCAAATAGGCCTACTCCACAGCTGTTTCAAATCAAAATACTTTTAAATACGATCGAGTAATTAGAACAATGTTTTTGTAGAGACATTTTTACCTTACAGAAATTTCTAAAGAGTTAAATACATGAACAAATGTAAATTAGATCATATCTTTTTTATCAGAAACATTCAAAGGCTGAATAATGAAAGAAAAACTCTCTCTCTATGTACGCCATATCTACGTAATTTCCATAAAACACTAATAAAAGTGTATTTTCGCCTTGGAAAAAATGTAGATCTTTGATTTTCACCTAGTTTGATTTTATTAAATGGGGTTCAACGCTCATGCGACACGAGGAATGGGCACCTAGAAAAAAAGAAAACCATACAGAATGTGGCAGCAAAAGTATATAAAATATTAGCTGCACGATGCAATATCAAAAAAGAATTATTGAGAATTTTATTTGAACGTGGTGCGTACAACTCTGACCGTTTTTTAGACTTTTATGAAAAATAACAATGTTTTTTTTATGAAAATTTGAGAAGTTCTTAGTAGAAAAAGGCTAGTTTTATCTTTCCCGGAAAGTTACAAAAATAATATATAAAACAAACACCGCACATGTATTTCAGCTTTCTTATTCTGCATCGTTAAATCGCATCAAAGATTATTTTTCGATGCTCAAGACAATATTTGTATCATTTGATTCTGCAAATTTCACAATAAAAACTTGTTTGAGAATGTTCTGAAATAAAGTTATAGACATTAGAGCCTAAGTTTTACGGAAATATAAGCCTGATATAAAAATAGAACCAACAGAAGACTCTATTTTTACATTTTATTTATTTTTAATATTTTTATGCTATGCATGTATATAAATTTAAATAGCACTACAAAGATTCAAATATCAAATAAATGTATTTAATAGAGACACAATTAATCAATAATTAGTTCCTGTCATGGGTTCCGCCACTTATTTATAAATTGAATGGTTTTATTCTTAGTGCCACAAAAACAATAAATTTACTAAAATATTGTAATAGTCGTATTAATCTTTTATTGAATTACTAAGAATGAATCATTACAAAACAGATACTATAATGACACACAACGTCATTGTGGGGGTTATAGAATCATTTAGCTTCACAGTTAAAAACAATTGTATTAAATAAAACCTCATGTTATAAAATAAAGGTTTAAATATGCTAAAGGAACACATAAAAATTTCATTTAATAAAAAAAAACATTTTCGTTCTTTTATTTGCCGACGTCATCAATCACAAATTTTCGTTTTAATAACCTCTATTTTATATTGAAATCGTATATTTTGTTTAACATAATAAACTTTGAAAAATATCGATTAACTTAGTTATGTCTATATAATTACCTTAATTCTACCAAATATTATAGAAGTTAAGTATTAATTGCCCCATGAAATTTTCAATCTTATTCCTTTTAACGGTAAAAGTAAGTAGTAGTCTAAATTTCAGAAAAGAAATTCTTAAAAAACTATTAGTGACTTGGAATTCTTCTTGGGGTTTAAAAACCTTTGTGTGAGAATATTGAGAAATCGGACAATTCTAGCAGAATTCTTAAAAATGGTACTAAAATTAAAAGTGATTTCTTCAGCTTTAAGATGAAATTTCCCATTGATGTTCCACCTATGATCCAATTTTTTATGAAAATGCAAAAGATATAATATGTTATATATTCTTATATTTCCGAACCCCAATTATGATAAATAAATACATGGGGGCGATACCGAATTGTGAGTTAACAAGTGTTGGCTGTGGTCAAGAGGCCAAAAGGTTATTAGAAGAGTTTAAGAGGATTGTTTATGGATTAGTATTGTCTGATTATGATTTTAAGAAGAATGTAAAGAAGGAGATTTTTGATCTTGGAACTGATGAGTTGAAAGAATTTATGGTTAAGAATATTAAGATTGGAGATCATTGGAAAGTTATGGAAACCAAATTAGAGGAATTGGTTAAAGTACAGGAGGAAAAGGATTTGAGATTACGGATGATTGAGGAGATCACAAAGATGGTGGCAGAGGAGATTAGAAATAATAGTAGAGAGGAAAGAATATTTGAGAAGAGAAGAACAATGAGATGTTATAATTGTTCAAGAATGGGACATAAGAGTCAGATGTGTTATTATAGATATAGAAATGTTAAGAATAAAGACGAATGTGAAAAGATTAAAGAAAAGAGAGCAGTAGCTGTGATGAAAGGACGTATAGGAACACATGGGATGCGAAAAGACAAAAGAAACAAGAATGGAAGACAAGAAATAATAGATGTTATGATGAGGTAGAAAAGAACGGTCTAACATTAGAAGACATGAGAAAGAGGTTTAGGAACGTTATAGACAACGAAGAAGAGAAAATAAGATATTGTAATATTGAAAATTGCAGAATCATAACTGAAAAAGGCAAGAAAGTTGTAAGGAAAGGTCAGCAGGTGCCACAAGCGCATAAAGAAGAGCTGAGAAAATATATTTAGAAGTTTGAGACAAGGAATGTCAAAAGAAGATTGACGTCGGAATGGAGAAACCCGATTAAAGCTTTAGTTAAGCCAGATGGAAGTATAAGGCTGGTTAGCAATCTCATATCATTAAATGATTTAGTAAAGAAAGACCCTTATATATTAGTAAACATTAGGGATATCATAAGGAACACGCAAGGGTCGAAGTTTTTTCAATGTTTATAGACCTTAAGGAGGCTTTTTATGATCTAAATAGAAGAGCAAGACAAGCATAAGACTGCATTGAAGTATGATAAGATAGTATATGAGTGGAATAGTATGGTCATGGGGTTTAAAAACTCGCCTCGGATCATGCAGAAAATTATAGATAAGATTTTTGAAAAACATTTGGGTGGTAAAATAGAAGTATACATGGACGATATAGTGATTCATGCGAAGACTAGAAAAGAACATGATAAACCATTTGTAGAAGCGATGGAATTGTTAAAACGGAATAATATTTGGATAAATTCAAAGAAAATTCAGTATTGCCAAAAGGAGTAAAGTTATTAAGAGTTACACTAAACGGAGATGATATGATGCCGTCCGAAATCAAGAAAAATGAAGCACTAGAGTTTCCAACTCGCAGAATGTGTCTGACATAAGAAGATTTTTAGAACTGAGTGAATGGTTCGAGGATTATTAAATTATGCGGAGAAGACATTATATATGACTGAAAGCTTGAAAGGTAAAAGTAAAGTGCTGAATTGGACTGATGACTAGAATAAAGAGTTCGAAAATATGAAGGAAACGTTAGGAAGTATGCGTAAGTTGAAAATTGTAAACTATGACATTGAATTTTTATTAAGAACTGACGCGAGCAATATAGGAATGGGCGCAGTATTCATGCAGAAGAATGATAAAGAAGAGTGGGTGTCAGTACAATGGGCATCGAAGAAATTCACCCCGATGGAAACTAGATATGGTATAAGTGAAAAGGGAATGTATGCCATATATTGGGGAATAAAGAAATTTGAGTATGAGTTAATAGGACGAAAATTTAAAGTAGAGACGGATCACAAAGCATTGGCGGAAATAAGAAGAAAGCCGTGTTTTAATAATAATAGGATTAATCGATAGATTGAGAAGATCCAAGAGTTTGACTTTGAAATAGATTACAGGAAACCAGAACATATGGCCGTGGCGGATGCTTTAAGTGGGATACACTAGGAGGTTGATCCAAGAAAAGAAATGATAAAAAAGAAGTGAGCGCCAAACTGGGGGTAAATGGTTGAAGCACGTCGAGAAAATAGACAATAGACGGTATAGAATTCAGGAAATTTGATTCGGGGAGGAAAGCATTGATTCCTAAAATAGAAGAAAGAGATGAGCTTATGAGACGTTATCATGAAGAGCATGGACACAGAGGACTAGGAAGCATGTATTATGCCATGAAGTTTGATTATTATTGGCCAGGAATAAAAGAAGATATAGTGAAAATGATAAAAAGATGCGAGGAGTGTCAAATTTACAATAGGAAAAGGTCTGGAGGATTGATTTTGTTGCTACAAGCAGGTATTTAGAAAAAGTAGCGTTAGATTTGATTGATTTTAGAGATAAGGGCAAATATGTATTAGTTGCGATAGATTACTATACGAGGATAGCGTGGGGATGTGTATTATACGATAAAAAGAGATCCTCTGTGGCCCAGTTTATTGAATACTTATGTAGAAATGGCAGAAAGCCGGAGGAAATAATAACGGATAATGGGAAGGAATTTGATAATGTTGACTTTAAGGATTTGTGTAGAAAATTGGATATTACCCATAATAAGGTGAGTGTCGAGTCTCATAGAAGCAATGGTAGAGTTGAAAGAGTTAGAGGAACGCTGAGAGAGCTAATATTGAAAATGAGTAAAGAGACGGCGAGTTTTGAAGACATAGTGATTGAAAGCTTTAAAATTTATAATAATAGTTACCATGGAGGTATAAGAAGTACTCCCAATGAAGCGGTAAAAGACAATACAGGGAAAGTGATGATATTAAATGTACCAGAAGGAGACTACAGTAAAAGATTTGTTAGAAGATATAGAGAGCGGTTTATTTAAGGACAACGAGTAAGGATAGCTAAGAAAGAAAACATCAAAGGATGTAATAAATATGAAAAGGGAAGGTTTTTAGACGAAGGTATTATATTGGTGGTATGCCCTGGGGACTCGTATGTTGTGAAGCTATCTAATGGGCGATATGTTAAAAAGAGACATTATGACTTGAAAAATCTGCTTAGGGTCAATGGTGATGTAGGAGACTAACCGTCTTGGAGGGGGGGATGTTATATATTCTTATATTTCTGAACCCTAATTATGATAAAAAAATACATTTTATGTTTTTTAAGCTTTTCTAAATCAACGAAAGAAGATCACAAAGAAAGTGCTCCGAATTTGGACACGGACAGTTCAATCAACATTGAAAATTTAGATATGATAATAATTAACGATTCAATGGCAGATCCTTTGCAAAAAAGTTACTCATTAAATGATATTTCAAATAATACAGACATGGAACTTTCTTTATTTGATCGATCCCTCTCTTTTAGTGAATTTTCAGAGTGTCCATCTCTCTATATAAATTCAAATAACGAATCAGAACAATTATATGGTAAATTATCTACGGACCATAAATATAACTCAAAAGCTCAAGACGATTCAAAAACCAAAATAAAAGATTGCAAAGATGCTTTCGTTGATAATTTTAATGCCAATTTGATAGTTAACGAAAATTCTACCTTGAAAAAAATGTGCCAAGATGATCCCATTAATGAGTCAAATGATACATCATCAGCATCAGAGCACGAAAACTCCAATTTAAATGAATTTCGAAATGCCTATATACATGACACCGATTTTTATTCCATTGTTTCTGATGATCAAAATCCCGAATCAGAACTAACATTTTGTAAAGTCTCTTTAGATTTATGGGAATATCAAGACAATTCGAAAATTGAATCTGAAAGCTCTCATAATGAAAATTTTTTAATTAACAAAAACTCAACTTTAGCAGAAGAAGTACACGAAGATCCCAACGCAAAGACCTTTAAAAAATTGAAAGAATTTGAACAAGAAAAATATAATACAGATAAATCTCGCGATTCATTTCTGTATGTGGAAGACAATTTTTTATCAAAATTTGATCAATTAAATCATAATCAAAATGTATTATCAGATATTTACACTAAAAAATCCACCGAGAATTTGTCAGTTGATCGTAGAGCCGGAGAGACGGGATATGCTCTTAACAACAAAAATGAACAACATACGATAAAAAATGAATTTGATGAAAATTTAATGAAAAAAACATCAGAAGAAGATCAAGAGGTAAGCATTAATAGTTCTAACTCAAATTCGGCAAATGATCCCTTATTAACTTCAGAAGTAAGTATAAGGACGGAATATGGCTTCGATGTAGATTCTAGTAGTAGTTTGTCAGATACCACCTCTTATAGCCCAGATGCTGGAGAATTTGGCATTGTCCTTTGCACCAATACCAATGGTGAATGCCCATTAAGCGAAAACAACCCAGTAGCATCTGCATCAAAAGACCCCATTAATTTAAAACGAGATTCTGGCTCAAATGCAGAGTTGCCATCTTACAATAAGGCAGATGACGATACTTGCGAATATAAACCAGATGATTTGAAGAAGATTTTTACGAATCCAATGTTTTTTTGGGGATGTATGGCGGTGGCAAATTCATTGTTTTTGACTTGGAAGTTTTTTAAAAATAAATGAATAATTTTTTTTTAATGAGTCTTATATGTGTTATTTTTTCTGAAAAAAGATAATCGTATGAAATATTGTTGCTTATATTTACAAACAGATTCTCTTTCTTATAAAAATCTTCTTTGCCGTATAAATTAGAATGTAATGCTATTTTGGTTTCCTCGTTAGGACTAAAGTACCTATCTTTTTACAAAGATTTCTCAAAATATACCATTTTATACTTTCTAATCCTAAGTTAATAATTCTTTAGTATCTTTTATAATTTCAATTTAGTACAACTAACTTATGAATACTATTATACATTGTTTTATAGAAGGTTTATTTTGTCATGTCTCGTTTATTATGGACAGATTTTATTTACATCCCAATTGTCCGCTTTTTGTTTTAATAGACATTGCACTCATCTAATTGAATTGTCTAATAATGTTACTAAAAAATTTATTATACAGAATGTGAATTTAGATATATTATATGTATTTTATAGTGTTGTAGACTGTAATTCTACAACATTTATTTTATTTCACTCCCTGTCAAATCTATCATTGAATTTTCTAGAATTTTATTTACTATAAATAAAATTCTAGAAAGGAAGGGTACAGAAGGATGAACGAGAGACAAACACAAGGAGTGTTTAGACATAGTAACAAGACAGCTATGAGAGAGTATAAAGAGACGTTTAAAAATAAAGGCCAATATATTAATTCTATTTTAGAGTGGTACTTTATCACCGGGAGAGCTTCCCCGGGATACCACAACTTGAATTCAAGAGCGAGTGTAGGAGTGCCAAGTGCGAGTACAAAATTACTAGTGAATGATAATAAAACTAATTATGGTGAAGTAAACCAGAAGAAAATTAAATTAAGTTACACTATTCCAGGAACGGAATTTAAAATTGAAGAAGAACTGAATATTATAGAAGATATTCAAAAATTTGATATGTATGAGTGGTTCAAAACATTTGAGAAGATTACCACGAGAAACAAATGGAATCCAGAGCAATATGAGCTCATACTAAGAGACTTGATTTCTGATAAGTCCTTAGACGACAAAATATTTAAAGGAGATTTAATGAAAATACAAGAAAGAATTTTCAGTTATGTATACAGCGTGAAGAAAGCTGAGGGATGGATTAAGAAACTTACTAATGCAAAACAAATCGATTTTGTAACCATCAAGGAATACTATGAGTACATTAATAAATACGTTAAATATTATAGTCTTGCATATAAGATAAACAAGGACGAGTATAACAGAAAATTATGGGAGTACTTTAAGAATGGGCTAGGTGACAACACTAGAGGAAAATTAATTGATAATATCAATGTTCACAACCTTGAGGAATATATGAAGAAATTGTTAACGATGGAAGAAGAAATACTTAATTTAAATAATCCAAGAAATGATTCAAAAAAGTTCGAAACATTTGAACGAACACATAAAAATAATTACTTTTCAACACAAAAGAAGTGGTGCAAATACCACAAGCACAACGGACATAATTCTGTTGATTGCTTCATGAATAAAGAAAAAGGAAATCAAAACTATAGGGATTTACCAAGAAGAAATGAAATGAATGTCATGGAAGAAGAAAAAGACAACATTAGAGAAATGGTTGTTAGAGCGAATATTAAGGAAAGTAACGTGGACATTTTGTTAGACAGCGGAGCAAGCAGAAGCTTTATATCTGAAGGATTAGCTAAAAGATTAAATTTAAAGCTTAGAGAAAACAAATCTATAAGAACGGTTATAGCCAATGGAGAAGTAATTACCACTAATATGTCAACAGAATTAGACTTTAAATTTGAAGGAGTAAGCAAGAGTTACTCTATTGAACCATACGTCTTTGATAGATGCATGTATGATGTGATTCTAGGCAGAGATTTCTTGTTTAACAACAATTGCATTTTAGATTATAAAAATAAGGTAGTTATTGTGAACGAGAAGATTGTCAAAATCATTGGGTATGAAGAGGTAGCGGAAAAAACATTGGACGAAATAATGATTGAAAGACTATGCGTAGTGGAAGATGAAAAAATTGAAAATGAAGATCATAATAAAGTAAATAATTATACAGCCAAAACGAAAGATAGTAATGTGAAATTGGGTAGGAATAAACATAAGAAAGAAAGAAATACAGTATTTGGAAAACAAAATTGGGTTAAAAAGAATAAAAATAAGAAAGTAGTAACAGAATGTAAAACTGGTAAAATTATTAAAGATAAAACAAAAGATCAGGTTAACCCTGTAGTAAAATATCGAGATAAGATTTCAAAAATAAGATTTTATGATCCTTATAAAGGTAAGGTAATTTTTAATGCATCAGATCGGCCAAGAAAGAAAAAGACCAAGATAAAAATGTGTAAGCAGAAAAATAAGGTCGAAGTTCTATTCTATGCGAGGAACTTCTCGACAAACAAACTTAATAAAAAATTTATAAGTCCATACAGGGCGAATCTAAAGGAAAAAACTAAATTAAGGTATAAAGTATATAAATTATCAGGATGGTTTCACAGGAAACAGTTAAAGCTTTGAGAGGGGGCAGGATGTTGTAGACTGTAATTCTACAACATTTATTTTATTTCACTCCCTGTCAAATCTATCATTGAATTTTCTAGAATTTTATTTACTATAAATAAAATTCTAGAAAGGAAGGGTACAGAAGGAAGATGGAGAGACAAACACAAGGAGTGTTTAGACATAGTAACAAGACAGCTATGAGAGAGTATAAAGAGACGTTTAAAAATAAAGGCCAATATATTAATTCTATTTTAGAGTGGTACTTTATCACCGGGAGAGCTTCCCCGGGATACCACATATAGTTAAAATAATATTTTTATACTTTATATTGTGGGTTGACTGCTTACTATTATTATTAATATCTTTTTTTAAATAATTCAAAAATTTTTGTCATTTCAAAATCATGTAACAAATTACCAACCAACCATACCATTTTAATATGAAACTTATATCGCACTAATAAATCACACTAAATTCCAATAAATCAATAACATATAACTTTTTATTGGTTTTTTAATTTATAAAATAAATGTTTTTTTACTGTACATGTTTGAAATAAGAGAATTAATAAACCAGGCATTTGATGAAGAAATGTCTACTAATCCTGATATCTTCATCATAGGCGAAGAAGTGGGCCTCTCTGGAGGCCCACATGGCCTAACTAAGAATTTATTAAATAAATTCGGCGAGAGACGAGTCCGTGATACTCCCATCTCAGAGATGGGATTCACTGGCCTCGCAGTAGGCGCCAGTTACTTAGGCCTCCGCCCTGTTGTTGATTTTATGACATGGAATTTCGCTTTACAATCCATTGATCATATAATTAATTCATGTGCTAAAACTTCTTATATGTCAGGTAGACAAGTTTCTTGTCCTATAGTTTTCAGAGGTCCAAATGGATTTAATTCCGGGTATGCTGCACAGCACACACAAGATTTCGCTCAGTATTATGGCGCTATTCCCGGGGTCAAAGTAGTATGCCCGTATACAGGTAGAGATCACAAAGGCCTTCTTAAAAGTGCTATAAGAGACAATAATCCTGTTATTATTCTCGAGAATGAGATGTTATACAGAGATAAATATGACACAGTTCCGTTTGATTATTTACAGGACCTTGACAAATCTGTCATAGAGAAGGTAGGTAAAGATGTATCTGTTATAGGTATATCAATAAGTTTAAAAGAGGTTTTTAAGTCTGATAAGATATTAAAAGAGAGAGATATTGATATAGAGATTATTAATTTAGTGTCTATTAGACCAATAGATTATGAGAGTATTATTAAGTCAGCAGAGAAGACTAAGAGGGTAGTTATAGTTGATTTTTCGTATCCGTGTTTTAGTGTAGCGAGTGAAATAGCAGTGAATATTTATGAGAGGATGAGTGAAGTGAAGATAGTGAGAGTTTTGGCAGAGGATATTCCTACGCCTTATGCAGAGAATCTTGAGTGTTTGTCTTATCCTACGTATTCAGATGTAGTAGATGCAGTGACCAAAATAATGCAATAAATTCAATTAAAATTGATACAGATAGTTATTCATAAAATTTATAGTAATGTTTTATATAGTAATGTTTTATATATATGATGTTTGATATAGTAATGTTTTATATATAGTAATGTTTTATATAGTATTGTAGTATTGTTTTCATGTTTTTCTTTATTTCGTTCCCCATGACTTCCCGTTATGAAAATCTCAAGAAAGTCGAGAATCAGATCAATGATTTGTGTCTTCTTAAGAGACTTAAGATTGAGGCCGAGCATCGTAAGAGAATTAAGTGTACTAAGACACTCCGTCTTTATATAAATTCCTACTCTGATTCTGATGGATTTTTCTTCAGATTAGATTCCCGAGTGTTAAATGATTTTAAGAATAATCGAGAGATGAAATTAAGTGATTTAATAGAGCGAATTTATCTAATAAGATCTTTCAAAGATCAAGAAGACGAATTCAAAATTGAAGATGATCTTAAATTTAAGGACGAATTCAAATTTGAAGATGATCTTTATAAAGATCAAGACGATCAAAGAGACAGTTCTAATAAAGATCAAGAGAAAATTGAAGACCAAGACAAAATTGAATACCAAGAATTACATGATCTTAATTCTAATGAATACAATAACGATGTTGATGATATTTGTGAATGGATGATGCAAGGGGATGATGTCGAGTCCTTTGAATTCCGCTCAAAAAATGCAAAGTTTTTTAAATTAGTTCTCGTTCTTAATAATTCCAGGGATATCATGAAACTGAGTCCTTCTCTTTCTTCTCTTCTCCAAGTCTCCACATGTTCTAAACCAAATCTCTTAGGCTTATTTTACAAATACGCCATTAAGAATAATTTACTAGACAAAGATTCCCTTGTAACTTGCACTGAAGAATTAAGGAATATTTTCAAAGTCGACTCTTTTAAATTTACAGATTTGCCTGAATTAGTAGATGATCATTTATATCCTCTTGATAATATTGAGATATTAGTTCAAGATGGATGTTATGATATTATCTTGGAAGTTGATGATTTATTTCAGCATCCTAAAGTACATCATAAAGATGTTTACAATTTAGAAAGACGAATTGACACG
The DNA here is from genome assembly GCF_036630325.1 of Vairimorpha necatrix. Classification (NCBI taxonomy): domain Eukaryota; kingdom Fungi; phylum Microsporidia; family Nosematidae; genus Vairimorpha; species Vairimorpha necatrix. The sequence goes on along the minus strand of NC_088825.1, from coordinate 513,694 downwards.
ACTTTTGAGATTAAAAATAATTTAGAAAAAAGACGCCGGATTTTAGAAGATTTCTCTTTTAATCCTTTAAATTTTATAAATAAGTGGATAAGTGTAGATTTAGAGGAGTTTAGTAACAAGACGGGGGTGTTTAGAGATGAGCGAGTACAGAACATAATGTATGAATTATTAAAGGATGTTCTATAAAAAAGATATTTTATTTGATATATAATATTTATATTTATAATATTTAGATTTATAATATTTAGATTTGATATTTAGATTTATAATATTTAGATTTGATTATTATTTGATATATAATATTTAGATTTATAATATTTAGATTTGATATATAGATTTGTTTTATAATTTGTTTATATTATAAAACAAATTTATAGATATAATCTAAATATTATAATATCAAATCTAAATATTATAATATCAATCTATACATATTATAAATATTATAAATCTATTTTATTTCGTTTATTCTTGTATGTATTCATTTATGAATTTGTAGTAGTTCTTGTTTTTCGCACTATTAAAATGTGTAGATCCTTTTAAATATCTTATCTTACTCTTCTTACACTGTCTACTTAAATATTCTCCATCTTCATTTCTAACTATCTTATCTTCACTGCTCAGTAGAAAGAGACACTCTTCTACTTTATCCATCTTATTCTCCCACTTATCTACTAATAAAAATGCTATGTGTCTCCATATTCTCCTTCTTCTTACTACTTCTTTGTAACTTCTAAAAGGATTCTCTAGTATAACTCGGCCTTCTATAAGTTTACTAAGATAAATCGCCAGTGAGCAGCCCAGAGACTGCCCAAAGAAGACTTTCTTAGTATTAGTCTGTCTAATATAGTCTATAATATGATCTAACTCCTTCTTTATACCTCTCTCTGATGGTATACCTCTATTATTAAATATGCCTTTTATATTGAAACTTAGTACATTACAATTAGTAAAAGAAGACATTTCATATAATAATCTCTTGAAGATCTTCTGGGAGATTATAGACCCGTGACAGAAGATTATGTCAGTATTAGAGTGATTATTAATATAGAAGAGATCTATACTCTTATAAGTACAGTGTATGGGAATAGAAGTGTAAGAAGAGCACTTGAAGACCAAATGTCTCTGGAAGACGAAGATAAGAAAAAGAGAGTGGAAGAATAAGAAGAAGAAAAATAAAGAAAAGAAAGGGAGAAGAGAAGACTTAATAAAGAACATAGAACGAAAAGAGGGGTGAAATGATAAAAAAAGAAAGACTATTCTTTGTCTAAGCTGTAAAGTTTTAAAGAAAGATGGCGATATCTTAGTCTATAGACAGAGAGATGGCATAGTCTATAGACAGAAAGATGGCATAGTCTAAGCTGACTTTAGCCTCTTAGTCTATAGACAGAAAGATGTCTGTATACAGAATATTATAAATATCTTCATTTTTCTAAAAATTTATTTCCTCGTCCGGGAATCGAACCCGGGCCCCCGGTGTGAAAGACCGATATCCTAACCACTGGACTAACAAGGATAGTAAAAAAAGAAAACAAAATATAAAATAAACAAAATGCAAGTTTTTGAATTTGTATAACTCTTAGTATCATAAAAATATGATCTCTAGATTTGATAATATAGAAATCTATATTATTGTAAAACTCAGTTCCAAAATATCGTCAGAATAAATTCTAAATTAATTTTGTAATTTTCTTCTCCATTTATGCTGAATTTAGTTTTTTTGAAATTTAAACATTTTTTTTGAAATTTAAACAATTTAGTTTTATTTTTTGCCCTTTAAAATATGACAAATCTTAATAACACGACAAATTCTAATATGACAAATTCTAATAATATGTCACAGTCTAAAATATATTTAAGTCGTGTTGATTTCTTTAAATCTTTAGATTTACAATTCGATGGAGGATCTTCTTTGGATCTTGAAGAATCTGAAATTCTCTTTTTATATTTCATTGAGATCTCTGAAGATCCTCTTCTTACAATATTCCAGAATTATAGTAAAGATTATTCAGAAAATCATAAAGATTTCTTACTTAAAAAAATAGAAGAACTCCCTTTTAATAATAATTCATTTGAATATTTAGTAAAGGAATCATCTTTTAATACTCTTGATATTCTTCCAAATCTCCCTTTATCTTTTTATATTCCTTTCTTTTCTTATATTTGCTCTAAGAAATATTTCTATTTCTTAGAGAATTTATTATCTTTTCCTCAAATATTAGAAATATTCTCTGACGAATCAATCTGGTCAAATCCTTGGTATGTCTTAGAAGAGAACTTTATAGACATTATTTATTCTATAATAAAGACTCTAATATGTCAGAATCCTCTCTTAAAGAGACACTTCATTTTTAGCATTAAATGCATAATTATGAATAATCAGGAGAGGAATAAGACGCTTTTTAAAAAAGAAGATTTTATGACAGACCAGGAGGCATATTCCTTGAATTTACTAATTAATAAGTTCTTAGAGACTATTATTAGTAAAAAGATGAAGATACCAAGAGAAGAGGAGTCTTTTACAAATTTCATCTTTTATAGTAAAGCAGAGGTGTTTAAACTTAGTTTTATAAAGATGATAGAAGAGAGGAAAATGAAGAGGATAGAAGAAGAAGAGACAGAAGAAATAGACAAGATATTGAAGAATATAGTGAATGAGAAGAGATACGGGGAATATCTAAGCGACTACATTCACACAGTACAAAATGAAGATAATCCGAATTTCAAATTAATCTGCTCTGTTTATTTGTACATTTCTGAGTTCTTCCCGCCTGACGCCTCGGTCATTTCATTCCTTTTTAAATATGAAGATCTAAAACACCACATCTTAAGGATCCTCGCTAATAATCCGAATATTATCAAGTTCAGTCTAATGAACAAGATCATAGAATATTACAATAAGATCCAGAAAGAAGGACACAAGATAGAAATAAGATATTTAATAAATATAATACTAGTAGAGAATAATGCAGTACTTAAGACATGTAGACAGAATATTAAGGCAGTGAATTACCTGATGAGTGATTTTGAATATTGTCTAAGTCGAGGACTAGGAGGAATTAAAGAGATCAACGAAATAACCAAGAAAATAAATCTAAAAGATATTAATATTGGAAATATAAATAGCAGAGACATTGGAAATATAAATAGTAGAGACATTGAAGATATAAATAGCTTGTTATTTGATTTAAAAAGACAAAAACAAAGAGTCCACACATATTTCATCTTCGTAGACACTTGTTTTAGACTCCTTGGGAAAATTATAAATAAAAATAAAGATCTACTTTTAGTAGACGAATTAATAGAAATATTCGTCAAGATACTAAACTGTAATCTCAAGATAATAGTCGGCCCAAAATGCAGTGACTTGATCTTAAAAACATTTAAAGACATAACAAAAGAATCTCTGAATTTTAAGCCTAAAGATCTCTTAAGAAATATCTTACTAATATATCTAAATATAAAAGACCAGAAATTTATAAAAAAAGTCTGTAATGAAGAAATGTATTTTGATCTGAATTTGTTTGTAAGAGGAGAAGAAATTTGTAGGAACAAATTTCTTCTTAATAATTCACAGCTCAGTGAACTAGAAGAACTTATAGAGAAATTTAAAGAAAACCAGAAAGAACAAGAAGAAGAAGAAGAAGGATTTTATGATCCACTGACTTATAACTTAATAAAAGATCCAATAAGATTACTGACGAGTAATGTGACAGTAGACAGGAGTACATACAATATGATAATGCTTAATGATGGAATAGACCCATTTAATAGGAAAGAAATTAATGAGAGTCAAATAGAAGAAGATGAAGAGGTGAAGAAGAAAATAGAGAGAATCAAAAATAAAAAGAAATATTAAATTTGTAAAAAAAAAATTTTATAAAATTCATATATATATGTAAAAAAAATCTAAGCTTATATTATAAATAAAGATTAAATTTAAAAAAAATCTAAGCTTGTATTATAAATAAAGATTAAATTTGTAAAAAAAAATCTAAGCTTATATTATAAATAAAGATTAAATTTGTAAAAAAAATCTAAGATAACATAATAAATAAAGTTTATCTTTGTAAAAAAAATCTAAGCTTATATTATAAATAAAGATTAAATTTGTAAAAAAAAATTCTAAGATAACTAATAAATCTAAGCCAATATAAAAAATATACATATGTAAAAAAAACTATAGAAAATTATAAGATAAAATAAAAAAATCTAAGCTATTATAAAAATCAAAGAAAGCTAATCATAGATGTAAAATAAAAAAAAATATAAAAAATTTGTATATATGTAAAAAAAAATATAACAAATCTAAGATAACAAATAAACCTAAGCTTACATGTAAAATAAAATATAATAGATCTAAGCTTATAGAAAAAACCTAAGCTAACATTATAAATTTAGGCGAATATTGGAAATCTAGTCTAAAATAATAAATCTAAGCTAACATTATAACTCTAAGCTAAATTAGAAATCTAAGCTAACATAAGAAAATCTAAGCTAACATAGTAAATCTATGCCTATAGAAAAAATCATTAAAATAATAATTCTAAGCTAACATAAAAAAACCTAAGCTAACATAACAAACCTAAGCTAACATGTAAAATAAAATATAATAAATCTAAGCTTATAGAAAAAATCTAAGCTAACATTATAAATCTAAGCGAATATTAGAAATCTAGTCTAAAATAATAAATCTAAGCTAACATAGTAAATCTATGCTTATAGAAAAATCAAAGCTAATATAAAAAAATCTAAGCGAATATTAGAAATATAATCCAACATAATAAATCTAAGTTTATATAAAAAATCTAAGTTTATATAAAAAATAAAATATAATATTCTAAGCAAACATAAAAAACTCATTATATTTGTAATAACTCAATAAATCTTATATAAATTTATTTAATTTTTGCGCATACAAGCTTTTATCTCTCTCAATCTATTTAACTCTTTCTTAATATTCCCTACATCTTGGGAATATTTACGATTTAAAAGTTCAATATTCTCAAAACTCTCCTTCTTCAAATTTATTATACTATTTAAATGTTCATTACATACTTTAATATAATTCTCAATACAAGCATTATTCATATTTATAGAATTCTCAATTTTACTAACTAATTCATACTTATTTTTTTCTGTCCTTTTTATTAATAAAAAAATTAATCTATTAATTCCATGTACTAGAGAACTCTTTAACTTGTTATACAACATGTTAGTTTTATTGATTTTAATAAACAAATTATTTCTTTCTAATTCTCGATCATTGTAAAAATTAACTCTTAAGTTGTACAAATTTGACTCTAAGACGCAAATTAAAGTGGAAATAGAAGGTACAGAAGTGTGATTAGTTGGTGTTGAATAAGTAATGAATAAAAAAATCATATTCATGGGCATATTTGTTTAATCAAAAAATATATCAAGATTCTTGATCAAAGAATAGAATATAACGTGTAAAAACTTATTTATAGTAAAGTTATGTTTTTTAAAGTTGTCATAACAAGTCGGAGAGACTTCTCTGTACTTGTAGTGAATTTAAATAAAAATTTCAAATACTAATTTGTAAGGAAGAAACTTGGAATTATTTTTAAAAAAAATATCTTGTGGGATAGGATAACTGTATGTTATAGTAATGTTAAATAAAAACTCTGTAGAAATAATGCTTTCTCTAAGGCTTTTATACATGAATCAACGAATAAATAATTATGATGAGATTTAATGAATATCAAAAAAAACACTCAAAATATAAATATTTTAATCATAGAGGAAGCTTGATACAGAAATTTGTATAAGTGATCGAGCAGACTTTAATATCTTGTCATATACAAGATAATCTTAACAACCCGAATATTCTTGTTATTGATAAGAATAAAGAAATATAAAAATTCCAAATAGGAATAGACAAGAGGAAAATGATCTAAGTATAAGTCACGACAAGAAAGGATTCATGTAAAATGAAGTGATGACAAAATATTATAGAAAGTGCAACGGACAAAAGCGAACTAAAAAATCTGAGCATAATACATCTTTAAATTGTGCTGAAGAACACATTATCGTCTTTCGCTTTAATTCGAAGATTAGGATACGACCAGAAGTGGCTGGAGCTACAGTGCGCTAACTGGAAAAAATAAGTAAAAGTTCAAGTTTTTGAATTAAAGAGCTTTCGAACATCTTAAACAAAAATATCTAAGAATTTATGAAGCGCTTGTTACTGGCTGTATTGCACAAATATGATAAATCTGTCGCTCAAAAATTTAAAACCTCTGATTTCGGATACGAAACTAAACTTATAAGGAGATCGTAATTCTATTAAATATACTAACTTTATATGGTTTTTTGTCAGATAAAAAGATTCTGTAATAAAAGCTCTCCTTCTAGTAACAAAGATAATTTTTAATTGAACTTGAGCATATGTGTACTAATTTATTATCATCTTAAAGTATCCGATAAAATTATTCCATTATAAATTATAATGGAAAGTTTTTTATATTCGTCTAATAATTACAATATACATTTATTAAGATTATCAAATCACAATTTCCATAATTAAACGAATAAATAAAAAAACGTAATTAATATGTATTTAATTTAAAATCTTTTTTTACTATTTTCAAATGCAATGTAAAAAAAATAATATTAAATTGTATGGCAAATACTTTTAAGAATGTTTTGAGCATTCAAAGTAATCTATGCTAGTCAAATGTAGCGGACTTTTATAATTGAATTGACTATTTTATAATCTCTCCGTGACTTATATATCTACGCACTATATATAGAATAATATTTGATCTCCAAAAAATTTTGCAAAAAATAATTCTGATATTTACGTAACTTCCCACAGTAAACTTTACTGCAAAAAATAGATACATTTTTTAAATTTTTAAGAGGAACAAAATAACACTTTGATTGGGCGTAACATACCTCGCTATAACTTTATATTATATTCAAAAAAAAATTTGGTGATTTATGTTTTCGTTAGGTTAGTGTTAAAACATCGTGCAAAAAAAATTATTCAAAAAAGTGGGACTACCTGCATTTCTATTATTTTATTTCATAACACATTACTTTGAATTTATAAAAGTATTAAAAGCTGTTTATGTTTAAATATCTACCTTTATAGTACGAAATATTCTATATAATAAATATAAACATTTATAGAGTAATTTATATTTATACAAAAAAAATATATAGATAATTAGGTACTATAAAATTATAATTGAAGATTGTGATACGAGACTATTGAAACGTTTTTTGCAACAAAATAAAAATTTATCATTATGTGCTCTTTTCGAAAAAACTATCTTCTATACAAAAAAATAGAAAAAAGATCGAAATATAAAAAAAAAATAATCATAGTATAGTTTTATTGATATTTTAAAAGAGGTGCACAAAGAATTTGGGGATTTGGTATAGTAAGTCGAATATTTTTATATTGGCGTTTATGTTTAGTTATTAATAATTTTTCAAGACAGCCTTTTGAATTCTAATCTCATGCAACGAGAAAATACGATTTCTAACAAGCGTTAAGACCTATGAACAAATACAAAGTACATTTGTTGGGCAGATAATATGTAGGGAGAAATATTAAATAGGAATCAGAGAGACTTGTATTTGTAAATTGCTAATCAAAAATATCTCCTATTAAGTAGAACCGTTATTAAGTTTCGATGTGGTACCTGGACTTTTACTCTGTAAATATAATTTACAATTTATACATATATGCCAGAATGATTTACAACAGATATATTATCGAATACTTCTAGATTAGCCTAAAGAGGATGTCATCTAGTAAAAAGAGAGACTTAATATCATCTTCAAAAATGCCAAAATGACTACTCTTTATATATTTGCTGCGCTGGGCTCACTCGGCATAATATTTGGCCAGCGGATTACAATATCTTTAAAAATAGTGTCCATGTTGTGATGTACATGACTACATCACATAGACAACTGTCAAAACGATCAGCTGTCAAACATCTTAAACGGCATGTAATGATGAGTCACACAAACAAACAAACAAACGAAAGTTGGATGGTCGTTACTACATTCGTAAGTACGCCAATGTTTGTGTTTAGCGTTGACAACAATTAATAAATTAAAAATAAACTATAAAAGAAAGTCTGTCTGTGAAGGGTATGGAATATATAGAATCCAAGAGAGAGACTAAAACCATCAATAAACATATTTACATTAAAAACTATTTAGAGAGATATTATAAAAATGGCCATGTACCCCGGATACATGACATAATTGAATTCAATTCCCACAAAGTATCGAAAGGGGACAAAAACGCAGTAACTAAGGAAGCGTTAGAATTTAAGTATACGATCGAAGAGATCGATTTAGAAGTTAAGAAAAGCTTAAGCATAATAAAAAATATCAAAGAATTTAATGAAATAGAGTTAGATACATGGTTTGAAGAGTTCAACCAAATTTCTAAGAACAAAAAATGGGATTTTAAAAAAGAGAAAATCGCCTTAGCAGAATTAGTGCGAGATCCCGCATTGCAACAAATATTTGCATTACCAGATTTAGAGAAAATAAGAAGATATATTGAGAAAAATTTAAGTCAAAGATCAAGTCCTGAGATGCTACATTTAAAGCTACAGGCATGCAAACAAATTAATTTTAGATACATTAAAGAATATTTGTTTGAAATAAAGAATCTAGTAGATCAGTATGCTAGACTAGAAAACTTAACGAGAAAAGAATACGAAAGAAAGTTAAGAGAGAGTTTTTTCTTGGGATTAGGTTTTTCCACTCGTCTTAAGATATTAGAGCTTGGAAAAAATAACGTCGAAGAAACCATGACGTATTTAGAAACAGTGGAAGAGTGTTTGATTTTTGAAGGAAAAAGGCGTGGAATAAAATATGAATCAGTTCATAATGATAGATCCAAATTTGAAACCGAAAAGGACGGTTATAAGAAAAATAAATGGTGCCGCCTCCATAAAAACAGTACGCACAATACAGAGGATTGCTTTAGACTAAACAATACCTCAGAGCAGCTTAAGAAAAATCTAGAAAACATAAAAATGCCGAATATTGTTCCAAAAAAATTATTTACAATTAGAGAAATAAAGAAAAATAACATACCAGAAGAGGTAGTATTTAATAGAGAAAATAAAGTCGAGAATATTAAAATAAAAAATCAAGAAGTAACTAATAAAAAAAATTCAAAAGAAGTGAAAACAAAACATGAAACATCGAAAAATGATGAAATAATAGCGAAAACGCTTAGCCATGAGAAACTACAGAATGTAGTTGGAACAAACATATTAAAAGTAAAAGATAAAAATATTAAAAGAAACACAGATATTGACCAAAAGTTTGCCAATGCGATAAAAAATAATAAAGATGACAATAAAAGAAATCGAGATATTAAATTAACAAAAATAAAATACCGTGATAAAGATAAACAAATGAAGACATATAAAATAAGAAATAAGCACAAAGAAAAGTTAGAAAATATAAACACGAAGAATAAGCAGGAAATAATAAAAATTAATAAAAATAATATAATAGTAGAACCGCCGGACGAAATATTGAAACATGAAGAGTGGTCAGGAATATATAAGAATGAAGTGGTATCTTTAAAAAATTTAAAGCTTTAGGAGAGGGCAGAATGTGATGTACATGACTACATCACATAGACAACTGTCAAAACGATCAGCTGTCAAACATCTTAAACGGCATGTAATGATGAGTCACACAAACAAACAAACAAACGAAAGTTGGATGGTCGTTACTACATTCGTAAGTACGCCAATGTTTGTGTTTAGCGTTGACAACAATTAATAAATTAAAAATAAACTATAAAAGAAAGTCTGTCTGTGAAGGGTATGGAATATATAGAATCCAAGAGAGAGACTAAAACCATCAATAAACATATTTACATTAAAAACTATTTAGAGAGATATTATAAAAATGGCCATGTACCCCGGATACATGACACATGTGATCTCTCTTTCCTATTTTGTCGAGAATTATGATGACGTAAATATCTAATTACAAAGTGCTCTAACAAAAAGTTTTTATATAACCCATATAATACTTTACGTATAAATATAAAGAAAGTAAGTCAAGTTCAAAATTTATAAAAATTTGGGCTCTAGACTTGAGTATATGCATTTGATCTTGGTGTTTACAAGTTTCATATTTCATGACCATATACTATCTGCACATTCTATCATTATGATGTACAACACATCTAATGATAAACCAATCATTAAAGGTATACACAATTATAACCAATGGCTCGACCACCTTTAAATTCAGCTTAACGACAACATCATCTAACATAGAATAATTACTAAAATGTATTTCTCATTCTTTTATGGGATTACTTGTTGTAGCATATGCATTTGAACGAAAGACTGAAAAATACATATTAATAAGTTTGTACAAAATAGCAAATATTTTCGTAATTTTTCGTAAAGTTATATAAGGCAAAGGTAATATATTTATAGAATACAAAAAAAACAATATATTTGAAAATATTCTAATTGTCTTATGTATTAAAAGAGTATATTTTATTTTTTTTTCAATTTCATATTGCACCATGATATGTAGGAAAAAGTTGACTCAACAAATATTGCGCTGTAAATACATCATTATATTCGAGGATAATAACATGTCGATCGGAACGGCCAAATATAACTAGCAATATTTACAATTATTTATTAATTTTTATTGTTTGTAAATTAAATTAAAATTTAACTTTTCATCTATTTATATGTTATTAATGAAATACCCATGAATATCGCTGTAATATTTTACTTTATCTTTATTATTAAAAATTGTAAACAATTTTATAATAGCTTGAATTTTAAGATAAACTATAAGATACAAGAGAGAGATTATCTCACGTTAAGCTTTTTAAAACAATATGTTATTGTAATAATACGATTTGATACATCAAAAAATGAACTTAATGCGGATATCTCGAGAATACAGCCAAATGCCACTATTCGAGAAAATTTAAATTCTATTACCTTACATTGTGACAATAAATCAGTCCAAATTATAGTATACGAGTTTGAATATTTATTAAAAAACGAGATAAATTCTAAGTTTATGGAATCTATTGTACTAATTTACAAACCAAAATATTTTGAAGATAATATTATTTTCAAAAAAATAATCAATAAATTCAAAGAAGTAAATATTAATAGAAATTCTGACGACGAACTTTCATATGAATATATTCTCGATGAATATTCTTTATTGTCAACAGTGTTAACAAAAATGAAGATTTTTCATGATTATAACTATGATCCCATTAAACAGCATTCATATATTGCATACGTAGAAAATAAAGATATAAAACATATAGGTTTTTGTATCACTTTTAATCATGTGTATTGTTTCTTTGAAGTAAATGTCAAAGAACTATACGCCGAAAAAATTTTCAATTTGGTTTCTGCGGACTCATCATTCAATGGTATTATAGATATGACTATATCTAAGCATTTTAGAGAATTGTTTGATTATGTCTACATTAATAATATTAAAACAAATTACAAGGGGTTTTTTCCGGACTGTACATATAACAAAATTAAGTCTGTTGATGGTACATTTGAGATCAAGATAAAAAATCATAAAATTTATTTTTCTCATAAAAAAGATGTTTTTATATACTCTTTGAGAATTAAAAACATTGATAAGAGATGCTTTAATGAATTTCAAAAAATTTTTAAAAGGTTTCTAGCATTAAAAGAAGAAAATGAAAATTTTAGAATAATTATATTATTTTTTAGATTAATGAATAGCCATAACAAAATAGGCCTTCTCGCCAATAGAATTCTAAATAAACCACGCACAGCGTTAAATATATTATTTAGTCATCTTTTATTGAATCAAGGGTTGATAGAAGAAAATGAATTAGATAAAATCATAAAAAATGAAGATTTTGATGAATGTAATAGAAAGGAACTTATAAAAAATTTATTGGACAATTTAAACGATAATGTATACATATCTAATGCATATATAATGAAAATATGTCTTTTCATCGAAGCAGAAAACCTCATTAATGAAATTGAAAACGATAATAACTCGATATTTGGCACTTTAAAAAATATTGGAAACAATATATTAGTTAAAATTTTTTCACAAAATTCCTTAAAAATTTTAAAACTATATATACTAGGAAAATTAAAAAAGACTAGCCTGTTAACGATATTTCAAGAACTAGTAAATTCCCACATGAATACTATTGAAGTTTACGGAATAAGCACATCAACATATTTATCTAGAATAACGTCCTTGTTTACAGGATTAGAAAATAATACTTGTAAAAATTCATGGTATACATTTAACGCTAAAAAAAGCGAAGTCCTCGAAGTTTTAAGATTTGATGAAACCGAGATAGAACGTAACAATAAATCAATAAGAAGAGGATTATCTAAAAACTTTTTAGATTTTAATAAACTTGATATCTTAAATAGTTTAAAGAAGGACGTAGAGAAAATTGATAAAAATACATCAATGGAAGAAATAAAATATTTTAAAAATAGAGTAAAGAATATTTTGATAGACATAAATATGATAGAATTTAATGAAGACATAACAAAGATAATAGACGAAGCTTTACTTAGAGACGCAGGGAATTTATTTGATTATAAGAATAGAGCAAATTTTGAGAACGAATTACGAAATTTAGTGAATATAGAACTTGAAAAGATTTTTAAAAATAATTATTTTATGGAAAAACTAGAAAATGTAGTTAAAAGTGTTGATAAAGATTTGTTAAATGATTATAAAAAGGAAGCAAAGTTAAAATTATATCAAAATATAAAGATTAATATAGAAAAAAATGCTAGAGCCAACAGTATAATATATTTTCAAAAAGTAATTATAGATTTATTTAGAAGTTTTTTTTATAATGACACAATTGAAATAAAACAGTGCGAAAATAATATGAAAAATACACTCTCCATATTAGAAGAAGATATATTAATATCTTATCTACATAATGATATTAGTATAAAAATAAACGAGACGTTGATCAAAATATTGGAAAATCATTAGAAAAAATTAACTAATAAATAATATTGTTAAGCATAAAAACAATGATATTTGTTACGAAAAAGTTTAAAATATTTATAACCAACTAGAAATGTCATATGCTTAAATTATCGTTTCATTTTGAATATTAAATTAAAAAAATGTGATTTCTGAATGGTCGGTTCTAATTTAGTGTTATGTTTACTCGGTTTAACTAAAATAGTTCTATTAAGAACTCTTTAGTTTTCATATACAAGTGACTTAACATGGTCGAACTCTAATTATTTTTTAAAAAAACAGTATTAAATTATAGCCTGTATAAAATCTATTCATAGATAAATAACACATCATTTATGATATCTGATTGTATAAAAAATCAATAAAATGTGAATCCTCTATATACCTATGTCTAAATCGCAATTGTCTTAGTGAGGCTTCTAGCTTTTTCTCTCATCTCTATATTCGATCTTCCGTACTCTTTTATTGTATACGTTCACAATATCTATCCAAAAAAATCATTTAACATTTTCTTGAGACTATTGATTAAATATAGATTTATATTTCCACATATTTTGTTTGTTTTTTGTTAGATCTTGAAGTGTTAAAATACCATCATGTAATTAAGCTTTTTGATATTTTTTAAGTATTTTAATTAAAGGGAAAAGTATAAAAATCATGTGTTAAATTACCAGAATGTAAAATTTATATATTGAAGCGAAAGCATTTCTCTGGACTACCAAAGGAGAGGAGACGAAGCCGATGTGGAAAAGACTATGGAGACGAGAAGCCACCTACAAGCAGGAGACGCTAACGCGGAACCTATCCTTGTTAAACTAAAAATATAAATTTCAATAAGCATACCCTTTTTAAATTCATTTATATATAAAAGCTACTATTGAATTTTTTTTTTCTTCAATTTACATCAATTGCCGCGCACTCTATCTGGTCACACCATCTTCATTTTACCTCTACTATATTCTTGGTTCCAGATCCTCCTTCGCCATGTCCCTGCCGGTGTTCAAAGGAGATGCTCTCTAGTTTCTTCTTTATATAATTCTCATTTGGATGTAAGCTTCGGTAATAGTAAATAGGCTGATGGCATTAATATGATTGCTGTGGTATTTCGTCACAAACCCAGAACAATGTCATGACGTATGGCATTATTTGAACTAAGCACTTGTACATTAGGCCCAATTCATTTGCTATGATATTAGACTTTCTAAGTTTTTACTGTTATACTTTCTGTAAATTATCATAGGAGGTTATTTCTATTTCGTTTAGCGTTATTTTTTATTTTTTTTGTCCAGTACAAATATATCAGGCTTATTAAATTGTATCTTTACATCAGTGTTGATCCTGTTGTTTACCCAAATTTCTGCGTCATCAATGGCTATTATTTCTTGCACGCCGTGGTTTCGTATTTTCTTAGATGATTTAAGTCCATACTTTAGGCAAAGTTGGAGGTGAATGCATCTAACCGCTTTATTATGCCTTCTAGTATAACCAAATTATAGCATACGATAACATCTTGTTGCTAGGTGGTCTACTGTCTTTCTTTTTCCTCTACAGTGTGGGCAATTCACTGATTCTCCAAGAACAATATTTCTATCTTGCACAAAGCATAAACCCCCCTCTTCTGTTGCTCTATATTTCCTCTTCTTACCACAAAAAAACTTTCCCTGATAGACAATTAGGATTTATAGACTGTTCATATAACTTTTTATGGGTGTCCGGAGAATTCACCGACATCAATTCACCAAAAATCAATTCACCGACATCAATTCATCGAAAACAAATTCACTGAAAACAAATTCATCGAAAAATTGAAATATATATTTTTTTATGGGGATAATCATGATATATATTTAATTTATAATTTTTCTATGTATGGATCATATATATTGTGCAATATAGCATTTGAATATTAATATATATTTATATCACTAAATGAATTAAAAAATGTAAAAAGTATCAAAATGTTTATAAAAATAAAAAAATAATATAAAATATTAAAATCTATTAATTTAATATTAAAATGACAGATTATGGGCAATGGCACGAATATATTCTTTTGAAGGAGTTAACAAGCATAAGGGGTTTATTAATTAAATATTATAAAGACACCAACATATTCTATAATATTTTCTCGATTAAAATTGGACACTACATTTAGAAGCCTCGTTCTACAATCGCGATACTTTTTTTTAGAAGGAGGAGCTATAAAGTCAGACAATAATTGTTCTATTCGAACTTTATTTAAAAAATGTTTTTTTTAAGCAATTTATAAATTCCAAATATTCAGGTGAGTACCACCAGCTTGCGACTCGAACCCACGATGCCAACATTCGACCGAGTTGTTGGTCCTAGGAAGACCATCTATTGTTCAGAGTACATATTCCATATGTGCTATGCAAATTTCGGGGCTCGACGTTGTCTTCGGTTTGGGCGGCCAATCCAAGTATCTTCAAAATAATCTATAGACGGCCAGAGCTTCGAAAGCAAAATTCTGTCACACAATTCTTCAAAAACTTCAACAACAAAATTGGAAGGTACAAATGCGATGGCTGCTAGAATCTTATTTGCAGGGCAAATTCTGGATCTGTATCGTACAGTAGTTTGAATCCATGATTTTGAACGGCTTGAAAAATGCACTGTGGGAAATGAAAAAGCATCCTTTTACACTTTTTTTAGAAACTGTACTGAAATAGCATTCATCATGGCCTTTTCAAAATCTACAGTTATGGATTGCGGATTTAATGATGGTTCAAATCTTTTAAAGTGCAAAGAAATTTAGATAGGTTTGCTCTAATTTATTTGGCAATAAAGCGAAGACCAAGGGAATAGAGGCTCTTTGTTTTAGACCGTAATATGTGCACAATTGATGAAATAATAATGGTACGGGGTTTAAGGTGCCATCTGCGTACCAGTGTTGGCTATCTGCCAAAGCCGTAAATTGTGATTCGTCGACAAAATAAAATTCTGTTTTCATCTGCTCAAGAATTATACAATAGAAAGAGGTCAACTCTTGCCGTTTCCTTAAATTCGTCTGTAAATTCAATTTTTTTGCCGCGAATTTGGGAGTGCGGGCCGGTTTCTGCAATTTGTCGAATATAACGAACGCTACGCTTCATATTGTCAATCAAAGGCAATTTGGAGCTGCAGCTTGGCTGCATAGGAACAAACAATCCGATATAATTGATTGTGGCGCATCTCTAGAGGTTTTTGCCAAGGCTCGAACATTTGCTTATATTTTATCGGCTTCGACTATAGCAGCATCTTCAGAATGATTGTGTTCGCCGCACACTTTAATTGCCCCATTACACATTGTAATCACTCTACATTTGCACTTGTACTTTTGATAATATTCACATTTCCAATATATTTTGGCTATTTCCCAACCCTATTTTTCTTTAAAGAAAAGATGACCTTCTAGAATTAATTTTTTCTTCCCTTTTTCTGAGGGTAAATATTCGATCTGCATTATTAAAATTTGGGGTTCAGAATTAAAATGTTAAAAAATCTAAAAACAATGCATAATTTTTATGGAAACATACATCTTTTTTTCAAACCTGCGCCTTACCAAGTGTGCCTAGATACCTTCATTGCACTTTGGTATCGAACTGGATGAGACTTTTTTACAAAATCTTTAGATAGAACATTACACCGCAATGCAATGTAAAAACATTAATGCTACAAATATACTAGTACATTGTATGGCCTAATTTTGAGGAATTGAAGTCGCGTTGTCCATAATCTATCATTTTCAGATTAATTTTTATCAACATTTTTATACTTTTTACATTTTTTAATTCATTTAGTGATCGTGGTATAATGGATTATACCACATGTTCTATAATTAACCAATGAAAATTAAAACGCCAATCCTTCACCGGAACGATCAATGATTGGCAGTTATTATTGATTAGTTATATCACATTTGCTTCTATGGTTACTCTAACTATAAATAAAGAAAATCCATTATCGACATGTTACATCACTCGAACACTAACAAACACTCTTCCTTCTATAATCAGATAAGCCAAACTCTTTCTGTAACAATAAACAATCTTTTCCTTTAAACCATCTAAGCTCCGGTTTTCACGGCACTCCAAACCGTAGCATCATTGAATGCCTCCTTGCCACAGGCAAGCTCCCCGGTAAACACGCCAGTGATATAAATATTATAATATTTAAATGCTATATTGCACAATATATATGATCCATACATAAAAAATTTTAAATTAAACATATATATATATATATCATCGATATCCCATAAAATATATGTTTCAATTTTTTTGGTGAATTGGTTTATGGTGAATTGATAGTCGGTGAATTATCCTAGAACCCTTTTTATGGTATATTTTGTTTTCAATATCGTTATTCAGTCTGCTTTTTTGCTTGTCATTAAACATTTTCGCATCGCTTACTTGGTCTTTCAATTCGTACTTTTCTTTAAAAAAGGCAAAAAAGAAAGCTAAATGTGACTTTTTTCAGTTTCTACCTTTAATATGGTCGCTCTTCTTTTGTTATTCTTTCTGTTCTAATAAGAGATTTAAAAGTGCCGATTAACTTTTAAATTCGCTGCATACTAGCCACCTGTCTAAATCTGGTTTTGCCAAATAAAGCCATTCCTAACAAACAGGTTGTTTGTGTACATTAAGGATTGTTAGCAGTCCCCTATTTCTGTGTCTAGTTTTATAAAATCCTCTGGTTCAAGATTAATAACCCCAATGTAATAGTTTAGCTTACTTATGACAAATTCATTAATCGCTTTAAACATATTCTTTCCGCTCATCGGCATCTGTGCCAATGTCCTTACTCTTTTTGAAATTTCTTCTTTTAGTTTTCTAAATGTCCAGGGCTTTATTCTATTTTGATCGGTCTCTTTATTCCTAGATACTTATATCTCTTTGCAATATCAATTGTATCGGCCAAATTTTTACATGATTTACTGTTAGCAGCAGACTAAGTTATATTTATTTCCAGACCTATTTTACAAATGAACTAATCAACGTCTAGTGATATATTCTTTGCGGTTTCGGTTTCTTTTGTAATAATTTCGATTCAATCAATCGACATAGGTGATTGGTTTATTATTCTTCGCCTTCCAGCGACCCCCGACTTTTGGATGTCTCATATTTAGGTATCTTTTGAGCGAATCTAGGCATAATACGAAGTATAGGGGTAAAAGACTATCTCCTTACAGAATTTCCCTTGGATATTTTCTTGTCTAGGATTTTTTTTTCCTTATCCACGATTGACAGACCATTTCGATGTTACGTTTCTTAGGGTCTTGTAAATCCACTCGGGGAAATTGAGACATTTTGAACAATTCACAAGATTCATGGTGGATAGAGTCAAAAGCTTTTTTTCACATCGATCCATGTAGTCCTTAATGCATTACTATTTTCTTTATTGATGCAGAGGTTAAGCATAACTTGTTCTTTAGCACTTGGGCTCCTCTCACAGTTCCAAGAAGGTCTTTTGAATCTATCTCTAATTGCATTACTTATGTTTTGCATTTGGCGGTGAGCTTGAAAAATTTGACATGCACGTTATTGTTCTAAATTCGCCACCTTTCTTGGGAATTCCCTTGGGTATCAAATATGTTAGCCCACGGTAAAACTATTCTTCTTCTTCAATCTCTTCTAGGCTGAAATTCTTAATATTTTCGTATAGGCATCTATGCATTCAGTCAATCTTTTTTTGAAGAAATTGAACATTCCATTTAACCTCTGCCTTCTAATTTGGAAGTCTTTTAATAATGCTCTCAAATTCTTTAAATGATGGATATGTTATTGATTGGTCTTGTAACGGAAGAAATTCTTTTAGATACTTGCCCTATTGTTCTGTTTTTTTTTCGCTGCTTGCATTCCACATCGTTGACCAAAATTCTTTAATCTCTTCTTCCGCCACATTGTGTTGAGTCTCTACTTCTTCTTGGCCAAGGCTTCTATAAAACCTGCTCCTATTCAATTCAAAACTGTGATTTTTTCTTCTGTATTCACATATCCTGTAAAACATTTTCTCTTTTACAGTATATTGTCTTCTTTTTATATAGTATTGCGATTACTTTGACCTTATCTATTTTACTTTTAAACGAAAGCTTATTTGTGCTGAAAAATGATTTTAAAGCTTTCTAATCCCCGAGATTCTCTTCTTTGTTAGTAAAATTAACTTTCTCTTATTAAAATTTAATCCATTTACTGATTTTATCAATTTTTCAAAACTTTCTTCTTTTCTTCATAACAATAACTTTATAAGTAAGCTGAGCTGCTTGAAATAGCTTAGCTATGAGGGACAAGAGTTACAGGATTATGACTCTGTAGATAGTTTCCTATTTGTTTATTAATACATGTAATAACTTCTGTATCGAGAAAAACAAGTGGTATCTTATAGGTTCTTTCTGATTCCTAAGAGGCTGTATATTTACTACTTCAAAAAAAGTTGAGTAGAGTTTTTTTATTCATGTTATCTTGTTTCGCCTCTATAAAAGAGATGTGATTACAAATCGAATCTAGTGCTTTACGCTTTTACACTGATCTTCCTTAAACTTTGCTTGTGAACACTATTTCCATTTACATTGGTTACTTTGTTACTAGGATTTCTTCTTTAAATCCGTGATACTTATATCTACGTTATTATTTCCTAAATATATTCCATGTACAGCTTTCCAACTATATCTTGGCATTTGTCCAAATCTTCTTAGCACACCTTCCAGCATCTTTATTGGCCACTCAAAAATGGGGCAGCTTAATTTAGTTGCCAAAAGCCATGACCACAGCAATGGGCGGCTTTCTGGGGCGTTTACTTCTTGGGTACATTGTATTGTGGTTGATTTTTCTTCAGCCTCATCTGGTTTTGTTTTGTTTAAGTTTAGTACTTTTTACAGAATGTTTTGTTTACTTTTCATTCAAAATACCTTAACTATAACAATTTTTATCATATAAATCACGACATCGATCATATAATTTACATGTAATAAGTTAAGTTACCATTTAGGTATTTTAATTCACGAGCGTTAAAATGCCCTTCTGTCTTTATATATAGCACTTCTTATTCAAAAGTTTAAATTCGAATTAGTTTGTTACACCTCTAGCTACTTGTTCTAAACATATTTAATCTTATATAAAAATATAAAGGCTTTAAATTTTTTTGGGTACAATATATTTTGTTGTATGTAAAGTAAAAATCATAATTCTCGTTTTTAGTGTATTTTGCTCGAGATTAGATAATTTTTAAGCGTTTTTAAATTTCAATGATATAATTTAAAGTCAAAAGTCAGAATCATGAAAACAATTTTTTTAAATAATATTTGTTGCTTTTTATCAAGACGAAGAAGACTCTGGAGTTTATCTCTTTGGAACGACGACGAGGATACGATCAGGGGGATGCAGGAGAGGAAGAAGTGGCTAGAGATGTAAGCGCACTAGCGAATATGGCAACTATTAAAGAAGTGGTTTCGGCAAAAGGGAATGAAGCTTTAAGTTTGAAGTCATAAAAAACAAAATAATTCTACGGAAACCAAAGTCTGTGAAGACCTGAATTCCATGAGCGATACTGGGGAAAGCTGTGCTATGAATATCTAATCTTAATTTTAAATTAACTCAATAAATCTTTTATTTGCTTTTTATTAAATATTTCTTTCATTACTGTAGGTCTAGAAATTAATGCAGAAAATCGGCTGCAAATATTATTGCTAGTGAAATGTTTATTTGGTTATCTTCCTCCATAAGATGAGGTTAAAATATTATAAGAATATAAAAAAATCCAAGAATTATAAATGCTCGATTAAAGAGTAAGTAACTACGACAATTATAATGTTAAATATAGAGATAATTTGCTAGAGTGGGATGAGGAATATAAATATCTAGGCATTGCGGAAAGCCTCGGCGGTAAGATAATGAAGAACAAAGAAACCCATGGGCGGCCATCTTATAATTTTTTAAAAGTTATGTAAAACAAAGCCAAATGCGAAACATTTGTTCAAAGCAATTATTATACATGAAATGATCCTTTTTATTATTACTTAGGAATAATAGATTCGAACCAAAAGAATACAAAAACAAAGGCGACAACGTTAGAAAATTATCGACTAACAATCACGTCCACCAATTGCCTTCAACAAAAAAGATTATATCTCTTCGGAGCCGAACTTGGAAGAGGTCTTTAATGCATAGAACATAAAAAAGAAAGATATCAATTATAATTTGGCAAAAGAATTTG
Source organism: Vairimorpha necatrix (assembly GCF_036630325.1). Lineage (NCBI taxonomy): Eukaryota > Fungi > Microsporidia > Nosematidae > Vairimorpha > Vairimorpha necatrix. The sequence continues at coordinate 492,457 of NC_088825.1, read as the reverse complement.
AAAGCTCAAAAGAATCTGTATTAAGGCGCAAAGTGATTTTTAACTCCAAGAAAACTTGCTATACATATCTACCAACTAAGACAGATATATAAAAAATAAATATAGACTTAAGCAAAATGTCACAGTCAAAATTAAATAAAGTCACAAACCAAAACTCTTTATAGAATTATAAAAACAAAAATAAAACGTTTGAAGTTTTTTAGACCGCGAGACTATCCACTTATTACATAAAACAGGCCGCAAAGGGGCTTAGGAAATCGAAGCCCAAGATAGATAGGTGATTTATGTCCATTACAGGACCAAATGTTATCTTTGAGAAAGAGATAAATGCCCCCACTGTCACGAATTTGCAATGACGATAGATCTTATGCCACACAATGTGATCGTATGTTTAGCATGTTTAGATGAGATAGCTGAATGATGCACTCGATCATACTTTAACAGTTTGTATGGTTTATGAGCCATCCCATGCGGAAAGAATCAAGAATCACATAGTCCAAGAATAAGTATCTAACGAGTATGTCGAGATAGAGTCGACAGTAGAATACATTCAAGTATTAAAATAATGTATAACGGGCCTGATATACTAAATGTGGACAATTTGATTTAAGGAAGTGATTGTTATTGAGGTTTCAATGACAAGCTATAACAACCTTCATTCTGTAGAAACAGAAAATAACCCTCAATTCGACTTGCTTGGAAATCATGTGGCTTCTCTCTACAAACACAAACTGAAAATTATTTCTTACTTAATGGCTTGGGATTAAATAGTAAACAAATTTCCACATCCATGTCAAAGAAATCCAATTAAAATACAGAACAGAAGTAAATATACGAAAAAGAGCTTTTAAAATGATATTGTAAATCCTAACTATGTCAATCAGACAATGGCTTGATACTAATCAGCACGGGATATATGAACTCCTGTTTGTGGACTTCAGAAGGAAATTTATGGATAACAGAAGAGATTGTGAGTCCTTATTGTGCTAAGTAATTAGTAAGTAAGATATTAGACCAAAAAATATTATATTATTTCGAGGTATTATAACTACCTTAAATTTTTTTATTTTATTTTATTTTATCTGTTGATATATTTTTAAATATTTTAAATGTAACCCCTAATTTTAGAATGAATAACAATAAACATATTAACATGGTGGAGAATGAGGGAGAACCCATGAATAAAGAGATTAATAGAGATAATATAGTAAATGAGATACGAAGACTTGAGTTGATGTCCTTCTTTAAGAATATGGAGGACGAGAGAAAGATTGAATTGATTGTGAGTAGAGCCAGTTACGATTTACTCGATTGGCACTACGAGACTATTTTAGGTTGTACAAAAATGAACTTTGTGAAATACTTGAAGGTTTCAGAAACATTCGGACGTAAAAAAGTGTCTTTAGCAAAACTTTACCGAATGAAGCAAGACAAATACGAAAGCATTAAACAGTACATCGAGAATGTAAAGTCGTCCTCACGGATGTTTAAACTTAAAGAGGAAGAAATAATTGAGATTATTACAGGTGGGATAAGAGATGAACTTGGAAGAGTAAAAAATTTTTTGGAAATTAGTGGATCTTTGGATGAAAAAATTATTGATAAGTTGACAATCATAGAAGAAGAATGTTTAGAAGAAAATAAGAGAAAACAAGAAATGCAAGATTTACTGAAGAAACTTGAAAGTTTAAAAATCGAAACTACTAAACAAACCATTAAATGTTACAACTGTCAAAAATTAGGACATATTGCAAGAAACTGTCGTATGGGAACCAATTATAATCAACAGGGAAGTAAGAAAGTGAATGAAATAAGCACCGAATTATCAGACATTATTAAAAATAAAGAAAATTCAGTTTATTTTTATGGACAAGAGGTTCCTGTTACTTTTGACACTGGATCAACGTACAACTTTATCAGTAACGCGGTAGCTGAAAAGTTTAATCTACCATTTCAATGGAATTCTAAAGAAATGGTATTTAAGACCTACCTTGAAAAGCCTATCATAGTAAACAAACATACATTTATTGAATTGACGTATAAATCCCAAGTTTATCGTTTAAAATTTTTTATTTTACTCAAAGTGAGAATTGAAAAAATATTGATCGGGAAAAATGGGATGAGGGAGACGATGGAAACAGAAGATGAAGGATATGTGTGTGAAATCAAGACGGAAGCGGGCAAAAAAGTAGTAGAGCTTATATACATTGTCAAAGAACATGGAAGAAGGCGTTGGAATGGCGATTCAGAAGCTTTTAAGCAAGGGATACATTCAGGAGTCTAAGTCTACATGGCTTAATAATCTTCGGCCGGTAATAAAACCAGATGGTTCTATTCAAGTGACTACAAATTTAGTTGCGTTAAATAAAATAGTTGAACTTGGAGGGTATTCCATCCCCAGAATAGACGAGATTTTATGTAATTTGCGTGGAAGAAAATTTTTCTCAAAGTTGGATCTGGAATATGGGGGTTTTCAAATTAAGTTGATTGAAAGAGATAGATTCAAGACAGTATTTAGATTCAAACATAGACTGTATGAATGGAAGGTGTGACCAAAGAGATTCAAAAATTCACCTGTAATATTCCAGAGGTTCATGGATTTTGCACTTAAAGAAGAAATAGGAAAGAGCTGTTTCTGTTATGTGATGATATTTTAATTTTTGGCAGAGATGAAAAAGAACATGATGAGACATACAAAAGAATTAAAGAAGCTTTGGATAGAAACAAGCTTAAAATAAATGAAGACAAATCTAGTTTTAGACAGCGTGAAATCGACTTTTTAGAACACCATATAGAAGAAAATAAGGTACTCCTGTTAGTTAATAAATTACAAGGAATAGAAGATCTAAAATCACCAAGGGATAAGCAACAGTTACAGGAATTTTTGAAACTAATAACTATTATATAAAATTTATTAAAGACTGCTCCGGTATATGTAGTCCACTGTATGAATTATTAAAAGACAAGAAACAGTTCATTTAAACAGAGGAAGAAGAGAAAATTTCTAAGGAGATCAAAGAGATTCTCAAACGAACATAGAATTATTTCAACCTATTTATACTTGAGATTTTATTTTGACAGCTGACGCTTCTAAGTATGGAATCGGCAGTGCTTAATCAGATCATTGATGGAGAGGAGATACCTATTGCATTTGCTTCTAGAAAACAAAAAGATCATGAAATTAATTACGGTATTAGTGAGAAAGAGTGTTTAGCCATGTTATAGGGCATGGAAAATTAGAATTACTTTTTATATGGTGCAAAATTCGAGGTAATTACAGATCATAAAGCATTAGAAGTGCTTATTAAAGGTGAAATAAATTCCCCAATAATTCAAAGATGGTTAGATAGAATGTCTAGATATTGCTTTAAGGCGACGTACAGACAAGGCAAAGACATACCTCACGTAGATTGTCTAAGCAGAAATTTTGATTTCGTTGAAGATGAGGAAATAATGTAGGATAATAAACAACAGGAAGAAGACAAAGAAAACAGAAAGGATATAGAAATCGAGAAGTATGAGGTTGAAGAAAAAGAAATTGTGCGAGCTATTCATTTAGAACTATTACATAGAGGGAAACATTCATTAGAGTATGAAATTACAAAAAGAGGACTCAAAATTAATAAGGTAGAAAAACTAGTTAAGGAAGTAGTAAATGAATGTGAGATATGTTGTTAATATAATTCAAAAAAGAGAAAAAAGTTTATTTTTGTTACGGCGTTTGAAAGAGGAGAAAAGGTTGCGGTGGATATAATAGGCCCAATAGGGAAGCAATATATTATATCGGCTATTGATTATTTTACTATAAAAGGTTTTGCAAAAGTTCTTAGTTCAAAAAACGATGAAAAGGTAGTAAGATTTATAGAAGAAGTAACGAAAAGGTTAAGATAAAAACACTTATATTAGATCAGTCGAAAGAAAATTTAAGTTCAAAGGTCGTCAATTTTTGTAAGCATCATAATATTGAGTTACATTATACGTCTCTCTACCATCACCAATCTAATGGTAGAGTAGAGAGATTTAATAGGACACTACAAGATCTAACTTTTAAGAATAAGGAAGACAGTTTTTTAAAAACGAAGTTAAAAAGAGCTATAGAGATTTACAACAACACATTTCATAAAGAAATCTTAATGACTCTACAAGATGCAACCTTATTAAATGTACAAGACAAACTAAGACAGATTCAAAGGGAAAATATCATAACATACAATAAAAAGAATGGAAAAGGTATGCAAGAACATTGTTTAGACCAGGGGAGGTTGTGCTAATCAGACAAGAAGGAAATATAGGAAAAGGTAAGCCCCAAGTTTAATGTTCGGGGATGTGTTTATAAAGCTTTAAAAAATAATGCGTTTATAATCAAGATAGGAAAAAAGAAAATAAAAAGACACGCTTCTCGGGTAAAGCTTTTAGTTGATGAGCCAATTTTGTAGAGGGAGATGTTGATAATTTTTAAATATTTTATATGTAACCCCTAATTTTTATGGATAATAACAATAAACATATTAACATTATCGATTACATTTTTTGGAAATAGGCCATTTTGACCAATCTATTTTCAATTTAATTATTTATTCGTTTTCGGCTATCAACCCCAAAGACATCTCGAAACAGAGGAACGATGTATAATTCCTTGGAACCCACAATCAAAGAAGAGCTACAAAGCCAGGGATTATATCCCTGACAGAAGCCCCCAAGAGCCTAAAATAATAAACAACCCTGTAATTTACTACAGCTTTTTTTATCCAGGGGTAGCTCCTCCGGAGCACCTCAATTTCATTAACTGAAAATTAGTCTACAAAAATTCCCGTGTTATTTTCCAGTGTTTTAGGGCTTAAAAAATTATGAAGTATTGAAAAAGTAAAATATCAAACCCAATAAGAAAAGAAAGGATTGAAGAAGTGAGGTAGGGCGACGATACGATTATAGTATATACAGCGATTTGTCAAATCGTCATCGGAAAGATAGTACAATTAAAAACTGTACATGATTGTAGGGTCAATAAACGAGCGAGCATTAGAAGTGAGAGTCGAAATATTTCAAATTCGACTATGCCTTAGATCAAAGGTCGGCAACGAAGCGCCCGTTTTCATTTTTCATATTGAGAAGAAATTTAAAAATTTATAATTTTAATTTTTTGAAAAAAATTTGATCAATTACATTTTTAATGCTAAATATTGGGAGTACATTATAAGGAGTTAGGCTACTTTTCGTTAAGCAAAAAGACCTTTCAACAAAAATTTTCTTACATATGATGATTAGGTTAAATTGCGATGTTACCCCCCCCCCACCCCCAAAAAAATAAAAAAAAGGGGAAAAAATAAAAAAAGGGGAAACAAAATTTATTCAATTAATTCAAAATCAAATTCGGGCGCTAAATCGTAATTTAAAAATGATATTGTTACCGGATATATCAGATCCGCTTGTTATAAGGCTGAAGTGCCTTCCCTAACATTATTGTTTGTTTGTTTGTTTACTGTCATCGCTTGTCATGTAAACAAACAAACAAAGAAAAGTATTTAAGGGAGACCCATAAAAAACACATGCCAAATAAACAAGTTACTTCTAAAAGCAAGTCTTCTCCCACCACCAGCTCCTTCGCTGGTAACATTGGCGACAACGGGATCAAAACCAACACACTAGAAGCGATGATGGAAAAACTGGGAGTTACAACTAGCAGAATGTTGTATTTTCAAGGAGAAATTGGGAAGGATGCCTTGATATGGCTAACCCAATTCAGTTACATTGAAGGAGAGTGGAAGGATCAGAAGCTGATGAAGTACACGAAGAAGTACTTAAGAGATTCGGCTCTACTATGGTACGAGGCTATGATTGAAGATGAGGTAGAAACCTACACAGACTTTAAACAGAGATTTCTTAACAAGTATGGGAATGAAGAGCTCAGAGAAGGGAGCATCTCTGTAAAAACGTTCTATAAGAAACTGTATACTGGACCGAAGTCGCAGAACTTAGAAGACTTTGTTTACGAATTGATCAAGCTAAACAAAAAGGCTAAAATTGACGTTACTGAGATAATTGGAGAATTATCTAGGTACTTCCCACTATCATTAAAAGAAAGAGTGGAGGAAACCACATCGTGGAATGATCTATTAAAGATTCACAGCAACAACATAAAACTAATCGAGACAGTAAGAACAAGAAACGAAAACTCAAAGCAAAAGGAGAGGAGTTCCGAGTCTGATATGAAAAAGAAAACTAATAACACTAAGAGAAAGTTAGAATGTTACAAGTGTGGTGGAGAGCACCTATTTAGAGACTGCAAACACGAAGGAAAGAAAGTGTTGTCTATGAATGCAGTTCCGTCGTCCGAGGATAATAACTTTAATATAGTAGTAGGTTATTCCGAGGAGAGAGAGTGAAGATACTGTTTGATTCGGGAGCATCAAATTCATTCATTAATCATGATCTTGTCAGAAGAGAAAAGCTCATACCCGTTCAAGGAGTGAACCTAAGAGCTGCCTTTGCTAGCACTGAGATCAGAAACTCAGTGGAGACTAAAATAAAAATTAATGATGATGACTACAGAACAGCGTTATTTGTAGTGGAAGACCTTGAAGGTGATATAATATTAGGAATAGACTTTATGAGGAAACATAATGTTCAAATAGACTATGGAAGTCAGTCAGTTAAAATCGATAATAAAACGATTACGTGCTATAAACTTTTTAATTTAGAAAAGACACCGTCAAAGTTATCAAAACCTGATCTATCTTCGAATTATAATGTTCATAAATTGATTAATGACTACAAAAGGAAGCTGGAAACCGCAAAAGGAAAGAAAAAGTTAGTGGAACATAAAATCGAACTGAGTGAACGGAAGGTAATATGCAAGCGAAACTACCCACTGAGCCTCGACAAAAGAAAGTTTATCCAAGAGGAGGTGGAGAGGTTACTAAAGTCGAACGTGATAGAAGAAAGCACAAGCGTTTGGAATGCCCCAACGGTTGTCGCTCCGAAAAGAAATGGTGAATATAGGCTATGTATAGACTTTAGAGAGCTTAATGATAATACAGTGAAAGAGGTATGTCAGCCACCGCTGATTGAAGAATGCTTAACATATCTAAGCGGTGCAAGAATATTCTCTCAACTAGACCTAGAGAAGGGATACTACCAGATACCAATGGAAGAGACATCTAAGAAGTACACATCGTTTATGACACCGTCAGGCAAATTCCAATTTAAGAGAATGCCGTTTGGTCTCACTAATGCTCCAGCTACCTTTCAGAGCCTAATGTACAAGATATTCAGGAAACAGCTAAATAGGACCACAGTCGTTTATTTAGACGACATATTTGTATACTCAAAGACTTTAGAGGAGCATTATGGGCACTTAAAAGAAGTATTGGAAATTCTAGCAGAGAACGGGCTTAAGGTAAACTTTGATAAAAGCAACTTTATGACAAAGGATATCAATATTTTGGGATACAGTGTAAAATCCGGATAGCTCACTTCAGATAAATCTCGTATGGGACCTTTAGAAAAAGAATTTGAAATTAAAATGCAAAACAATAACACTCTATAATCGGACTTCTGGGATTCTATCGGATGTTTATAAACAACTTTAGTAAAAAGGCGCTAGAAATACATCGAACAATCAACGAAAAGCTTCAAATTACAGAGAAAGTGCGGAATGACGTTGAATCATTAAGGAAAGAACTTATTTCACGCCATGGCTGGCACTCCCAGACTTAACGCTGACGTTTATCATTGAAGCAAATGCATCAGAAGAATGTATAGGAGGTGCTTTGAAACAGGTACAAGACGGAGAAGAAGTAACGATTCGTTGTGCTAGCCGAAAGCTTAATAAGCATGAAAAGAACTACACGACGCTGGAGAAAGAAGCCCTAGCTATAATATTCTGCGTAGAAACCTTTAAAATGTATCTGCACGACGAGGTCCTGATAAGAAGCGACCAAAAACCTCTACAGTGGCTGTATAAAGTTAAGAACCCCCAGGGACGAATTGCACGATGGCTTATGTTCTTAAGCGATTTAAGATTCAAAATAGAATATAAGGAGGGGAAATCTCATACCCTTCCAGACTGCTTGTCAAGGGTTTACGCGTCGAGTATGGATATCGTAAGTTCCGACACGAAATTAACAAAAGACGATATGATTAGAGAAAATCATCATTACATAGGACATGGAGGTACGGAGGCCACAATCTCTTCTTAAAATCGCAGAACCTGGCTAATGATATTAGCCCCAAAGATATCAGGAGAGAAAAAACGGTTGTCAGGCGCGTATAGAGCACAAGAAACCTAGGAAAAATTTTGTAACCTTCCCTCAAAACTCGAGTCAGCCTTTAAAATGATTGGAATCGATTGTATAGGGCCCCTGCCCAATTGTTCCTCCGGAAAAAGGTTTATCATCGTAGCAACGGACTACATGACTAAATGGGTAGAAGCCAAGGCGGTAAAACATAAGTCTGCGTTTGAAATAGCAAAATTTATTATTGAGGATATTTTCAGCCGGCATGGAACGGTAGACGTAATAAGAAGTGACCAAGGGCTAGAGTTCACAAATCAGATTGTTAGGAAGATTTCGGAACTCTTCGGCGCTCGTTTTAGATATTCCAGTCCGTATCACCCTCAATCCAATGGACTTGTAGAGAGGACCAATCAAAGCCTGATTGTAAAACTTGCAAAGGCGGTAACAGATTATCAAAATCAGTGGGATAGAATACTACCACTGATCCTTATGCAGTATAGGCTGTCCCCAATCGGTGAACTAAAGATGTCCCCCTTTGAAATGCTTTATGGGAGGAAAGGCGCATTGCCTAAGATAATCAAAGAACTTCCGAGTGACTTTGAAATGCTATTTATAGATCCAGCAGAATACCTTAATGAGCGTACTACAGTAACTAATGAGATAAAAGAAGTTATATGTGATATTAATAATAGTAAGATTAAGAAGCATAAAGGACAGATGAAAGGGAAACTGATTGCTGACGACGTAAAAGAAGGGTCTCTTGTCTTTATCAAAAACAGGAACATGTCTAGTAAACTAGACAAGAAATATATAGGACCGTATATCGTTACAAAGAACAAGACTAAAGGCGCTTATAAAGTAAAAAGCCTAGAGAATGGAATAGAACATCTTATAAATCGATGTGACTTCGTAGTGTATGAAAAGGACGGAAAAATGTTAGAAGATACTACCTCTTCCCTGGAAGTGAAGCCTTGTCTTAAGGAGGGGAGAGTGTTACCGGATATATCAGATCCGCTTGTTATAAGGCTAAAGTGCCTTCCCTAACATTATTGTTTGTTTGTTTACTGTCATCGCTTGTCATGTAAACAAACAAACAAAGAAAAGTATTTAAGGGAGACCCCTAAAATACGCATGCCAAATAAACAAGTTACTTCTAAAAGCAAGTCTTCTCCCACCACCAGCTCCTTCGCTGGTAACAGATATATTATTAATCTCAAAAAAGCATAACATTCTTTCAAGTAGTGATTCTCTATAAATTAACTTAAAACGAGCCATATAAAGTTTTCGAATGAGATTCATTAAAGAACCATGGCTTGTTCCTTCTTTGCGCAATTCCCTTTTAATTACAGACTACATTCCCTCAATTGTTAGGTGTGGGCGCCTGTTGTTGGATTTACAAAATTTTGGCTATGATTTACAGTTAAATGTAAATAGTTATAATCCGGACATAGTTCCGAAAACCCCTCATGACCCCGCCAACAATCAGTAATAATTGTAGATCCAGGTGCGATTTTCCGTTTTATTAAATCGACAAGAGTAGTTCTTGATCGATTTTCAACAATTTCGAAAAAAAAAGAATTGCTGTCTCCTCGTACAACTCCAATAACGGCCCAAACTTGGTATTGAAGGATTCTACCGTTATGGTTTTTACTTTTAACAAGCAATGTCTCGTCTATTTCAACTACGCAATTAAACCTCCTATGGTTTTGTTTTGAAGGTAGTCGAAATAGGATAAGAATACAGCGTTATTAAAACGCGTAAACCAGCGAGATACGGTACTACTATCTATATCCAATTCGATAGTAGCCGAAACATTGCTTACACCTTTAACCCATTCACACAGCAAAATTAAAAGATCTTCGATGTCTAACCTAGAACTTTTAAAAATGCTTTCTTTGTAAATGTTACCTTTGTTTGGGCATTTTCTCCCAATTCGTCGTAAGTAACAACGATATTTGTCCAAATTATTTCTAATTTTGGTCATGGGTGTCATGCACTTATTGCACATTGGTACCTTTAATATATTTTTTTCAAGAAGAAATAAAAATAATTCCTCTTTTTTATATATTAATTTTCTAAAATTTTGTATGTTCATTTTAGGAGCATAATTTTATTCCTTTTTTATTTTTTTTAGGGGCGGGGGGTAACATCGCAATTTAACCGATGATTGTAACAATAAACTTATATATTTCAATTATAAAGTTCTTTAATAATTATTTTGACAATAATCTTGCCATAAAAAATGCTAATTCAACATTCAATAGATTTTAAAAATTTATTACAAATTTTTTTACCCTTTATGGAACCTTCAAAAAAAAGGAAGAAATTATCAATTCAATAATTTATGGGATGAAGATTTTTTCTTTTTAGAATTTCAAGGTAAGTGCATTTGTTTATTGTGCAACAAAATCATTGCAATATGCAAAAAAAGTAACTTAGAACGACACTTCAATAGTTTGCATGAAAATATAAATATTGAATGCCCACTGAAGTCCGAACTGCGAAAAAGTAAGTTGATATCTTTAAAATCAGCAATTGTAAAACAGCAGAGATGTTTTACAAAGCCAAAAGAGCTTTCAAAGGCGGCCACTGAAGCTTCACTAAAAGTTGCACATCTGTTGGCTAAGAAAAAAAAAACCCTTTACTGATGCAGAAATTATAAAAGAGGCTATGATAACAGCGGCGGATTCTCTTTTTGAAGATTTTGAAAGCAAGACAGAAATTTTAAAAGCTATTAATATGTTGCAGTTATCAGCTAGAACTGCATCAAGAAGAATAGAATTAATTGCTAATAATTTAAAATCAAAATTAGATAAAGACTTAAATAATTGTATGTATTTCTCTTTTCAGCTTGATGAATCTACCGATGTAGTTGACACAGCACAACTAATTGTTTCTATAAAAATGGTATTTAATGACTTTTCAACTAAAGAGGAATTTTTAAAAATTCTACCTTTAACTGCTCGTACAACGGGAAAAGACATTTTTTCTTTATTTAAAAAATTTATTGTCGATAAAAATATACCACTTCGAAAACTTTCTTCTATTACTACTGATGGTGCACGAGCAATGGTCGGAAAAGAAAACGGATTTATTGATTTATGTAGAAAAGATTCTTTGTTTCCAAAGTTTATTTCATATCACTGTATAATTCATCAACAAGATTTATTTTCAAAAAGTGTTAATTTAAATCATTTTTTATTAATTGTTACTAAAATTATAAATTCTATAAGAGCCAAAGCCACTCAACATAGGCTATTTAAGCTGCTTATGAAGGAAGAAAAAGCAGATTTTAAAGATTTAGTTCTTCATACAAAAGTGAGATGGCTTAGCCGAGGCAAAGTTCTTGAACGCTTTATTAAGCTTTTACCTCAACTAAAGGAATTTATTGCAATGAGAAATGAAACTTATATAGAATTAGAAAACAAAAGTTGGCTATTAGATCTTGGATTTTTAGCGGATATCACAATGAAATTTAACGAACTAAATTTAAAATTACAACAAAAGAATTCACATATTGCAGATATGATGAGCTTAATTAATTCTTTTGCAAATAAGTTAGAACTTTTTAAAATACATTTAATGAAGAAATCCTTATCTCATTTTCAAAATACTAAGTTAATAATTGAAAAAATAAGTTTAAGTATTCATGAATTCGATCATACATCGTACATAGGCGCAATAGATTTATTACTGATTGAGTTTTCTAAAAGATTTCATGATTTTTGATCATTAGAGGAAATAATTCCATTTTTTGCAAACCTTTTAATGTTTTGATTATGATTTACCAGTAAAAATTTCTAATTTTTTTCATATAGTTAACATGGACGACTTAGAAATTGAAATAGTTAATTTGAAGAATGATATAGTTTTAAAATATCATTATTTAGACAAGGACTTTTGGAAATTGGTTTCAGATAATAGTTTTCCTATTTTAAGAAAATGTGCACTCAAAATATTTAATATTGTGTTACCACATATAATTGTGAAGCTCTTTTTTCGAATATGACGTATTTAAATTCGAATATCGAACACAACTTACGGACAAACATTTAGATATCTGTTTAAGAGCTGCCAATTCATCTTATATCATTAATTATGACTAAATTGCAGATGACATGCAAAATCAAGTATCTCATTAAAAAGTATTGTTTCTAAGTATTTCTCTACACGTAGTTAATTTTTATTATTTCTTCGAGATTTAATCGAAAACAAAATTTAAACCTCTTTAAAGTAATTATGATGAAATTTGCTTCGCATTCTTGTCAAAACAATGTCTATTAAATCTATATAAAACCATTAAATTTATTTTTTTTTTCGATTCTTTTAATCACTTAAGAAAACTCTTGTAAATATATTTAATTATAATTTTCGTTTTAATATAAAAAATTAAAACTTGTTTAAAGTTGCATTCTTTGTAAATACTGGAAAAAATCATAATTGTATTATTCGCTACGAAATGTTTTTTTTAAAAAAATTTCCAGAGCATTTATTTTATTTTTCTTAGATATTTTTTTGAGCTTGCGCCCGTTTTTCGTTTTAAGATTTTGAAATTGCCCATTTTGAATTTTTTTTTCAAAAAGGTTGCCGACCCCTGCCTTAGATGATCCAATTTTTATAGAATTACATAGAGAAAAGGTTTGAATTCCTGGTTGACGTAGCCATACTGGTAAAAATGCCCAAGCACGTTGTCGTGGTCGTTTATACTAATGTTTTTATTTACAATTTTTCCTCTTGTTGGTTCGTTTCTCGTTCCTATTCGTTCTATATTCATTTGTGGCTAAGTATTTTATTGGTGTGGCTAAGGGCAACATTTATTTTATTGTTTTCTTTGTTTGTTTATAAACAATTCGTTCAGATCAAACAAACAAAGAACAACAAAAAAATGAATTACTTGTGGAAGACCACACTTATGCGAAAAATTCCTATCCAAACAGTCGAATCTATTAACGACAAACATTGAAATGTAATTTACAATGAAGATACCAAAAACGAAACAGAAGCGACAAAAATATATAGAATGAGACCGGCGTATCTTAAATGGAATAAAATATTTAGAAAGCAAAATAAAAACCTTCCGTTTTTTGAATTTTTATAAGTCGCTTTTAAATAATAGTGTTAAAGATAATTGTAAGTTAAGGGTTAATTTCATTCAATATATATTCTCAACATCTCTGCGCTAAATTTAGAACTGAGTGATGTAATTATCTTTACTACTCCCTACGCGTACCACTTGGCTTTCAAATAAAATGCATTTTTTTAAGTTAATTGACCATGGGCTGCGCTTTACTCTTTCGCTTCTTACTACCCCTTCTTGTATTAGTCTTTACGGTACTTCTTTCCCTATTAAAGTGCTCAAAGTCTATGGGCATGTGGGGGTTCTTTACACATGTCTTCCGAACAATGGAACCGGATGTTATCCGTCTATCTCATTCTTCAACTACAACACAACTTCTTTTTGATTTTCTTCTCTTTTTAAATCTCTCTGGATTTTTGAACACATGTAGTTTAGCTATCTTGCCACAATAGCTTTAAGTGCGAATATTGGGATTACTACTACACTCAACCTGCATATATCTTATGCCAGATCTTATTTCAGTCAATACTGATTCTTGATAGCTCTTCATTGCACCTCCACGTCTTCACCTATCCGAGTCCTCGACTGATGCAAGCCACCACCTTCTATTCTGTTAGACAACCAACCATCCCCATTCTAACCTAAACTTAATTTTTTTACATCTCATGCCTCGACAACTTACAATCTCTTCTTTTATTTTTTTGTTTAGGTTGATTTTATTCTCTACCATGTTAAAGATAATTGTAAGTTAAGAAGGGTTAAATTTATTAAATATTATGCTCAGCAAATAGGATGCGCAATTCATAAAAATATAAAGGGGTAAAGAATGTTTTTTTTAAATCATCAAGGATTAATTGTAATTAACCCTTTTATTGTTTTTTTCGTTTTCCTTTAATGTGGACTTAGAAAGAAAAGGGTCGGGCTTAGACTATTGCACCATAATGGTTTATTACAAATAAGCACCATCATTATAAAAGTTTGTTAGATAATGAATGTTTTTTAATAAACGACAATTACCATAATAAATACATAATAATAGTTCCAATGTATGAACTATAAGATTTTTTACATAAATATTGATCAAAATAACTGTTAAAGATAATTGTCTAAACTCGTTTTTTTTGTAACCAATTTGATTTAAACTGCTAATTGTCAAAAAACATCGAATTTTAATAGGATTTGACTAAATTCCTACCATTTCAAAAGGCATATAATAAAAAGCTTTACTTTATTTTTTTTTGTTTTTTATAATAGTATCTGTCGTGGCCAGTACAGGGGCCACAAAATATGATACAATTGTCGCAAGATGATTGGCCAATTAAAATATATAAATTCATGCTGGAAAGAGGGGATGGAAAATATTAATAAACGATTTAACGACATGGCGACAATGACCAACAACGTTAACTATTTTGCAGGGGAACCAGAAGAGGATATAAATATCTGGATAAGAGATATGATGATCTTGGGTGAAGTGGCAGAATATTCTGAAAAAGATCTGGTGAAGGCTTTTGTATGGAAGATGAAAGGAACGGCCTTGTCTTGGGTTTCACAAGTTTTAGGAGGGGAAATTGGCACCATTGGACTACAAGAACTGATTTCTATGATGAAAAAAAGGTTTGGATCTAATAAAAATAATGATATTACTCTTAGCAGATTTTTGGAAAACCCGACGCCCGAGACCAGGGAGGAATATTCAAAGATGTTGTATGAAGCAACAATTATATTTGAAAGACACTTAATTAACTTTCCAGCTTTATGCCAGATGGTAATAAACAAATCGCTATAGAAATTAAAGCTCATACTATCCCAGGCAGCTTCTAATGTGGAAACATGAGAAGATTTCATTTAGAGAGCTGAAGAAATGGCATGGATACCATATCCAGATAAAATTCTATTAAGGGTCGAGGTAAGACCAGATAGAACTATAAAAAACAATGGAAATTTTGGCAGAGGGCCAAATTCCAGGGAAAATTACGGCAGAGGGCCAAATTCCAGCGGAAATTACGGCAGAGGACTAAACAACCGCAAATATTGCATGTAACATGGGGAAGGATCTCATTACACAAAAGAATGTTTGAGACTCACTGAAATGTTAGAAAATGAACGTAAAAGAATTTCGACAAAGAAGGTTAATATTAATGAGGAACAAATCGGAAAAGATAATTACGATTTGGACAATAAAGAAAGTTTTAATTACTTGTTTAGGGTCATAGACCGAAGTAACCCATTTTTTCTTGAAGGTATTCTATATAATAATAAAAGGAAAATTCTTTTAGACACGGGAGCAGACGTCTCGATAATAGACCAAAAAGACATACCATCACATTTATATAAACAGATATTAAATTACTCGGGAGTCGTTAAAGGCGCGGGAAGTCAACCCTTAAACATAATAGGCCAAATAAAAAAACTGTTTTGTCAGGATAAATGGTAGAGATATTACGTTTTCTCCTCTTATAATGAAAAATACAAAATATATAATTTTAGGGTCAGAGGTTATCAAAAAAAACACAGAGTTAATTATTGAATTAATCAGAACATTTAAATCAGGACATGAAAAACAAGCCGTAACCGTTATAGAGGCGAATGGGGCTCTTTTTAAGGAAGAATATAAGGATTTATTTAAAACAGAGATAAGCTAAATTAATCTTTGTACTGCGGGAAAACATGGCGTGCAAACAAATAGTAATAAGATAATCTGTCAGAGAAATGGCAGAATCCCTATTGCACAGGAGGAAATAATAGAAATTGAAATAAATAAATTGTTAAAGTTAGGAATAATAAGGGATAGTAAAAGCCCATGGTGTAGCAGGATAGTAATGGTCCCGAAGCCAGACAAAACTTGGAGGATGTGCATAGATTACAGAGGATTAAATGCAATCACTATTAAGGACTCATATATGTCTCCAAGGATCGACGAGATTTTTGACCGCGTTGCGGGGGCATCGATTTTCACTGTGTTAGACGTTACGTGTGGATTCCAACAATTGCTTATGGAGGAAGAAGATAAAAAGAAGACAGCGTTCTCATTTAAAGGAAGACTTTATGAATATAACAGAATGCCCTTCGGTCTATGCAATGCTCCTGCCACCTTCCAAAGAGCCATGGACAATATTTTTAGAATGGAAAACAGAAAATTTGTAATACCATACTTAGATGATATTATAATATACTCCAGAACGAAAGCAGAACACAACGTACACGTAAAAATAGTATTAGGAAAAATAAGAGCTTCAGGATTATCATTAAACTTAAAAAATGTAAATTTTACAAGAATGAAATCAAAATATTAGGAAATATTACTGGAAATGGATGCATTAAAGTAGACCCAGATAAAATTAGCCACATTCGAACTTACCCAATTCCCACGTCTATTAAAGAGCTCAGAGGTTTCTTGGGAGCAGTTAATTATTGTAGAGACTTTGTGAAGGAGATAGAATCGCTTACAAGTCCATTATATGACATACTTAGAGGGAAGAGATAAAACCCAAGTAAAAAAATCACACTTACGGAAGATCAATTGCCTGCTTTTAATAGAACTAAACGCCAAATGGAAAAAAATACTGTACGAACTCAACCGAACTTTAAAAAGGATTTTATACTTATGACAGATGCCTCGGACTCGGGTATTGGAGCAGTGTTACTACAGGAGAACGATCATGGAGAAGAGAAAATGATATCCGCGTTTAGTAAAAGATTAGATAACTGTCAAAAAAATTATTCAGTGACGGATAAAGAATTACTAGCCTTGGTTAAAGGAATTAACCACTTTAGACATTACTTATTAGGAAGGAAATTTAAATTTAGAATGGACCACAAAGCTCTCATATACTTAATGAGCACAAAAGACCCTTCTAGTAGGCTGCTCAGTTGGTCCTTAAAACTCGCAGAATACAACTTTGAATTGAAACATATAAAAGGGGAAAACAACATTGCCAATGGATTTAGTAGGTTTTATAAGAGTGAAGAAATAAATAACATTAACGCCGAAGAACTGGACAACAAAGATAAAGAGGACATAATAACAGAATATCATAGGATTTCCGGACATGGGTCAGTTAACACAATGAAGTTTATGATTTCCCGAAACTACAATTGGAAAGGAATGTATAAGGATATAGAAAAATTTTGCTCAAAATGTAGTATCTGTCTAAGAGCAGGAGGACCAAAGGTCAAAACAAAAAATAAGGTAATCTGCACAGATAAGCCAAACGAAGTGTATGAAATTGATTTAATGGGCAGAATGTATGAAACTTCAGGTTCAAAATATGTTTTCGTAGCGATAGATCATTACACGAAATGGATAGAAACCAAAATAATCAAAAATAAAACAGGGCACGAAATTTACAAAGCTATAGAAGAACTAATTATAAAAAAATATGGAATTCCTGATACAATTTTGACGGACAATGGGTTAGAGTTCAACAATAAAGAAGTGCTATTACTTCAAAATAAATATAATATCAAGTGGGAATTCGGGTCTCCATACCATCACCAAACAACAGGAGCAGTGGAACGAGTAAACCAGACTCTTAAAAACGTAATAAGAAGGTTGTCTTGCTTTGGAGAATTAAATTGGTGTTTTTTTTAAAGGAAGCTACACTAGCGGTTAATTTGTCATTCAACCGCGCAATAGGAACATCTTCATTTATAATGAAACATGGACACCAACTAATGACAGAAATAGATGAGAGAGTAAATATCAAGCCGAAAATGTATTCAAAACAATACTTTGTAGAAAAGAGAGATAAAAATTTTATTAAATACAAAAAAAGCATAGTCAAGGGACATAAAGAGTAAAAACAAAATTTAATATCGGGAACGTGTGATCATATTTAGAGATATCCCAGGCAAAGATAAATTAAGTTCCAAATGGACACACGGTTATAAGATATCCGAAATAATCAGCGAAGATGCATATATGGTAAAAAGAACAGATAACAACGTGGAATTAAGGGTAAATAAATGTCATATAAAACAGGATACTTCTCAAATTAGATGAGGGAGTGTCGTGACCAGTACAGGGGCCACAAAATATGATACAATTGTCGCAAGATGATTGGCCAATTAAAATATATAAATTCATGCTGAAAAGAGGGGATGGAAAATATTAATAAACGATTTAACGACAGTGTCAATTTTTTTTACGACCACTTAATCTCCATAGATAAATTAGATATGGATATGAACATTTTCCTGTCCATTCTATGTAGGATCTTTAATCGTTTCATGCATTTTTACGCGGCATCGTCTTTGAAAATTGTTTCTTACACGTCAATAGAATCATCGTCATCATATCTTAAACATATGTTGTATCCAAGGCATCCACGCTAGTAATTGTCAAAATATTTCGTTGTAAAATGGCGCAGTAGGGCTATAATCGTAAATAACTCGTTTAAAACTGCTAACCAGTTCCTATTATTACAATGACTTTAGTAAAGCATTTTCTGTCAGAAACGAGTAAGAATTTGATTAGATCTCTTGGCTTAATCCGGACTATGGAAACTGCAAAATCCAAAACGAATTCGCAAATATTATTTTATTACAAATCATATTTAATATTTTATTCATAAACTCTTTGCCGTTATCACATTAAAGTATAGCTGGATAAAATAACGCTTGAAATTTATATTTATACTGTGGTACGACTTCAACGGCGGCTTTAGTTTCAAGATCAGATATAATCATATTTATAAAAAATCATATAATGTAAACATTAATTAGAAACATCATTTATCCAATAAAGTTTTATATCGACAAATACATGATAAATCAAACAAAGAGTTTTTTAGTGACGAGGTCTAAACTTCCTTTTGCTTTACGGTGTTGTGTTTGCATACATAAATTGCTTTCACAGCAAACCCCTTTATTACATTTGCGGTTATAAAGCAGCATAGTTCTTCACTTCTTGTAGAGTCGGTTCTGACCAGAATTATAAAGCCCATAAAGCGAATTGGGCGCTACTTTAATTTGAAATCACAGGGGCTAAATATATTTAAAAAAAATCAATCCATATATTTTAACAAAAAAAAATTTTAAAAGTTTCTGAAGACGTATCGATTTTTTTTAAATATTAATTTCTAAATTTAACCTCATATATAAAATCTTCCATATTTTCCTTCTTAGTTCTCTTCTTGTTATTAATTCAGTTTTTAAATGAACCCAAATATTCATAATTTTATTAGTATGATGTCTATATTCATTAATGAAACCAAAACTTTAATCAACAACTTAATGAACAAATCCGAAGTCGCGAACAGCAGAACGGTAAGGTGCAAAAACATCAGTTTATATTATCGTTTACTCGCGAACATACTTCTTAAGAAATCTAGCATTACAGCTGCGGTCCCGATGGGAACAATTTTTAGAAAACAGCATTTCATTCATTTTATATACCTCCGCCAACCATGTCGTTGCGGGTATATCATCTTCCTCTATAGTAGGATAAGTAATTATACGACCTCTACAATTGCTCTTTTTCGCCTGAATAGTTTTCGCTATTCACCTATTTTGCAAAAAATGTATTTATTTCATTTTTTATTTTTTCAAGGACAACCCCTAAAAAAAACTATGTGGCCCAAAGACCTCACATGTTACTAAGACCACAAGTTTGTTCATTTTCAATATCAAACAATACAACACTCTAAGTTGTTTATGTTTAACCATTCGGGGCTTTTGGAGAAAATTACATTTTTGTTACTTTTTATTTTTTGCAGCAATTTGTGCTAAACATTTATTCTAGAATAAAGGCTATAAATAATTATTATTTAGCCCAACATGTGCAATAAAGGCAGATTTTTAAGTAATTTTTAGACTTGATCTGGTACATAAAACAACCCCAGTCACGCTTTACAGTTTTTCTGTAGAAGTTTAGAGACTTTAAGTACTTCATGACAGTCTTCTCTCCAACAAAGATTATGCTTTATAAATTCCGTACTTGCATTAGAAGTAAAAAAAAATAAAATTAAAAAATCGCATTCCGTAAATTCAACCCCCTGTCATTTTGACTTTTTTTTTGTAGAGCATTTATAAAGCAAGTTCGCAAATTTTTTTAGCCCGTGATTTTGAATTTCAGGAGCGTCGTGAAAGGTATTATATTTTTATAGATTTAACCAGGTTCCTATTAATACATATTTGTGTCACCATTTACCAAATTAAAAAGAATGTTATCCACTAATAAAATTTTGGATTTTCTCTATGGGCGAATTTTAAACGTTAACACATAGGATTTATCTTGTCTCTTGAGTATTTTTCGAGGTGATCATATTCATCTTGGTTCTTTATTTCCTTCATTAAATCCAAAAAATAAATGTCACCGTTCGAAGCGGACGCCGGGGGAAATGCCTACTTGAGAAGGGTAAAAAATAAAAAAAAAATACCCCTTCGGAGCGGACGCCAGGGGGAATGCGTAATTAAAAAAGGTAAAAAAAAATTGTTGTAAATTTGTATTTAAAATTTCTTATATTTCAAAGGCATGAAAATAAAATTGAATAACAATGAAAGGCAAGAAGGGGTTGTCTTTTTTACAGACTGGTATTGTTCCAACAAGGTTGGTAGAAAAACAAGAAAGAGATGCTTTCAGGAAAAAATCACAAAAATTTATCCTTTTTGAGGATGTAATTGACGGTATCACAGAGCTCACGGTGATATTCAAAGTAGATCTATATAGATCATAAAGATTCTTTACCACCAACGAGCAACGATTCAAAATCGATTATATAAAATTGATCCATATCTTAAATGGGCATGCGGGACGGGACAAATTGTTTCCATTTTTGCAAACAAAAGTCTACGACGCAACACAAAAAGATATCCAGAGGGCCTTGAATAGCTGTGATATATGTCAACCAAAGAGAATTTTAGTAGCTAGACCAGTTATGAGACCAATTGTAGCAAAGTATCCAAGGGAAAGATATGTTGCCGACTTGATTGATCGCCGGCTATATCACGAACTCAATGAAGGATATAAATGGTTATTAAATATTGTAGATTCTTTTACCAAGTTTTGTCGAACGGTAGTACTGCTTGACAAAATAGGCATTAGTGTAGGGAATGCCCTTGAAATGTTGTTTAGAACGTTTGGTTCTTGTTATATACTTTGTACGATTAACGGTAGAGAATTCGTAAATCAAACACTCGTCGATTTATGTCAGAAATATGAAATAAGACATGTAAGGGGGAGAGCTAGATGTCCATGGATTATAGGACAAATAGAACGATACAATCAAACAATAAAGTGGATGATTGCATCTACTCTCAGGACAAAAAATATTTTGGGTCAATGGACCAAAGTACGTGAAGAAGTTACCTGGTCATATAATAATTTAAGACGCTCTACTACGAGACAAACACCATTCTCTTTAATGTTTGGTAGACCCATTAGAGACATAATGGGCGAGTCTGGAATCACGGGTATTCTAGATTCGTTTAATAGCGAAAATCACGAACAAGAAAAAAAGAACGAAGGACGCGCCGAAGAAAGTTCATCAGATGTTCTAGATTGCAACACCAATGAAGAAATACAGCAACTATATGCTCTTAATAACACAAACCTTTTTTTAAATGAAATTTATTATGAAGGAGCTAGAATTTATACACAAACTGCTGCAGATAGAATGGTACAAAGAAGTATGTGGAGAAATGATTTCTTAAAATTTAAAATAGGAGATAGAGTCCTTATAAGACCTTACTTGTACAACAACGTCAATACCAGAAAACATTCTCTATATGAACATTTAGATGCTGAGGTCTATATTGTATCAGACATAATACAATTTAATAATGTAAAATTATGCAAAGAAGATGATAATGACATAAAAATAGAAGAAATAAGTACTCAAGATCTAAGGTTGCTTGGTAATGAATAAAGTACTAAAAATTTGGTTTGTTTTATATTTCTCTTTTTTCCATTATTCCTGTCGTAGCCGATCAAATGCTGACCAATCATATTCTTACAAATGGACAGATTTGATTGGCTACAAAAAGTATTTAAAAACATTTCCGAAAGAGGGGATGGAAAATCCAAATAAAACATTTGACATGGCGACAACGACAAACAATGTCGGATGCTTCACAGGAGAAGCAGGTGAGGATGTAAATGTCTGGCTGAGAGACATAATGTTGGTAGGGGAAGTTTCGAAATGGACCAATGATCAATTCAAAACGGCATTGGTGAGCAAGCTCAGGGGGAAAGCATTATCATGGGCTTCCCAGACATTAGGCGGGAAAATGGAGACAGTCAGCTTAGAGGAAATACTTCATTTAATAAAGAAAAGATTTGGATCGTATAAGAACAACGATATAACACTAAGCAGGTTCCTCTCAATAATGGTCCCGGAAACGAGAGAAGATTACTCGCAGATGCTACAGGAAGCTACTGTAATATATGAGAGATCTCTTATAAATTTGGACGCTTTGTGCCAAATGGTAATTAATAAATCACCAATGGAGATAAAAGCTCTGTTATACCAGACCGCAACTACAGTCCAGACGTGGCAAGGATTTATACAAAAGGCGGAGGAGATATCGTGGATTCCATATCCCGATAAGATGTTAGCTAGGACTAAGCTACACGACAACGCGGGCAGAGGGCCCCACACTAATTTTTACAAAGAAAAAGGATTTAAAAGAAACATAACCCATGAAAAACTACCGCGGCATACTAATAAACGGTGCACACTCCACGGGGAATGTAACCATTCCACAAGAGACTGCAAAGCACTTACCATAATACTCAATAGAGAAAGAAACAACTTGAAGAGAAAAAATATAAATGCCGTTGAAGAATACGAAAGTGACGAGAAAGATCATGACAATAAAGAAATTGAATTCTATTTACATCATATACAAAATAGTTTTAACCCATTTTTTGTGGAAAGCCGTCTCTTTAATAAAAATACGAAAGTACTACTAGACACTGGGGCCGATGTTTCGGTCATAAATTACAATGATATTCCACAAGAAGAACGTAATAAGATTATTAGATATAATGGCGTAGTAAAAGGTATAGGAAATGAAATATTAAAAATAGAAGGCTATTTAAAAGACTGTATAATCGAAATCAATGGAAAAGGTGTGATCTTCTCACCCTTAATAATCAAAGACATAAAATATGTTATAATAGGAGCAAATGTAATATGCGACAATAAAAAACTGATTTTAGATATTCTAAATGCACCAAAATATAGAATCAACCAAATGTCGAATTCCGCATGTGATTTAGAAGAGAACAAAATTTTGAAAGAGTACGAGGACGTCTTCAAAACAGAAATAAGCGACTATAACCTCTGCACTGCAGGTAGTCATCGTATACAGACGAACAGTACGAAGATAATTTGCCAAAGGAACGGAAGAATACCAGTATCACAAGAAGAAGCCGTAAATGAAGAAATCAACAAACTCCTAGAACTTGGAATTTTAAGGGAAAGCAGAAGTCCCTGGTGTAGCAGAATACTGATGGTACCGAAGCCTGACAAAACATGGAGAATGTGCGTAGACTATAGAGGTCTGAATAGCATAACAGTAAAGGACGCATACATGACACCTAGAATCGACGAGATTTTTGACAGTTTATCAACTGCAACTATTTTTACAATACTGGACGCGACTAGTGGATTCCATCAAATTCCTTTACAAGAAGAAGACAAGGAAAAGACAGCATTTTCGTATAGGGGGAAATTATACGAATTTAATCGTATGCCGTTCGGACTATGTAACGCCCCAGCAACATTTCAAAGGGCAATGGACAATATATTCAGGAAAGAAAACCATAATTTTGTGATCCCATACTTAGACGATATTATAATATATTCAAGGAACAAGGAAGAACATAAGAAACATGTGAGAATAGTATTGGGAAAAATAAGAGCGGCAAATCTATCGCTTAATAAGAAAAAGTGTAAATTCTTTAGATCGGAAATAAAGATCTTGGGGAACGTCATTGGAAACGGAATCATAAAGGTAGACGAAACGCGCATTAAGGATATACAAGCGTACCCAATTCCTACCACCATAAAGGAATTAAGGAGTTTTCTAGGAATGGCCAACTATTGCAGGGATTTTGTGACAAAGATGGCAGAAATTACGGGACCCTTGTATGATGTACTTAAGGGCGAAAAACAGACATCTGGTAAAAAAATTAAACTTACTGACAAACAGCTGGATACGTTTAAAACCGTTAAAAAAGTACTAAGCCAAAATACAATACGTACACAGCCAAATTTTAAAGCTCCATTCATTCTGGTTACTGACGCATCTGAAACGGGAATAGGAGCAGTGCTGCTGCAAAAGAACAAAACTGGAGCTGAAAAAATGATAGCCGCCTTTAGCAAAAGACTAGATAATTGTCAGAAGAATTATTCAGTTACCGATAAAGAACTTCTTGGCTTGGTTAAAGGAATAGAACATTTTAGACATTACCTTTTGGGAAGCAAATTTACGCTCAGAACGGACCACAAAGCCTTAATCTATCTATGGACAGTGAAGGATCCAACTAGTAGGATTCTCAGATGGGCACTCAAATTGGCGGAATACGACTTCGAATTGGAGTATATAAAAGGAGAGCATAACAATGCTGATGGCTTTAGTAGATTTCACCAAGAGTGTGAAACATGTAACATTGATTTACATCAGTTATCGAATAATAACATCAACGACATACTAGAGGAGTACCATAAAATATCAGGGCATACGACATCAAATACCATGAAATTTATGATTTCACAGGCACATAAGTGGAAAACAATGCACCAAGACATTTCGAAATTCGTAAGCAATTGCAAAACATGTCTTCGTTCGGGATATCAACGCGTGAAGACAAAGAACAAAGTAATACTTTCAGAAAGACCCAATCAGCTGTGGGAATTTGATCTGCTTGGAAAACTTTCGGACAACAGCGGAAGCGGATACATATTTGTAGCGATCGATCACTACTCTAAATGGATAGAAACCAAGATCTTACGAAGCAAAAAGAGCTGTGAAATATATAAGGCGATCGAAGAATTAATCATTAGTAAGCATGGGATACCCGAAAGAATCTTGACAGACAACGGCTTAGAGTTTGACAACAGCGTGGTACAAGCATTAGGTTCAAAGTATAATATATCATGGGAATTTTGTTCGCCATACCATCACCAGACTACAGGCGCGGTTGAGAGGGTCATACAAACATTGACGAACAAAATTAGAAAATTAGCAAACTATGGCGAAATTGGCTGGAGGAAAGTTGTCAAAGAAGCTACATTGGCAGTAAATCTTTCGTTTAATCGATCAATAGGAACATCGCCGTACATTCTAAAATACGGTCAGCAAATAACAACAGCCATAGATGAGAGAATAGGAGTTACCCCTAAGACCTATACGAAGCAAGAACTTTTACAAGAGGGACTTAAACTTTAAAAAATACAGAAAATACATCGTTAAAGGGAAAAAAGATATAAAGCAAAAGTTTAAAATAGGAGAGGATGTTTTAGTTTACAGAGATTACCCAGGAAGTGGAAAGTTAGAAGCTAAATGGTCACCTGGTTATATTATTGTCAAAATTTTAAGTGAAGACGCATTTCTGGTAAAAAGGAAAAATTCAGCAGGCGTATTGAGAGTTAACATAAGTCATATTAAGAAGGACACGTCGAAGACTGATTGAGGGGGTGTCGTAGCCGATCAAATGCTGACCAATCATATTCTTACAAATGGACAGATTTGATTGGCTACAAAAAGTATTTAAAAACATTTCCGAAAGAGGGGATGGAAGATCCAAATAAAACATTTGACAATTCCAACCCATTATTATAAAAAAATAGCAAAAATTTACCCCTCAAAAAATCGAGACAAAATTTGGGCAATCATTTAAGACGAACATTTATTTGTTCTTATTTTTTGCTTCGATCCTCACTGAAGGATTTTTTTAATTTTTTACCCCTGGCGTTCGCTCCGAATTGTGACAATAAATATTTTTATAAATGTCCAAAGTTTTAATCAGTATTAAACCATGGTGCTGTTATGTAGCTTGGAACTTAGTTGTTAAGGCCCTATAGCCGGAATGATTATGGATTTGAAATAATAAAAGTATAAAATGCATTCTAGGGTGACGACTTTAAGTATTTTTATTTAGTTTAAAGCCATAGTACGATAAAAATTGAGATATATACGTTTATTTACCTATAATTAACACCGAAAAGATTGAAATTTGCAGTCAAGTGTGCATAAATAAAAAAAATCATGAGCTTAATGAACGACAATATTTACATTATTTTTGATCAAAGGAGATATACAAATAAAAATATATGTATGATTCCAATAAACAACCCATTTAAAAATCACAAGTATTCTTTTTTTGTCCTGTTTTTCTATTTAAAAAGAATAATTTAAAACATTTTAGAATATTTAGTCAGGTTTTATAAAATCATGAGGTCTTTGGAGCATACCACACTATCCCCCGAAAGTTCGATTAATCTTATTATATTCTTTTTTACTTGGTCCCATGTATTCGGCATTGTTTGGTATATCTAATATAAACAGTCAGAGGTTGATAGCATTATATATAATATTTTCGGCACAAGTAAACAATAGTTACAAAATTTTGATATGGGGTTTGGTCTCTTTTTCGCAAAAATGCAGGAAAGGATTTGATCAAGAGAAGAATTGAAGTTCATATATAATGACCTAATAATTGAAAAACAAAATAACAATTGTAGAGGATTGGGTTAAGTTCTCGACTTACCCCCCCCCCAATAAAAAAAAAAATAAATTGTTTGGCCCATAATGAGAATTAAAGAATTCAGAAAACTCATCTATAAAAAAATGAGTTAATGCAATTTTTAATTGCAAAAAAACATTTTGAGGGTCCCTATGTGCAATAAATTCAATATACCAATGACTCAAAATCGTACTAACACTGAAAACTATCGTTGTTATCTAAGAAGAGATGGTACAAAATGTTCTAAGAAAGGAACCATAATGAAACAAAGCGTTTTTAAGAACTCAAAATTGCCTATTGAGGATCTTTTAATATTGCTTTGCGAATGGGTAAAGGGTTCAAGTAATTTGGCCGCCACGTTAGAACTTGATATAGGTAAATATACGGTATCAAGATGGTTTACGCGTTTTAATAACGCCGTGTACGTCTCCTATTCAACATATATAAACAATCAAACGATTGGCGGCGTCGGTTGTATTGTTGAAATTGATGAAACTTTACTTGTAAAAAGTAGAAACCATGCGGGAAGGGTTCTTCAATATCAAGTATGGGCAGTTGGAGGCGTTGTGAGATTGGATGCGAATTCTTTTTTCTTTGAAATCGTAGAAAATAGAACAAAAGCTACTCTTGTTAAATTAATCACAAGAAAAATTGCTCCGGGGACCACAATTGTGACAGATTGTTGGCGCGGCTATAGTGATATTCAAACAATCTGTGTAGAATATGAGTATCTACATTTGACTGTGAATCACAGCCAAAATTTTGTTGATAATATAACTGGTGCGCATACTCAGACTATAGAGGGATGTGGTCGGTTCTTAAAAGAGAAAAAAGAAAAAGCGGAACTAGTCATGGTACTATTATGAATCTTGTAAGAAAGATTTACATTAATAAATTCAAATTAATATATCGTGAAAATCTATTAGATAAATGTTAGATTTTTTTTGAAATAGATAATTTTAGCATATGATATTATTCCTGAAATAGATTTTACAATTGTGGAATAATTTTTTTTGTTTTTTTAGGGGTGGGGGAGGGGGTGTTGTAAGTCGAGAACTTAACCGAGGATTGGAGTAATATAACCACAAAACACCACTAATTATTATCAGATGTATTTTACAATTTTCAAATAATTTCCTTTCTTCACATTTTAAAAATATTCTATTTATTACTCCAATGCCATACATGAAGAACAGTCAAATAGATATTAGTTTACAAACTTATGTAAGCCTGCTTAGGACAGACGACAAAGCCAATAGTTTTCTAAAATACTATTTAGAACAGGTCGTAGTCCCGTGTAGCATGCCAAGTATGTAATTTAAAAATGAAGATAAGAGGAAAGACAAAGTTTTTTTTTTGTTGACCATGGTTAAATGTAAAAACACATTTTCAATTTGAAATGAACCCTTCTTAGGCTTCTAAGCTTAATCACGTATCAATATTGCAAATACTTAATATGTGGATTTTAAGTTATCTACGTAAGTTATTTCTCAAGTTTTAGGTTGTACTAAATTTCTATAACCAACGTGCTAGAAAAGTTTAAAAAATGAGCATTTTAGATATGTATATGTCTAGTATAGGGAATATAAGCGGTGGTTATATAATAGTGAAAATTAATGAGACAAAGATCTGGAAGAATAAAACAATGTAAATAAGTTAGTAAAAGGATTTGATGTTTTGGAATGGTTGAACGTAACATTAAACGTAAATTTTAGTAGTATATATTAAGAAAATAGATAAAAGAACACTTACTGGACTTTTACTAAACAGGTAAGCAGAATCAATATATATAGCGATATGTGGAAAGCATCCATTCCTTAAATACAATGTTTAAATAACATCAAATGGTTAATCATAATACATTTTAGAGATGCGGATACAAAAGTACAAGCCAATACCATAGAAGGTAATTAGAGATTTCAAAAAAAAATTTAACAAATAGAAACAGATCGTCTAATAGCGCCCAACTTTAATTATTTAGATATAAGGTCTAAAGAACCCCCATAACACCAGTATTTATACCTTTATCAAAATATTTATTCTACTTTTTATTTTTGTTCCTTCTTCATGCTTTTCTTTCCTCCATTGAAATAAAAGGGCAAACCCCCCCCCCATATGAAAATTTTAAAACTAATTGTGGTATCTTTGTGCAGCACAGATCCACGAGAAAAATTGTTTGTTTATTTACACAACAAACACACATAACTATAAATACGATTGCAGCCCTTACACAAAAAACAAATAAAAAATGAACAATAGACAAAACAATATGGCGAGAAATACAGTGAAGATCCCGATAATAAAAAACACTCATAACACGATTGTAAATAAAAATATTTTAGAAATATACTATAGATATGGATATGTCTCTAATGTTTACTTTGGCCATATTTTTATATTTTTCGTGATTTCAATTTCTTGATTTATATTTTTGTGAACTATAAATTATGTAGTAAATGTTAGTCCATTTTTATGTTTTATGAAGAGGTTTTAACGTTCCAGTATAAGTTTTGTCAATATTCTTAATTAGGATTAAAAACAATTTCTCTATTTTTTAAATTAAATTTTTTAGATTTTTTTGAATTTAACTTATAGCACGAGAGAGGTACATAAAGAAATCATGTATAAATAAGACTCCATCATTTGTATAATAGTTTTTAAAGATGTAATTTATATTGTTTTTGTTAATATTACTTTCATTATCTTTACTGCATTCTTTATATTGAATACCGAACGCCCATCTACATGTTTCTTTAAAATTTTATTTATAATTAACTACTTTTCAAGAAAAAATCAAGAAGTTTATGTTTTTACAATAAGATCAGTTTTTAATTTTAATTTTTTGTTAATTGACTTTTGACGCCTCAAACTGAACATTGTGACAGATGATATATAAAGCCTCTGTCTATGTGATGTTGTCCCTTACGCGACACACTGTATTTTCAATCATACGGCTATAATGTACTTTTTTAGACAATTTACGCTGATCCTTAGTGTTATTATGTTTTTATTATAAAAAATTTACTATTTTTGATGTTTTTAGATTTAAGTTTGGCAATAAACATGATGTTTTTGACACATCAATGATTGCATTTCTAATTTTACTTTTTTTTTATGTTCTTGTCCTGTATGTTAGGGACTTTGCTATTTTTGTAATATTTCTCTAAGATGTTTTTACTATAAAATTGCTTATTTTTATTATGTCATTTTCCCTGCCTTGACTTATCTCTTTCTCTTAGATCATTCGTACTCTTCCAAACCAAACTTTTTCTTATATTTTATTTTCAATTTAATATTTCTTGTCAACAATAAACACAACTTTGACTTACTTACAAATGTAGTAACGACCATGTGACTTTCGTTTGTTTTTTTTGTTTATATGACCACTTTTCTGAACCGCTGGAAATGTTTGACGTGTCACTCGATATGAATGGCAGATGATGTTTTTTACAGCTATAAAGTCGTGTAGTAACCTACATTACAGTTCTATATATTATAACTACAAAATTACAAATATATTAATTTTTTTTTAATATAAATACTTTTTTTTTAATATCCCCCATGAAGTTCTTATACACCATCCTCTTAGTACAAGGTTGTCAACGCGTATATGAAAAGATTAATAATTTACTGTTAGATAAAATCAGAGAAAATGATTATCGCACAATAGACGTCGATAAGAAATATCTGAGAGTCAGATTGAGTTTTAATAGTTATAATCTCGTACTTTATGTTAGATTGGTAAGAAATACTAACAAATCAGAAAATCTTAATGAAAATTCAAATTTTGAAATTAATTGTAATGATAAAACCATAGATTCTACTGTTGGGGAACTTGAAGATATATTGTTACAAGAGTACATTAAAAGATATGATGATTTTGTTGTTTTAATTTATGATTCTCCTTACATTGAATCTCATGAATATTATCATGAAATAATTAGTAAGTTAAAAGAAATAAATGTTGCCAGAAAAGAAATTAGAAATTGGTCAGATTTGTTTTACGATACCATAATGGAATATGATTACAGAGAACATGAATTTTTTTCTAAAATATGCTGGTACACGTATTTTAATGATAAACGAGCAATGTATGGTATAAATCCTCCAATTATTTATTTCAATAAAGGAGATTGTCGCTTTATATCGTTCTGTATTCATTTAGAGACTAAGTACTATTTTTTTAATATTGATGTTAGAGAGTTTTATGAAGAAGAGTTTTTCTCGATGATTGAGATAGAAAACGAATACAATAATAAAATTGACGAAAGTATAGGAAAATGTTTGCATGATTTGTATAAATGTGCTAATATTGATAAATTCTATACGTTAGGATTTTGTAGTCTCAATTCTTCTGACAAAAAAATCTCGTTTTCAGGTAAAACATTTAACATGAAAATTAAAAATGACAGTTTATTTGTTGCGCTAAAAAATAACATTACATATTATTGTATGAAAAAAGATTTAAGGCAATTCAAGCCCCAAATAATTATTGACCAGGAATTTTTGACGGATTTTAAAAAAATTTTTATTAGATTTGATAAAATAAATAGTGGATATTATAGACATAGAGCTGTAGAAATGTTTTATAGATTATTGGAAAGTAATAATAAAGTTGATTTTTTTGTTAATAAAATTATAAACAAACGAGGCACAGCATTAAATATGATATTTGCATATCTAATGTTAAATGCAGGATTAATTAATAAAAGTGAGCTAAATAAAATTTTGAGCAATGAACAACAAGACGAAATAATTAAGATGCCTTTTATAAAACCTTTACTGACCAAATTATCAAATCATACTTTGTATGTAGAAATTTATGCAATAAAAATTTGCATATATATTGAAGCTGAAGAATTTATAAAAGAAAATGATATTAGTAATGACCCTGTATTTTGTACTCTATTAGAAATTGAAAATCAGATAGAATTAAAAAAATTAGGAAATAACTTTGTTAACGACTCTACTAATATGAATAGCAGAACTAAATTTGATTTCTATAAAATTTACCAAGGGGCAATCGCTGGTCACATAGAAAATATTGAAAATTTTAAAAAAATTGTTTGGGAAAATATTTTTAAAATAACTTCACTTTTCACAGTATCGATGGAAAGTGTTTGGAAAAGATGTTTTGATCAACTTCATACTAATAAGGAAGAAGTTATTTCTAAATTTTCAATTAATAGTAACGACGTGGAGAATAATAATGAAATAATAAAGAAAAAATTAGATGAAAATTTTTCAAATGATATTGAAAAAGAAAATAAATTTAAATGTAAAAAAGAAGAAATGAGACGTATTAATGAGGATATTAGAAGCAAGGAAGTAGATAAAAAACGTAAAGAACAAGAAATTAGACGTCTAGCGAGAGAAGAAGAAGAAAAAAAACGAAAAAAAGAAGCTGAAATAAAGCAAAAAAAAGAAGAAATTTTAAATTTTTTACAAAATATTACTAAATCTACACTTAACATAATGTTAAACAAAACATTATACGAGGCTAATAATCGATCAGTAGACAATTTATATGATGAAAATATGAGCAATAATTTTGAAAATGAATTATTAAATGAAGGAATAAATAATATTGATACCTTATTATCATATGAAAGTGTAAAAGAAAAAGTAAAGAATGTCAACGAAAAAATCTACGAAGATATGATAAATGAATATAAAAATTCTGAAATCAATAAATTTTGTCAAAAATTAAAAGAAAATATGGCCGAAAATCTAAAGAATGATATAAAAATCAATAGTAAAAAATATGTAATTTCCATTTTAACTTGTTTATTTCGAGCATCTTTGGGTGAAAATAAAGGTTTGATAAACAAGCATGAAGAAAACTTCAGTATAGTAAAAAAATTCATGAATAAAAAAGAAATATTAAGGATTATTGATATTTGCTCTAAAAATTATTTACACGAAAACTTGATAGAAACTATAAAAATGTTCGAGAATATTTAATTAAATTTTCTTTCAAGTTATTTTTATACTTTAACAAATATTTTAATATGAATAATTTGTGTATGCAATTCTGGGTAAGTACATTTTTTTTAAAATTATAATATCTTTTATCTTTGAAAGAATGAAATTAATCATGAGAAATTATTGTTTTCTGCATCAATAAACAGGTATAAGTAATAAATTCCCGTAAATTTTAAAATAAAGTATTTTAAATATAATTATATTGAATTTTTACATCTTTAATTAAGTTTATTTGAAAATGATGTGATGGGGTTCACCAAACGTAAAAAAGGGAGGGAGAAACTTAAGAGATTGAGGCCGACTTATCGATCTCTGGAGTACAAGAAAGTGTTAATTCACTAGTATTGGAAGGTTACAAACCAGATTGTGAAGTTAGCAGCTTCCGCAGGACTGCTATTCACACAGACAAAGAATTGATAAAATTCTGATCACAAACAGAGACTTTATTCAACAAAATAAAGATAGAAGAAAGCAGAAATGCCGATCAAAGTTTTGTGGCAGAGCTGGGCTGATGGCTAGCCTTGCTTCCTATTGTAAGAGTTCACATGGAGTGACAAGTATATATCAGAAGTACTTAGATGCCATCTGTGAAGAGCTAATTAACAGAGATTAAAGCTTAAAAACTTGAAGAAACAGCACGAGATTGAGATTTCTTTACTGAGAAATCAACTCAACACAAGATTGATGCCCTTAAGGCTTCAAATGAAAGATTAGAGCAAAGAATTGACATGATTCTTGCTGAAAAAAAGGATAGTGTAAAGATCCTGCGGTGTTTTTACAACATCAAATTGATTATATTTATTTTATCAATGTTCTTTTTTTGCAAATAGACCATTTAAATCTGTCTATTCCAAAAATCAAATATTTATTTAGTTTCTGCTCTGACCCCACCGAATCATGAAGAGAAACAACGAATAATGTTCTTGAAACATATGACCTATGAAGAGTTGTCAAGCCAGGAACCAGACTTCCCATATAGAAGGCCATCGAGCCAATTTAATTAATAATAAAATATTAAATTTTATAGAACTTTATTAATCCAGAGGTAGCTTTTCTGAATTCCGTCAGAACCAATCATCATAAGAGCTGATCGTACTGATCAAAAAAGGAAAAGAAAAAGTTTGGTGTCTTCTCTAAATCTCAAGATATAGACAAATCAAGGTGACGGGTAAAATGATCCATCATCCAATACCTTTAATGTGTTTTTACGGAAGTTAACCGCTGCCGTAAAAGGAAAATGAAATTGTTGAAGGAAAATATTCTTCTAACAGAAAAGACGGAGAATGACTGGACAGTCATAATCAAAAATTGTGATATGAACCCAACGCTTTTGAAAAAAAAGCTAATGTCTCAAAAACATCGATACCAATAGATTTGCCCCATTTCTAGATGGTATAAAAAAGAACTTTAACTGTGATACGGAACAGTTAAAAGTACCCGTTTAAAGTTCTAAAACTTGTAAAAAAGCTGAAAGATGATTTATTGTGGCGTGCGAGCGTTGACCCCCCTCGGAAAAAAAATAAGAAATCGCCGCAACGGTCTGTGCCCGGACTTTATTTCTCTCTAGGGGTCCCCCTTTAGAGAGAAACGAAAAAAAATAATAAAAAAAGGATTTTATTCTAAGAATATTTTGATAATTTCTATAAAGAACTCTCTTGAACTTTTGATGTTTTTATAAATGGCACGCCTTCTTCTCCATTTAAATTCTTCTAAAAAATCCGGGATTCCACTTTCTTTAATTCCTTTTCTAGCTATTATATCACATTTAAGATGTGACCAGACTCCCTCTATGAAGTTTGTGTTTTCGCCTGCTTCGTTTTTACAGGGGTTTGCATTTTTTTAGTCCAACTTTTGCATTTTTTTAGTCCAACTTTTGCATTTTTTATAGTCCAACTTTTGCATTTTTATAGTCCATTTTTTGCATTTTTATAGTCCATTTTTTTAAAAAAAAACCAAGATTTGATAAAAAAGCAAAAATCAATAGAATTATGCAAAAAATATATACAAACTCATTTAATTAGATAAACTCGTTTTTCTGCCTTGCCATTTTTAACCATCTTAACATATTAGTGTAGAATCCATTACACGAAAGGCTGAAATCATCGTTCAGCACCTGTTACAAATCCGTTATAACAGCATTATTTGAGTTCCTTATAGCACAAAACCTTGATTTTATCATAGAAAAAACTCTTCAATGGGATTAAGCTGTGGGGAATACGGAGGCAAAAAAACATAAGATATGCCTAATTCTCTTAGATTATCCAAAACTTCTCTTGAATGATGAAATTTAGTATTATCCATTATTAAATTCTTTTGAGGATTTGTTTAGAAAAAATCTACAAGATGCCTTTCAATAAATTCGACGAATAGAGCAGAATTATATGCGCCCCTTTTCATTTCGTATGCTATAATATTCGATTTTGAAATTACGCAAAGACAACTTAAATTTTTGCCTCGATTTGCAGGGACTGTTTTAAATGCTTTTTTATTTTTTTTATGAAAACCCATAATGCCTTGTGGTATGAGCATTAAATCCAATTTCATCCAAAAAATCAAATTTTCTAGTGAATATCCTGATATTTCCATAGCATATTCTGCTCTTTTATCAATTTTGTCCTGCGAATTACGCTCTTCGGGAATTAGAGACAGTCTTTTTCTTGTAATATTTAGATATTTCAACTTTCTCGAAATAGTTGACAAAGACATTGAAACATTCGCTATTGTATAAAGTTCTTCTTTGATTTCACTTAGAGTCTTGTCATTACTACTTGCGATGACGTTTTTAAGAACAATGTCGATAGGCTTTAAAACTCTATGAGCTGAAACTTTAGAACGATTTGTTGTACCTGTAGAAACAATGGATTCTCCCTCACACATTTTCCTATGGATCCTCCAAATTGTTTTATAACTTAAATCTAATGTTGTAGCAATATCTTTTAGGGTCAAGTTTTCGTTTTTTATATGTCTTTCAATGAGCTTTAAGACATCAGGAGCTACCGAAGATCTCGCTTTTCTAGGCATTAGGGGGTTTTTTTTTCAAAAAAAAAGGCCATTGAAATAAAAAAAAATGGACTATAAAAATGCAAAAGTTGGACTATAAAAATGCAAAAAATGGACTATAAAAATGCAAAAGTTGGACTAAAAAAATGCAAAAGTTGGACTAAAAAAATGCAAAAGTTGGACTAAAAAAATGCAAACCCCTGTAAAGCCTTCATCATGAATTACAACGCGATGATCATTCGTTGATAGATTCTACTGCTGCGGGATAAGATTTATGCCCATCAGTTTTGCATATCGTGTCGTTTTTATGTTTTTTATAAAAACCGAGTCATCGTCTGTATAGTCCGGTTAGGTACTATTTCGATTCTCAGTTCTAATGTTCGCTCGTCTATCGTCCCAACCAACCACGTACAATTCTTGACTGTGTCATATCTTTCTGAAGGAGATTTGACAATTTTACACTTTACTATAACAGTTTCATCGGTCTGTGTCACTTCTTCAAATCCACCAATTTTTTTTGGTGTTTGTAATTTTCCTTTTCGTGCTTCGTATATTTTTTTTTTAGCCCTGAAGACACTGGAAGCAGACACGCGGGAATTTTTGTTTAAGTTAAGTGTAGACGGGGGTTCAGTGAACGAATACAGAATATACAAATTGTTACCAGCGGGAGAGTTGGTGCTGGGAGAAGACTTGCTTTTAGTTAACAACTGTTTATTTGGCATCGTATTTAAGGGGTCTTCTTTAAATACTTTTCTTTGTTTGTTTGTTTACATGACAACCGATGACAGTAACAAACAAACAATAATGTTAGGGAAGGCACTTCAGCCTTATAACAAGCGGATCTGACATATCCGGTAACACAAATAATTATGCATAGGTATAAGGGGATTAGAAAGGGCAGTTTTATCAAAAACTCCGATTGATGTTCCACACCCCGTCTTTTCCCTACACTTAAACCGGTGGCAGTCTATGTACGAATCGTCCGGTGTTAATATCATTATACCAGGACATTTCGTACATTCCATTGTTGTTTTTAGTAGATTTTCATCCACTAACCAACATATTGCCTCATGTGGGTCTTGGAATATTTTCGACCTACTGTCAAGCGGCTCCATACATACCATAAGGGTAAAATATTTTTGAAAAAATTATCTAAAAAACAAAAATGTTTATAATTCAAGAAATGTTAATGCGAATGAAATTTAAACAAATCTGTAAATTTTCGACTCTTGGTGATATGGTTCGTAAAAAACATTTCCACACTTTACGTTTTGTGCCCGGATTCAGTACGTAAAATATTATGGAAAGTCCGGGCACAGACCGTTGCGCCAAGAAATCAAAGAAACAAATAAATTTTAAAATCGATTTTTAATGTTAAAGTTTTAAGACTAGACATAGATTATATATGTGTACCTTCTTCCGTTTCACATTTCACTCTGTTATTTGAGAGAATTTTGATACGGTAACTTTTTTTAAAAAAAGGAAAATACTTGGTTCTAAGAGAATTCACCGAAAAATTAAAATATATATAATTCTAATAAAATATATTTATTCTATTATTTTTACTACTATGATATACATTATATATTTAATCCATACATATTAAAATTTTTCATTAAATATATATAATGAATATTCCTATTAGAGTGAAAGCATGCTATTCAAAATAAGGACGGCTTCGAACAACGATCAATATTTACCCTATAAGACGAGCTATTATTTAAACCAGGAAAAAAAAGAAAACGTACTTTTTTTTCTTATTAAAGCATACATCCGGAAAATATAAGCTAATAGACGTGGAACAGAAATCATTAGCGGCGCTCGGCCAAATACTCTATACAACAACATAAATAATTAAACAGAACCTAGAAAGTTGTTTAGGGGAAATAAAATGAAATGTCGACACTAAAAATTCATCACTATGGCTCAAAGTAGGTTCACCAATATCAGGACAGAAAGTAAGTTATGTGCCCTACAAGACCGAAATATATATAATGGATCAATTAGAAATTGCCCTTATTGTAATAAATCATCAAAGACCGTGGATCGTCTAACGAAAAGAGGCGGAAAATGCCAGGACGCGATGTTATGAGAAGGCATATTGAAATTTTTAATGCATCCCCCTATTACTGTGTGAAAAATATAGTGCTCCTAGGAAGAGATCAAGAAACCACTAAGTACAATACTCAGTTGCCAATAAAGATGTTAAAATAAAGATATACATGACAGTAAAAACAAAATATAGATCAAATATAATATTTGGGCATTGTCGTAGTAGATAAAAAGAACAAATTGATCAGAATAATCGAAATGGGTGTCACATCACAATAGAATATACAACAAGTAGAAAACGATAATTTAAGCAAGTATAATGTCGTTGCAGACGATTATGCTTAATATATGGGTTTAAAACAGAGGTAATATTCTACGTAATCATTTGGGACGGTATAGTGACTAAGTTTCACAAATCTAACACCACAAGAATCAAAATCTCTAATAAATAAGAAACGTACATTCAGATGATTACGCTAAAGAAGACGCCAGAAAGCATTTCTCTGGACTACTGAAGGAGAGGAAACGAAGCCGACGTGGGAAGGACTATGGAGCCGGAAGTCACCTACAAGCGGGAGACGCTAACGCCGAACCTACTCCTGTTAAATTAGAAGTATAAACTACACTAAACATACCCTAATATTATTATTTTTATTTTTTTCTGTATTTAAAATATTTCATTATATTTCAAACAACATACTGAATTTATTAATTTTTTGTGTTTTTAAGTTATTAAACCACGTATTTAACCAATTATATTATAATAATCGAACTAAATGGGAAAAAAATTATCTGTTTAAAAGTTTTTGTATTATATTACTTTTAAATACATAATATATATAATATAGTATAAAATCTAAATGTTATTTTGTATAAAACCTCTGTGAACGAAATTGCTCAATTTGGAATTCTTGATGGGTGCATGATTCTGCTACTTTAAAATTTAAAGTATTACGCTTGTGCAGCATCTTAAATTCAAAATTTTTACAATTCAACAATTTTTAAATTGTTAGAAGAATAATCTTAAACTTGCTTCTTTTTTTACAAAGCATTCATTTTTTCGTAAAATACAGTTTTAAATAGATTATAATAATTTACAACAGTCTAAAAATATTAGTTTTCTATAAAACAATTTAAAATCACAATGTCATAAATGTTAATTGTGATGTACATTACAACATCACATGGGCAGACGTCATAAACACCCATTGTCTCATTTGTTCAACGGCATGTCAAGTATTTCAAAGAGACTGCCAGTATGAATCACATAGACAAACAAACGAAAGTGTGATCAGACACGAGGTCTGATTTTAAAAACAAGGACGGAGCATCAATAATAGATTTATTTGGATTATTAGTTGTAGCCATGATTAAGGGTAAGGGCTGGAAAATAAATAGGAAATATTTGAAATAGACCATTTCGACAGTCTATTCCGAAAAGTGTAACTTGCTAAAATAAAAGTAACTCTCTAAATGTTCGTATTCAATATTAATTAACCACCTGTCACTTAAATCATCCTCCACATTTATATTAAATAAGAATCAGTCACATTTGGGGATCCTTATTGTCAGCGTAGGTTTTTCGCCTGACAGAAAGTTTAATGGTCGTTACTACATTCGTAAGTACGCCAATGTTTGTGTTTAGTGTTGACAAAGAACAATAAATTAAAAATAAAATATAAAAGAAAGCTTGTGTTCGTAGGGTATGGAATATGAGAGAAAGAATAGAACCGCCAATAAAAATATTTTTAATACAAACTATTTAGAAAATTACTATAAAAATGTCCATGTACCGCGGATACATGACATTTATCATTTCTCTTAATTCTGTATATCCCTTATACTACTAAACATATTTATCCTAAAATTAAGGGTATAAAATTTAATTTTTTAAATCTTAACATCCTTCTCTTAAAAACATTCGTCCATTATCAATTTCAGCTAAGAAGAATGCCGCTTAATAGTTTTGTTTCCTGTCCTCACTAGATATGTGTTGTTTTTAAAACTTTATAAATTAAACCTCTAACCTTAAACCTGGGTTCTCCCTTTTTGATACCTGTTTCCGTTTTTATAATAACCCTATCTCCCTCTGAAAAATGAGGTTTAGTTTCTCGGTTTTTATTTCTTTCGTTGAATTTTAGAATCTCCTCATATTGTTTTTTCTTTGACCTTTTGAAAATTAGTAGGGGGTAAAGGTTTATTCGGGAACATATCTAATTTACTATGATATACATTGTTATATACATCTAAAACCTTTGAAAGTCTAATTTTAGGATTTTCTTTTCCTTATTGTTTGTGTATTCCTTCTTGTATTGTTCTATTAAATCTTTCCACTCTTCCATTGGGATTGTTGGGAAATGGTGAAGTATAATGTAATTCTACATTATTATTTTTGGCCCAACTTCTTATTTCTTTACTTAGGTTTTCTTCCGATTGATCTAAAATCAGTTTATGTATCTTAATTTTTTGATTTATCATATCTAAAAACTTTACAATTTTCTTACTCTCCGTAAACTTAGTACCTTTCCAAATCCGAATCGACTAAAGTAATTAAGCCCAGATACAATATTTTGGTTGTTAATTGGACCAATAATATCTATTGCTACTTTCTCTCCAATTGCAGGTGACTTTACAAATAGAATTCTTTTCTCTCTTTCAGTTATACATTTTACATCGAATAAACCTCTTTAGCTCGTTTTTAGTCAGGGTTTTCGTATTTTTCCAATCGTGTTTCTTTTTAAGTTTATTTTGAAATGCTTTATAACCTCCATGGATAAGTTCTTGGTGTTTATCACGGATAATTTTTCTTTTGTCTTCCTCAGTCATTTCTAATTCTAGATTTTTAATCTCTAATATTTCTTGTCTTGGTGATCTGGATAAGCAATCCACATGTGGAATGTTTGTTCTTTTTATATATACAACACAATAATTTATTCAGTAAGTTTGTCTAACCATCGTTGGATTCGCAAAGATTTTATCTCTCCCCGATTTAGTGCTTCTAGGTCCTTGTGATTAGTGTTTGCAGTAATTCAATTCCATAGAGAAAATATATAAAATGTTCCATTCCCCATAATATCGCTAAACATTCCTTTTCGCTGTTTCTATAGTTTATTTCAGCAGGTAACAATTTTCCTGAAGCGAAAGCAATTGGCACTGGACCACTTCCATGATCTTGTAAAAAGATAGCTCTATACCTGGTTGGCATGCATCTGTTTCAAAATGTAAGGTTTTTTATAATCGGGTTGGGAAAGAACCACGAGTGATCTCAATATATTTTTTAATTTCTTAAAAGCTTTTTCTTCATTCTCTTTCCACATAATCACAATATTTTTTTAAGTAAATCATTCAATGGCCCGGAAATTATTGAACATTGTGGAATAAATTTACGATAATATTAATCAAACCTGAAATTTTCTTACAAGATTTTCTATTATTTGGTCTTTCTATATTTTCAATTCCTTGTTCAGCCGAAAATTTATGCTTTATCTTGTTATATTCAATAACATGCCCTAAAAATTCTATGTTATCTTTTTTATGTATAGTCGTTGACTCGTTAATTCGTAGCTCATATTTTTGTAGCTTGTTAATAACCTTTGTATAGCTTGTATCACGTTCTTCTTCATTGCTACCAACAATTAGGATGTCATCAACATAGACAAAGCAATTTTTCCCTATTTCTTCTTCGAAAACGTTTTCCATAAACCTTTGAAAAACGGCTGGAGCATTTTTTAACCCCCATGGGCATTACGTTCCATTCGTACAATAAATGATTAAATCTGAAAGCAGTTTTGTTTTTGTCTTTTTCGGCTAATTAAATTTGAAAAAATCCATCTTATAAGTCACTTTTGGAAAATATTTACTGTCTCTAAGACTGTATATAAGTCTTTCAATATTGGGGAGAAAAAAATTATCTAGATCTACCAATCTGTTGAGCGCTATTAAATTCGTAGTAACTCTTATGGATCCATCCGGTTTGATCACTGGCCTAAGGTTATTTAGCCATGTTGAATTAGATTTCCTTATATACCCGTTTTTTAATAACTCATTTATAGAGTTTTGTATTCCTTCCTCCAATTTCTTTTGTAAACTATAAACGTGTTCTATTACCTTCTCTCCTGGTTTTGTATTGATCTCACAAATTCTATTGTTCGGTTGTCGAAAGACTTTACAAATATCATCTTTTCCTATTAATATTTTAAATTTTTTAACTTTAGGTAAAACATACATTCTGCTTTTAAATATTCTATCACCATATTTGTATTCCACAATAACATGATTTTCAACTAAAAATTCTTCTTCAAGACATGTGAAAAATTTCAAAACATTCATATTCTTATTGAGTTTCAATTTTAAATCATAGACAGCTTGAAGAGAGATAAAGTTGTAGGCCGCGCCCGAATCAAAAACCACGGGCACTTTTCTGTTCCAACATAATAAAAATTATTTTTATTCGTAATAAATCTTTGATCTACTTTCTGACTATCCTTTTCAATCTCATAAAGATTCTTTGATCATCATTGGCCTGTT
Source organism: Vairimorpha necatrix (assembly GCF_036630325.1). Lineage (NCBI taxonomy): Eukaryota > Fungi > Microsporidia > Nosematidae > Vairimorpha > Vairimorpha necatrix. The sequence continues at coordinate 449,886 of NC_088825.1, read as the reverse complement.
TATTATTTCGATTTACCCTGCAATCCTTAGCTAAATGTCCCCAGGCCTTCTGCATCTAAAGCATGTATTAAGTTGGTTCTGTTTAGTAAGTCTCAAACCAGCCAACTTGATATTCAATAATGCTTCGATCACCATTCCATTAAATATTTCGTAAAATTCTTGGTCGATCTCATATTGGGTCGTAAGAAAAATTTTAATCATTTTTAACTTCTTATCTACTCCTGATCTAATAATTTTTCTTCTGTATAAATTAGAGATTTCATTTTCATTACATTTAGAAACTATTTTAATAAAATCAACAACTTTTTGTTCTTCCTTCTGCTTCATATTGTAAATGTCAAAAAGCAATGTTTTATTCTCAAATTCTTGTTCCACTTCCTTTTTCCAGATTTCTTACGTTAAAGCGGCTTTCCTTTTATCTTCAAAAGTCCTACAATGCCAATCTAAAATATGAGAGTTAAGTCTGCTTATAAAAAATCTAACTTCTCCTCATTGGTCATTTCCCCCCAACTACTCAGAATCCTGCTCTTTTAATTCTTAAAATTATATTGTCTTGTTTATCTCGTTTTTTTTAGTGTCCACCATAAACATATTTATTCTAAAATTAAGTGTATAAAATATAATTTTTTAAATCTCAACAACTATAAAAAAAATCATCCTTTTTTATTTAGTTATTTATAGGTTTATAAATATATTAATTTTAAAAAATTAAAAATTATAATTTAGAAATAGATGAATCATTTAAAGTTATATTTGTTGGGATAAAAACATGGGTTTAATTATTATAAAATATTTAAAGAAACGACATGTCAAATATATCAAAACAATGACACAATATATTTGACATGTGTAGCACTTCCTACACTACCCCTACTTTAAAAGCTTAACATGATTTCGACTTGCTGTAACAGTCTTTCCATTATCTAATAAAACTTTATATGAATGAAATTTTTTATCTACTACCACTCCTTTTTCTTCCCATTTTGGTTCGAGTTTTCCTCTAAACGGTAAAATTAAATGATACCAAACTCTATCTCCCACCTTAATGGCATCCTTATCAACAGCATTAGCTTTATTTCCCGTGTCATATTCTTGTCTGTAAACTTCCAAATTCTTAATCGCCTGCTTCTGAAACTCTTTCTTATCTTTTGTTAGATGCATTCCTTCCTGTATATCTATCTTATTTGGAACTATTCCTGTTAAGAGTTCTATTGGTGCACACCCTATAGCCCTATGAAATGATTGCATATAAGCTCGGACTACTTTAGGGACACATTTCGCCCAATCAAATTTCCCAAATTCTGTAACCTTCCTTAATTTTATGGCTATTGTTCTGTTAAACCTCTCAACAAGCCCCGTGGTTGTAGGTTTATAAGGGGAACCATATTTCCAGATGAATTTTTTGGATCTCGCATATTCCTCACAGATATTATTTCTGAATTCTTTACCATTATCAGATAAAATGGCCTTTGGAATACCATACTTCCTGACTATATGTTTATCTATCAGATAAATAACCGTATTCATATCTTTTGTATAAATCGGCACCACCTCTGCAATTTTCGAAAAGTGATCAATCATTGTCAATAAAAATTTATATCCTTGCTCGCTTTCTCTCAAGGGCCCTACTATGTCTACTTCCCAGATTTCTCCTATTGTCTTTGTTACTAATGGTACAATATCTCTAAATTTTCTCTGAGGTTTTTCTTTTTGACAAATTTCACAATTATCTACATAATTTTCTATGTCTCTATTCATATTCTTCCAAGTAAATTTTCGACCAATATTATATTTCATATTTTGTTTTGATCCATGCCCTAATAAATCATGGTAAAACTTTAATAGCACTATTGTCCTTTCTTTTTTAACTATTTTCCTTTGTATTGAACTTATTTCTGAAACTATTTCCTCCTGTTTTTTAAAATCTCTGCTTAGGTGATCTGTATGGTTTGATGGTCCTGTAATATATTCAATGTCGAAATCATATTCTTGTAGCAGTAATGACCATCTAGCCAACCTAGCTTTTACATTCCTAGACTTAAACAAATATTTTAAAGCCTGATGATCCGTTTTTAGCGTAAATTTCCCCAATAATAAATATTCCCTGAAGTTTTGGATCGATTTTATAACTGCTAGCAATTCTTGCTCAGTAGTAGAATAGTTTTTTTCTGTCTTGGAGTGTAAAGAGCTGTAATAAGAAATAATCTTTTCTTTTCCTCCGACCATCTGAGCCAATGTTGCCCCACTTCCCTCATTCGATGCATCCGTAGTCAATATAAATTTATCCTTTAAATTTGGAATTGTCAATAAAGCTGTTCTCTTCATAGCCTGTTTTACCTCTTCGATTGCCTTGCAGTATTTTGCATCATTCTCTGCATTTTTCCAAAAAATATCAGCGTCCTCATTCTTGAGTCTTATTATATCGAATAGTGGGCTAACCACTTTATGGCTGTTTTTAATAAATTTAGAGCAATAATTATACAGCCCCAACAAAGATTGTAATTTCTTCTTACTTTTAGGAATTGGTAACTGTTGAATGCTCCTAACCCTTTCTTCGTCCACACTTATTCCCTCTTTTGATATCACATGACCTAAAATTTTTAATTCGGTCTTATTAAATTCGCATTTATCCTCATTAAGTTTCAGTCCTACCGACTTGAGCTTCTCTAATACCATCTGAACATCTTTCTTATGATCTTCTTCAGTTTTACTATAAATCAGTATATCATCCATATATACTACCACAAACTTAAACAAAAATTCCCTCAATATGTTATTCATCACCCGCTGAAATGTAGCTGGACCATTAACAAGTCCAAATGGCATTTTTGTAAATTCAAATAAGCCTTCTCTACAGGCAAAGGCTGTCTTCTCAATATCACAAGGCGCCATATCTATTTGGTGATAGCCCGATTCAGCGTCTAATTTAGTAAAATATGTTGCACCCTCTAAAGCGTTGATGAACTCTTCTACTCTAGGCATTGGATACGCATCTCTAATAGTCGCATCATTTAATCTTCGATAATCCACACATAATCTGTGGTCTCCATTCTTTTTAGGGACTATAATTATCGGGCTTCTCCATGCGCTTACACTTGGTCTAACTATTCCACGTTTTAGATACTCTTTCACTATTTGGGACGCAATATCCTCTTTTGCTCCCCCCAATTTGTATAACTGAGATAGTATTGGGTTATCATTCTTTGTGATAATTTTATGATATCCTATGGCTTTTCCCTTTGCCAAAAGTCCAGATTCAATTTCCATTTTGTTACTTCCAAATTTTAAATTTATCTTGTACATGTCTAGTAACCCCTGTCCTATAATGCAGGGAATTGTGATATCCCTAGTAATAATAAATTTATCTTCAAATATCATTCCCTCAATTTTTATTTTAACTACTGTTTCTCCAATGATCCTTATTTTCGATCCATTGGCTGCCCTAAGCTGTTGTTTAGAACGATTAACAACGGTTTTATTTGGCAAAATCTCTGGTCTAATTAGATTTATATCAGCACCAGTATCGATGAGCGCTTTAAATTTAACTTCCGAATTATTTAGTGACGCTTCTTTGAGCGTAGTCCTATCATCCTTGACTTTTGCAACAGAGTAATTATAAATAAATTCCTTTACATCCACCTTCTTATTTTCTCCTTCTTCTTGGGGTTTCTTGACTTCGCTAATATCTCTACGGTAACTATTAAATTTACACCGTGCTACTGTATGGCCTTTCTTTCCGCAAATAAAACATCTCTTTTCTTTGTTCCTTTTAGAAGTCCAAATCTTTCTATCGTGGTCCTTGCAGCTAATCGCTTTTACATCCACATAATCTCCACGCGAAATTTCTTTATGACGTGTATCATTCACTTCCAAAACATTCCTTATGGCTTTATATAGGTACTCCCAGGATAATGAGTCTTTGTTATTTATTAAGATCGAATTTGCTATATTGTTCGGAATTCCTTTTAGTACAAAAGCAATTAATACACCTTCCGGAACATTCGCCCTGCGCGCCAATCCCGCCATCTTATCTAGATAGTTGATTAGCGATCCACCATGATATTGAAGGGCGGAAAGTTTATCTATACTCACTTTCATCGCCATAAAACCCACAAATCTTTCTTGAAACAAAAATTTCAGTCTTTCAAGTGACAGACCAATTGGCTGCGCTATCAGCCAATCCCTCGCTTCATCTTTTAACGACATTCTGAAAAGGAGTACAAGTTTACTCTCACTGTACTCCATCAGCCTCCCCACATCCTGCAAGTCCTCCAAGAACTGCTGTGGATCATCTTTCTCTTCATTTCTGAAAATGAGAAAGTTCCTGACGTTGTCGCCAAATTGTTGGGATAAAAACATGGGTTTAATTATTATAAAATATTTAAAGAAACGACATGTCAAATATATCAAAACAATGACACAATATATTTGACATGTGTAGCACTTCCTACAATATTTAAATATTTTTTTGTGTAAGCGCAGGGAGTCTTATCGGACTACAATAATACGCACATAATAAACTAAGAGGTTGTTCCAAACATGACTATATTGTGCACTATGGTCTTTGTTAAGATGCTTATTTACATCACGTTTAAACAATGAAGTTACGATGCATATCTAAAGACTAATATAATGCAGTTGCAAGGGCTCAAATATTTTAAGCAATGACTTGCCTTTTAGATATTAAATACTAAAAACTAAATCTATTTAAAATGGCATTATCGATATACAACATAAATTAAGTTTTAATTGTTTGTTAATACATAGTTATTTTTCCAAAAAAGCAAATTAGTTTCGTTTGTACTAAATATGTAACTTAGATACTTTTATTAATTAATGTTTCGTGTTCAACTTCTTTAAAAATTTCTAACAAATCATCATGTAATTTTATTCCCAACCCCTTATCTGTAATTTCTAAAAAGTCTTTATCATTCAACATGGAGGTAAAAGTCTTGTAATTTTTTATTTGTTTTGCTTTTATATGGTCGTCATTATATAAAGTACTTTCAAAAAAAACTTTTCAAATCTGTATAAAGTATTCTTTACTATTCTTTTTAATGTGTTCTTTGATATTAAATCGTAAAACTCGGCAAACATTTTCGATTTCTTCAATTTCATATTCGCTTAAAACATTTCCAAGAAGTACATGGATTTGATTAACAAGACATTTCATCGAGGTATCACAAAAAACTTTTCTGATTTCTTTTCGAACAATTTTTTCTAGTTTATTTTCTAATTTGGTGATTACATCGTCATCGTATAAGATTTCAACTTCTTTGTTTATTGCGTCCTTTATTATTTTATTAAATGTTTTTTGATTAATTTTATTAAGTATCTTTTTTACTTCTTCTTTATATTTTTTCATATGTTCATAATCTAACGTTTTTTCATTCATTTTTTGTTGCATGATATATATTTGGGCTTCTAGATATTTTACATTTTTCTTTAATACATCTTCTTGGGCAGCTTTTGATAAATTCTTGCTTATTATTTTGTTAGTATATTCTATATCGCCAATATCAAGCCTCAAGTCTCTAATAACTTCATGTTTTTTAATGCAAAGACGTTCACAATATATTTCACAAATAGTTGCATCTAATCCAGTAAACAATGACACCAGTTTAAAAATATGTTTCCAAACAGTCTCTTTAAAATTTTCGATATCCTTTAAATAAAATTCCACGACAGTTTTGTATATATTTAATAAATCAATTTCTTTTTTCTTATCTATAATCGAAAATTCATCTTTTTTATTGATTTGTATATTTTTCTTTGCTGCATTAAGATTTTCTATTTTTTTCATAGTACCAAAAATATCTTTATTTATATCGTTTTCATTTATAAAATCTTCCCCTTCTATAAATATGCAAATTTTTATTACATATGTACTTGCACTCAATATGTTATCAGATAACTTTTTCAATAAATTTTGCATGAATATTGACCTATCAATTCCACTTACCACATGCATCTTCAATTCGCTTTCATTTATTAACTCTTCATTTAATAATAAGTGTAAAAATAAAATATTAATCCCCGTTCCTAATTTGCTTAAAATTCTTTCTAAAATAACTTCTACCTTCAAGTTGCTTTCCATTAATCGATAAAACAATTCGATCACTGTATGACATTTTTTAGTATTATTTATTATTGATATTTTTCCAAAAATTTTTTGAAAGCTTGAAAAACAATCAAAATCAATAACAGTAAAATTATTGTTCATATCTGCACTTTCTTGTATATAATAAACATATTCCTTAGAATTATGTATAAATCTTATGGTATTGCTTTCAATTTTTGCCATAAAAGAAAAGTCGTAAAATTTGATCTTATTTAATGATATCTCTTCAATTAAATTTTTATAATAAATATACATAAAGTCAATATGTATGTGTTTATATAATTCTAGCAGATTTTTTACAATAAGAATTTCGTCTTCATTCTCGTATTCTAGTGTTACTTTAAACAAAGAAAAAAAATCATCAGTATAAAATTCTTTGGCATCTAAATCAAAGAAATAATAAACATTTTCAAAATTTTTACAAAATGATATAAACCGATCGTTGTTCTTTTTTATGTATTGGAGAGGCGAATCGAGACTAACAATATCGGAATTATAGTAGTAATTGTTTCCGACTTTTCTAACATTGAACATTCTATTCCATAGTCTATTGTTTTCAATTATATTTTCATAATATAATTCTGAACTAAATTTCCCTGTTTTTTTTTCATGATTTTTTTGTTTTAAAAAATTAACTATTTCACAGTAGATTTGATATGATTCAATATATGCTGTATCGTAGATTAACACAATTGAAACGTCCAAATTCTTATAATATTCTTGAGATAATTTTTGTTCGAATTCTGTACATATGTTTTCAATAGACTTGTTGGTACAAAGGACTTTTATAAATCCTCTTTCATATATAATTTCCGAATAATAAATTTTCCTTACTAAATCTGCATTAAGTTCGTTTTTATTTTTATTGAACCATAGATCAACTCTTAAATAATGTGTTTCGATGTCAATCGTAAGAAATTCTCTTTTCTCTATTTTATTGATAATTACACTTTTGATTGTATTATAGATATTATTAAAACCTTGTATTAAAATAATAAAGAAAAAAATATTCATACGGTAAAAAAATTATAATATTTATATGAAATTAATTTAAGCGTATTAAGACCTATTCTTTATAAATTATATGTATTGATTAAGAAAATTAGCTTGCATATAAAACTCGATCGAATAGTTATAAAACGGTGTCTTGTATGGCGTTGTTTAAATCATAATATAATTAGTTTTTCTTATTGTAAGTTGAACTGAAATATTAAAAGTTTAAGTTTTTACTTTCTTTAAAGTTTTTTATATATTAAAAAATGACAGATCGTTACGAAATCCCTGAACATATTTACTAGCTTTTTAAGAAAAAAATATTCACGTGAATGAAAAAATTTGTGTCATTTATTAAAAATATAATTTGATGTAGTGTTGAGTTGGTTATTCATGAGGGGTTACGCCTAACATTCCCCCCTCGAGATAGTTAGTCTTAATTCTACAATTACTTTAAGGTCTAATGTCATTTTTTTATTAAATTTTCATCCTAGGTCTTTACTAGATACAATTTTTTCTCTCATATTTTCAGAATATTGCTTTTTCTTTCTTATTCCCACTATCCTGTTTCCTACCCACCAAAAATTTTTCCCTTTGCAAAATTTACAATCCGAACCTACTAAAACCCTTTTCTATCTTTTTAATAAATTTCTTGACATAGTTTTTATTCACCGTGTTTCAACACTTTACCTCTACGTCTTTATTTATTTCGTTAACAACATCTAAGGGAAAACGTTTAAGTCGGCTATAAAACGTTCCATTATACATCACTGTTATCTTATTCACTGCAGCTTCAACGTCATCCGAACTTTGTTCAACACGCTTTCACAAATCATTCTTAACGCCCTTAAACGTGGCCGTTGATTCTATGTTCTTTCATGCTAACCTGCTTATGTTCGATCTGCTTAGAAAACACCACTTCCCCAAGTCTTCGACTACAAACGCAATGGCTTTATGCTTATAATCATTTCGGATTTATCTCTGTTACCGCCATCACTTGCGGCACCAATAAAGGACTGAAACAAGATATTTCAAACGTTTCATCTCAACCTGAAACATGATTGTTTCAGGCCGAGAATAAAACAATATAAAGAAATTATATAAATAAATGATGTGTCTCTTAAAAAGATTTTTTTTTCAAATACCAAGCCTCAGACTACCCCATATTCGCCTTCAGATAACAATCTCTTTCTAAAAACCATACCTCAAAGCACTAATAATCATCTTTGTACTTTTGTCTTTTAAGACACTAGCATACAAATATCGAGTATAATAGTTAATTCTTATCAAAACAAATTTTCTAGGGTAATCAATCGCACATTTCTCGTATTATAACTCGATATAACAAAATCAACTCCCCCTTATTCTTCCTATTGCCTATCTGACGCTTCACACATGCTCTCATTTCACAAATTACCTGATCTTTCATCTCAGGCCAATAATAATGTTTCTTTGGCTCATAATATGTTCCTTTTGCCTCTCTGTGATTTAACCTCTCATGTATGTCCTTTACTATTTTTGATCTCTCTTCCAAATTGAGAATGTTCATTTGTACTTCATTATCAAATTTCCCAATACTCACATTATCTCTGAACAAGTAAGTTTTTCAATTTTCCCATTAATTTGTGCAGTAGCTTTTTCTTTAATTTTAGATTCATTTTTATCTTTATCATGTTGATATTGTATATTAAATGCATCCACATTTGCAATAATTCACCTTTTACATATTGTCGTCAATGTCATACTGCTGTATTCTTTCAATTCATCGGTTTATTCTGTTATTTTTAAAGAAGCTTTGTTCTTGATCTCATCCAAGGCTTTATGATTTTTATTAACTCGTATTCCCTTCCTTTAATTCGTAAGAAAACCTTTCTAATCATTATACAACCTCTAACATTTCTTTTCCTTTATAGCTTATATTCTCTCTGTTAAAAAAATATATTTTTAGAGCATATTGTATTACTACTACTTCCTGCTTTATTCTTCTGTAAAAGTACTTCTCCCAGTCATGAATACGACGCATCTGTACGTAACCTAAATTATTTGTTCTAGCCTGGTACCTTAAGAGGCTAAAAAATTGCTTAAATCTTACTTCTAAAATGAGGTAAATTCAAAATGTCGTTTCACTCTCATTTTGTACTCGTTTTAATGCCTCAAACAAGTTTTATGTAATTGTTGCAAGTTCTTTATAAATTCTCTAAACCAGCTTGCTAAGCCCCAAAATCCCAGCAATTCCTTCATGAACTCCGCTCGTTTATATATTAGCGCTTTATTTCTCGTTATCTACGGTGGATTCTTATTATTTTCATCGATTGACACACTTAATAAATATCTTAACTTTTCCTGCATTGTTTTTTTTTAAGATTAGGATTTAGACATACTTTTGAAACCTTTTATATTAAACCTAAAAATCCTATTGTTGTCGCATAACATATTTAGCGCGAAACCCAAATCGACTCAGTATACTTCTACTTCATTTCCTCTAATTTCCTCTACAATCTCCATGCATCGTTTTCTGTATTATCTAAGGTGAGTTCATAAATTTAATCATCATACTGTTTCACTTTAACATATTACCATCAAATAAAAGCTGTTTTTTGTTCGTACTTCAGTTCAATGGCTATGTAATTAAAACCTTCCTTGGGATTAATCACACTAAATATCGACGATCCTCGAGTCGCTTGAATAATGTCTCTTATAGTAGCTAACATATGATGGTCTTTTCGACCAAATCATTCAACCCCATAGTTTGCTCACAATTCGATTCATCGCCATTAGGCTTCTCAATCTCTCGTATCAGCTCATCCAATCAGAATTAAATATCTTTGCCACGCCTTCGTTTTCTGCATTCTGAAAGTATCTCCTCGTCTCTTCTTTTGCACTTTTAAAATTGAGTGATATCTTTTCACATGTTTTGCACCTTTAAGTAGCCTTAAAAAACATATTATCTTTGTCCAAATTAATATATTTGTTTCCAATGGTTTTAATCATCTGCAAACTGATCAACAACTCCTCATATTTCAAACCCTTTTTATCACTTTATGTACCCTAATAAGACTCTTTACACACCTTAATCACATACTCATTTATCTTGCGTAAATAATTAAATTCCGTGTTACTATTGTCAGTAGAATGGTTATTCATATTCCTCATATCTTGACATCTCCTATTATTTTCACTTATATTCACTGTTGATATTCTCAATTTATAGTAATTTTTTTCGTATAATTTAGTTTATTTGCTACATTATTTTCACAAATACCAGAAAACTCGAAATTTTTCTTTTCATTTTCCTCTTCTTGTTTTTCTCAACGATTCATACAGCTTCTAACTATATGTCCTATTTTTCCACGTACAAAACTTCGCCTCTTCACCTTTCATGCTGATAATGTTTCCCTGGCATTGCCACTCTTCTCACAGTTCCCTTTAGTCTTATTTCTTAAATTTTTGTTTAATACCTATAACTAACTCTTCTAATTCTTTCTTCCTTATTTTTCTTTCCCTTCTTCATTTTAACCAACTTTTCGATTTCCTTAATTTTTAATTTTTTTAATTACTGATATTTCCTCAATAATTAGATCCTGCGATTCAGCACTTGCTTGTCCTAGTGCCTGCCTTAAATATGCGTCTTTAAACTCTACTTTCATTCTTGTCATTGTTCCTATTATTTTGGGCTCTTTATAAAGGTTTCTCTCCTCTTGGCCACGGGTCTCACTTTTTACCCCATATATTCTTGTGTTCGCCATGTTAGTCTTTTCATTCATGAGTATTCAAAACCAAAATGTAATTAAAAATACGTATCTAATGGAAGTAAATGCATCTTAAAGTTGTATAATTGCCAATTGAAAAAAAAATATAAAAATATGTTTTAAGAAAATATTATATTAAACATGTTATCCGATGTTTATACAAGAATATCGCGCATTAATTGTTGCGCTTCATTTTTAAATTTCAAATATGAAAAGTAAATTGATCATTTTGTACTTGTTAAAATAATTTTTGCACCCATTGAATCTCTAACATTAAAAACTTTTTTAAAAGAGACCAACCGGAAGTTAAAAACGCTTATTAAATCTAAAGCACATAATTCATTCATCATGCAAAAAGATAAAAATATTAATTATTTATCTTTAGATTATACAGTTGCTCATCTTTTAAAAACCCCATTCAAAAATTGCATAAATAAAAAGGTGCTCTTAGTTCGAAGTTTAGGTAGATTTTTCTTTGGACATAGTTGGTTCGAAGCCCACGAAAACCAAACCGTTTCGCTTTTCGATATTTGTTTAAACAATTCAGTAGATTATGATGTTAATAACAATCGTTTTTTGAATTAATGAAACTTTTGTTGTCCAAGCATAGAATTATGTTTAGGTTTATAAACGTTTATTTCAGATAAAAAACAATAACTTAGTAATGTCTTATTGACACAAAAATTATTTTCTGGGTGTAGCAAGTTTCGAGTTCGTAGCTGGTGTACTCGGGGTAGGGATTATAAAAGAAACTACGAAAATGAAGTAGATAAAAGAAAGTCTCGTGATTTTATTCATTAGGATGTTGTAATACGGGCCGAAACTGATGAGAGAATATTTGGCGACAGAGTTCTGCAAATACGATTTATGTTAAGGTGATAATTTTCGGAGACCTTGAACTAGTACTATGATGCATGGTTTGGTTTATATACTCATGCTTCATTTTATGCACATTTAGATCGTCCTTGTCGCTTTTTAAGACATAGAAAATCAATGTTCTCCCGAAGCCAAAGTCTAATAAATACGGCGAAGCTTGAAGCAGTGGGTAGTTTGTAAAGAAGTTTTAGGTTTTGAAACCTTATAATATGTGTTAAATAAAGATTACACCATGTCCTTCTGGTCTTCGTGTAAGGGTTCTCATAACATTTTACATAAAAAAAAACTGCGAAAGAATTTTTTTTTAGATTTCGTGTGACGCCAACACAACATCATATAGATATTTAAAAAATAACCAAAATAATTTAGAAGTCATCTTATTTTTTACACTTACGAATAGTCTTGTAGTTTTTTTGACATTTAATATAAATTTTTTTTCTATTGTATAAACCACTCATAACTTAAGCCTTTAAAATCGAGTATAAAAATAATTTACTATAAATTTCGACATCCTCATACTTTTTTTTCAAGCGCAATTCAGCTTTCTTATTTTACACGTTCATTTTAAATTTTCATGTAAACACATAATTAGTGTTCCTAAAAAAAGATTTCATATTCTTCTTGTACAATGGTTTCGTAACATGCTTTAGTTCTTCTTCTAAGAAAATGTTAAAAATTCGGTGTTCACATTTTCTTAGAGGGCATTCAAGACATTGATTTATTCATAGTTTTTTTTTGTATTATTGCACATCATTTTAGGCGTAGAAACTTGTTTGTTTTGAATAAAATTTTTTTTTAATTTATACAGTTTACGTTTATAATTTTTTCTGGTTATAGGAAAATTTACCGAACCATCAACTCACCAATTAGTTAAGACAGATATTTTTATAAGGATATTTTCATTATTGTGGTATTAATTACCACATTATTTGTTTTTGTTTATTTTTCCCTCCAAATGAATTTTCTAGAAAATATTTTGCTATAAATATTTTCTTTTTACTTTACCCCAATTTTTTGGAAGATGAGAAGCACTGAAAACTCATACAGATACAGAGACATCGGGAAGGCCCTTCGTGCCTTACCCCTCACATGAGGAACAGAACTAGCCCACAGGGGAAAGATAATAAATACAATTTTAATAAAAATATTCTTAATAATATTGCAGGGAGGAGTATCATCGAAAGGTACTTACAAACCGGCCTCCTCCCTGGTGGTAACACCACAATGAGCTCATTAAGTGTTCATGAGAGAGTAAATAATAACGAGAAAAGTGAATTGGTGAACGAGGACTATATCCTATTTGATAAGAAAATCAAAGGAACCTCAGTTATGATAAAAGAAAAAATAAAAAAAAATAAAAATGTGAAACTTGATTGTGACTTGAAACAATTTGAGAGGTTTGAATCATTGGCGCTGGCCAATGATTGGAACGATGAACAGATGGGAATTATATACCATTCTGTGATAGAAGACAGAAGACTGGAAAACAAGTTAACCAGTAATAGCTATAAAACTTTGAGAGGAGAACTGCTGAGAACCCTATATTCTAGAAACGATATCAGATTGCTCATGACAAAACTGGAGACAATTAGGCAGGTAGAATTCCGTTACATTATCGAATACTTCGAAGAGATAGAAAAAATAATTGAGATTTATGGAGTGATGCTTGGGTTGTCTAAGAAAGAGTCTGAGGCTCGGTTATTTGAAGCTTTCAATAGAGGCTTAGGACATTTTACTGCGGTGGAAATTTTGAAACAAAACTTAGACACTCATTCAATGACGGATTTAATAAAATACCTTCAAAAATTAGAAGAGGGTATAGTTTTACAGGGGACGTTGGCGCGAACACACATATCCCCGGGTACTATTAAAAATCGCGAGGATGAAGAATTGAAGCCCGCGAACAATACATTTAGAAACAGTAAGTGGTGCTCCATACACCGACTTAAGTCTCATAATACGCGAGACTGCTACATGCGAAAATTAGAAGGCGAATCCAAGGAGCCTAAGAATGAAAGAAAATGTTTCATAATAAATGAGACCAAACGGACCGGATCGAGGGCCCTACAGCTAAATGCAGAAATCAAAATACCGTTGAGATTTTTATGTTAGATAACGGATCAGATGAAAACTACGTTCAAGAAGATATGGTAAAAAAACTTAATTTAAAAATGGAAGATACCAAACCAATTAGAGTCTCATTTGGAAACGGAGAGGAAGAAGAATCCTCACAAATTGTCAGGGAAACTGTAAAATTTGGAAGTGAAGATTATAAAATCGACTTTTACGTTCTTAAAAGGCTTCCAGTAAAATTTATTTTGGGTCTAGAATTTTTTGAGAATAATGATTGCAAGATAGATTTCAGTAGGAGAATTTTAATTATCAGAGAGAAATTGGTCAAACTACTTGGTTGCGACAAGACAACCGACGAAATATTGGACGACCGTCTTAGTGAGAAGATTTGTTTCACTATGCAAGCTGCTAAGGAAAGTTTAAATAAAAAAATTAAGGAGTATATGGTTATGAATGAAAGTTTTAAAAAAATACAGGTTGAACCTGCCACATTTACTATTAAAAATACAATGAAAGTTATTCAATCACACGGGTACAGTGTCCCCCATAAGTACTATGAACAAGGGAAAGCAGAAGTCGCGAGACTATTGAAGGAAGATATAATCGAAGTGAGTAACTCCCCCTTTTCCAGCCCCGCATTCTTTTTAAAAAAGAAGAACAATGACCTTAGATTGGTCGTGGATTATAAGAAAATGAATGAACATCTTGAAGATGACCCATGGATCTTACCAAAAATAGACGATTGTCTAAGGACAATTGGCCAAAACAAATATTTTAGCAGTCTGGACCTCCAAAATGGTTTTAACCAAATACCTATAAGTCCAGAAAGCAAGAAGTTTACCTCGTTTATGTTATTAGAGCGGCAGTACCAATACAAGAGGATTCCTTTTGGTATAAAACCAGGCCCTAAAGTTTTTCAAAGATACATTGCGGAAATATTGGCTGATATACCCAACTGTTTTGTTTATATAGATGACATAGTCATTTTCACTTTAACAAAAGAAGAGCACGTTAAAACCCTTGAAACTATCTTGGACACTTTGCATGATAAACACGTGAAGATAAATTTTGATAAGTGCAAATTTTTCCATCAAGAAATAAGTATACTGAGATATAAAATTGATAAAGAAGGCATTTATCCTAACCTTAAGAGTTTGGATAACAAAATATTTAATAAAGAGATCTCAACCAGGAAAGACGTACAAAAATTGATGGGAGTAATAAACTGGTACAGAAAATTTGTACCAAAACTATCAACGAGAATTTGCGAAGTAAGCAATATGTTAAAACAAAACAATAAAAAACTAAGCTTAAGTGAAAAGGCAAAATCCGTAATTAACGAAATCAAAAAAGAAATTTCAGAAGGAGCAAAACTTTCCTTTCCAGATTATTCAAAAAAATTTATACTAGAGTGTGATGCTTCAGATCTGGGCCTTGGAGCGGTTTTAAAACAAGAAGATCGGGTAACAGGATATTATTCCAAGAAATTAAATGGATTTGAATTAAATTATACCATAGTAGAAAAGGAATATTTAGCAATAGTTTTGGCCTCAATACATTTTAAAACCATTATTCAAGGTTGCTACATTGAGATATACACAGATAGTAGAAACTGCGTACACGGCAACCAAAAGAAAACGTCCAGGCTTGAAAGGTGGCGCTTATTGATGAATGAATTTAATCATAAAATTATTCATATCGATGGAGATAAAAACATCATCGCCGACAGTTTGTCGCGATGCTTATACATGGAAAACTTGAACGTTAAGACAGAGTATGACGAACTTATTGACAAATGTGCTATTAAAACACGAAATGGAAAATTAATAATCGACAAAAACAAACGAGTCGTCATTGATCGGAATAAATATAGATATTTGCTGGAACAGATACATAAATTGTCCGGACACAGAGGAATTACTACCATGTATAATAACATAAAGAACTATGTCAAAGTAAAGAATTTATTCCAATTGATAACCGAGGTAACAAGAACCTGCGGCATGTGTTACAGATTGAAAATTAATCGGTACAAGCATGACATTGATAATAAAATCATATCCGAAAATAAGTTTGAAAGGATCTCAATGGACATTTTTGGTCCATTTAATGTTTCTGAATTCCAAAACGACTGTGTGAAAGAGACAGGGAATATATTGTCAATAACTGACATTTATTCAAGATTTACCAAACTATACTTCTTTGAAAGAATTAAAGCGAGTGACGTTATTCAAATGATTCAACAATGGACAGAGGAATACACAGCTCCCAAATATATAATCTCGGATAATGGAAAACAATTTGATAACATGTCAGTTACTAAATACTGCCAAGAAAATAACGTAAGACAAATACTTGTTCTTGAATACACTCCTAGCAGTAATGGAGTCTCTGAGCGATTAAATAGGACTATAGCTTTTACAATGGCTTTGAATAAAGGAAAGAATATATGTTATGTGGTCAAAAGAGCAGAGGACGTTTTAAATATCAATTATAATAGAACAATAGGGACATCGCCCATGAACATAATCTTGGGAAGTAATTTTTATGATAGGTTTAACTTAAAGAAGGAAGTTACATTAAAATTGAAACACAAAGTGTTTAAAATTAAATATGCAAAAGGCGACCTAGTATATAAGGTAAAATTTCATGCTAACAAATTAGACCCTAAATTCGAATTAGAACCGCGAAGAATATTGGAAGTAGGACGTAAAGGATTTTGGGTGAAACTTGATGGGAATTATGTGTGGACGCACATAAGGAATGTCAAATCTGCTGGAGGAGGTAGTATGTGGTATTAATTACCACATTATTTGTTTTTGTTTATTTTTCCCTCCAAATGAATTTTCTAGAAAATATTTTGCTATAAATATTTTCTTTTTACTTTACCCCAATTTTTTGGAAGATGAGAAGCACTGAAAACTCATACAGATACAGAGACATCGGGAAGGCCCTTCATGCCTTACCCCTCACATGAGGAACAGAACTAGCCCAAAGGGGAAAGATAATAAATACAATTTTAATAAAAATATTCTTAATAATATTGCAGGGAGGAGTATCATCGAAAGGTACTTACAAACCGGCCTCCTTCCTGGTGGTAACACCACAATTATATATATATGTTGAAGTTAGCCAAAACATGAGGTTAAAAGTATTCTTTTTATTATTGCCAATCTTCATAAATTCGATGATGTAATTATATTTAATTCTGAAACATTGTTTCAAATTTATCATTGAGGTATATCAAGGTGCTGCTCTAGATATATAAAGTTTTAATAGATTTAATGTTTTATATAATTGTGGCGTGCGGGCGTTGACCCCGTGTAGGGGTCGACCCTCTTCCTTCCCAAAGTAAAAAAATAAGAAATAAAAAGAAAACAAAAAGCTTTTAACCCGAAGTTCAATATTAACGTTTTTAGCCTAGACATGGGGAAAATCTGTGTACCTTCTTCAATACATTAAATCTGTTATTTGAGAGAATTTATGTAATCGTATCTTCTTTAAAAAAATAAGAAAATTTTAGTTTTTTGTTTTGATATTTGTGGTATTACAAATACCGCAAATTAATTATAAAATTAAATATTTATTTCGTTTTTGTTCTGACCGCCCACCGGATCATGAAGCAGAGAAACGATCAATTCCCTTGGAACATAAGACCAAGGAAGGGCTGCAAAGCCAGGGACCAGACTCATGATGAATATGCCCAACGAGGCTTTAAAACTACAAATAAAAATATTAGTTTTGTTGTAACTCTAGTTACCAATCATCTGTTGTAATCATATACCAAACTGTTTTAGCACAAGTTTGACCAATCCAACATGGTTATCACAAACCATTGTTTCAAACACAATATAAAAGATAAAGTTTTTAAATAAATATGCAATTTCGGTTAGACTCATTTACTCTTTTCAACAAGTTTAATAGAACTTTATTTATCTAGAGGTAGCTCCTCTGGACTACGTCAATATTATAATCAATTTCTTTAGCAACAATTGCCTTACCCTAATTTCAATATTATATTTTGAGG
This sequence comes from Vairimorpha necatrix, assembly GCF_036630325.1. Lineage (NCBI taxonomy): Eukaryota > Fungi > Microsporidia > Nosematidae > Vairimorpha > Vairimorpha necatrix. The sequence continues at coordinate 432,047 of NC_088825.1, read as the reverse complement.
AATGTGCCAATTAATGACGATCCATTCTTGCCAGGTAGTTTAGATCAAATGAACCAATTTCTGTTTTTTCTCCAAGAACACCAATCACAACTTCATTTGTATTTTCTGTATCAATCATCAATTCAATTTCTTTCATGCTATCATCTGAAGACTCGTTCACATCATGAGTAAAAACAGAATTAAATCCTGGTATTTTAAGAATAGATAAAATCGAACCTGCTTTGTCGCACTATGTTTAACTAAATTATAGTTGTATATAAATTAATAAGATGTTTAAGTGATTCATTTTCATCTTCGGTTCTTAATTACCAACGGCAAGCAAACCCTTTTTATAAACATGTTTTTGAATAGTATGAGTAAAGTTTGGTTAAACCTTTCTATTTGCCCGTTTGATTATGAAGGACGCGGCTAACTATGTTTTTGAACAAAAACAAAGTCTGCACAAAGGTAATATATATAAGGAAATTCCCGAATCCCTATCCATTTTCGTTTGAAGGATCTTTGGAGGACCAGTCATATTGTAAAATAAAAATTTTAGGTTTTCTGTAACCCCTTCTCCTGTTTTACTTATTAATGGAAAGGCACAGGAAAACTTAGAATACACGTCTATTATTGTTAAATCCAACAATACCAATCTTAAAACTTTTCATAGGGCGTCAAATCGACTAAATCGATCATATATCGTTCGACCGGGGTAGAGGCCGCAATGCAGACTTGGCGCTCTTAGTTTTTAGCGGTTGTGATTGTATACATACGATGACTTCATCCACGACTTTTATAGTAATGTATGTAGGAATTAAAAAAACGATATTGCATGAGACTTCAAATTCGTTAACGCCCCTATGATGAAGTTAGCGGAAAGCTCTACATTCAAACCATAGGCTATAAGCTGTTCACTATATAAAACCTTTAGATGGTGTCCATTGGAATCATACCTTGTATATAGCGTCTATAAGAAGGCAATTGGCAGCTTTTGCTCTAACCGTTTTTATGGTTGCTTTTTTAAAACTACTTTATTATCCTTGCCTTTTGATGTTCATGTTAAATTATCATAATCAACAGCATTTTTGGGAGAAAGAATCATTTTACAAGGGATAAGAAAAATCATTTTAATTATCAAATTAAATAATGCAAGTGTTTTTTTTACCAGAAAGATTTTAGTTTTAGTACGCCATTGTCTAGTGACATGCTCAAAAGTTTCCTGCGTATGGTCGTAAGTTCCAATCCAGTTTAAAGTATTTATTTATCTAATTCAAATATAATTTAGACAGGGCTTATTCTAAGAAAAACTTGGCATCAACGCCTGCGCGGGGGTAAATCCTAGAGGGTCAACGCATGCACGGGTTGGAAATTCAAAAGAGCCAACGCTCGAGCCACATAAAATTTTGCTATTTTTAGGCCATACCGACTTTTTACTGCCCTTGATTCCACTCATTTCGTCATATAGTCCGTTGCTACTATGATAACACGCTTTCCAAGGAACATTTGGGTAGGGGGTATATACAACCAAATCCAATCATTTTAAAAGCCGTCTCAAGTTTGTAGGAACGATACGAACTCTTTTCTAGGTTTCTTATGTTCTACACAAGTCTAACAGCCATTTATCCTCAACTGATATCTTTAAGGCCAATATCCTTGGCAAGGTTTTGCGATTACAAGAAAAATATTGTGTCCTTTGTCCCTCCGTGTCTAATCTAGTGATGAGATTTTCTAATCTAAAAGTCTCTTGTTAACATTGTGTCAGAACTTAAGATGTTCATATTCGATGCTTAGACCCTAGATAAGCAGATATGAAGGGTGTTGGATTATCCTTCCTTATATTCTATTTTGAATCTTAATTCTCTTAAAAACATAAGCCATCGTGCGATGGGTTCCTTAGGGTTCTTAACCATATATAACCATTGTAGTGGTTTGTGATTGCTCTTATCAAGACTTCGTCGTGTAAAAACAATTTAAATATATTAACCGAATATTATAGCTATGATCGTTTTCTCTAACGTAGTGTAGTTCCTTTCATACTTATTGAGCTTTCGGCTAGCACAACAAAAAGTTGCTTTTCCTTCTTGTAACTGTTTCAAGCACCATCTATGCTCTCTCAGATGCGTCTGTTTTATGATAAACTATAAGGTTAGGTCAAGAAGCGTTAACCGTGGCGTAAAAATATGCTATTTCCTTAAATCATTCTATAAAAAACGCACCTTTATTGTAATTTGGAGTTTTTAATTGGTTGTCCGTCGTATTTCTGTTATGTCTTTTCATAACAAAATTTTATTTATTTTCCCTCCAAGTTTTTAAAAAAATAAAAACAAATTTTTAAGAAAGGAGGGGATGATGGATAGTAAAAATAACCATAACCAAACAAATAAATTTAGATAAAAAATATTAATGTTAAAAATAGACATAAGGGGTATTTAATAATAATATTGCTATTTATAGCCATCCAAGATCCCGCCACAAAATATGTTTACGGTCTACTAGTCTTTTTGTAACTTGGCTTATTAAAACATTTCTCTGTCTAGTGTCCCTGTTGTTTACAAAAATTGCAAGTTTTTTTTATTATTAGTGAGCTTATTCCTTCTTGTTCTGCTGGTAAGTATTTTAGAAGTGTGTGCCAAGAATTCTTCCATATCAGTGTGTAGGCTCAACGTCATGTGGACTTCCACATTTCCCATAGCAACAGTAAGGCTTAAGTATTTTATAATCATTTTATCCATAACTTAAGTCGTTTTAAGTCTTTTCCAAGTCAGCCTAGATATTCAGTTATGGTTTAAGTGCTTTTCCTTGTGTTTGCACATACTTTTAAAACGGTATCAGTTGAGAGTATTTGGTTTTTGGCACATTTTTCGATGCCCTTTTCATGTTGTAAAACCTTCTTGTAGTGTATACTCTCCCAATTGGTGCTTATATTCCTAATTATAAAATTGAATTCATCTTTGTCTTTTAGGTTAAGCTGCATGTCAAATTCCACTTTACACCCCCCCTACATATATAAATACAAATTTTTAAAAAATATTTCTTTTTTGGAAAACTTAAAATGGAAAAAAAGGAGGAGAAAATTTAAAAATAATAAATTTATTGATTCATCAAAATAATTAGTTTTGAGTTTCTAAGCAAAAATCTTAATAAGTAGGGTAGTTTAGAAACTTTTGTTCTACATCTTACCGGTGTTAGGCGTTTAACGACAGACCAATTCTCTTCTATAGTGTTAGTATGAACACCTGTGATAGGATCTACAAACCACTTACTATGATTAACTTTAATATGAGCAGCTATTATCTGGCTCATTTTCGAATGTCTTTTTCACATATCAGAATAGTCTGTTGATTGTTTATCGTCATATGTGGAAAGTAGAATTATTTATGTATCTTTGGTTCTATTTGGGACAAAACTAATAGAATTTTTCTTTTTAAAGCCCGTCCGACCATCTCGAATAGCCACACTCCCCCTACTTTATGTCCAACGTTGTATTTACGTTTTCCAAATTTGCTTGAGTCTACTTCGACTATTATCTCTGAACCGCCTAGTGTTCCTTTTGCCTTTTTCATGTATTTATGATAAACTTCATTAAGCAAAAACTGTTGAAGACATCTCGATACAATACTGGGTGTAATGCTTAACAACTTGGCGATTATGAGAGGCGGAATTTTCGTAAGCTAGAGGTTCAGGTTCTTTGACATTAGTATATGAACCAAGTGTTTTTTTTTTTTGCAAATATCGTATTTACAAAAATACTCTTCTCTTTTTTATGCATTTTTTTTACCAATGCATCTGACAGCGTACCTTTTTTGCTGTCTTTTCTTAACTTCTTTACCACATTTGCTGCATTTTATTTGAAGAAGTTTTTCTTTTATCTCTTCGTATGCTTTATTAATTTCCTCGTTGGTAAGCATAAAATAGGGTACGGAAATTAAAAATCTATAATCGGTGCTACTAAACAACTAAGAACTTATTTTTACTTAAAAATCAGAGAAATAAGTTTAAATAGATAAAATATTCGCTTGGTGGAAAAGTCCGCCAAAATATAAAAGAAATTTTGAAAAAATAGCCTTTAAAAATGAATTTCAAAACGGACAAACAGCATTAGGAAGAAACACCATAAACTAAAATCACAAATTTATAATAATATAATACGAATTAAATAATTATTTGTCATATAACAAATGTATTAATCCTTCATATACAATTTTCAGACATTAAATTATTATTTGGATTTTATAAAATTATATTCATCCAATAATTTTTAGATACCCTCTTAATATGGAAAATGAAAGAAGATTACAAGAACAGAAAGAAAGACCTGTTGATATAAAAGGCATAGAAAATAAACATATGAAATTATACAAAGGATACAAATACCATATGAAATACGCTGGGGCTTCTTTTATAAAATGATCTTGTTCTTTTATAAATTGTAATGGAAGTATACGCATGAACATTATAACAAATGAAGTATGCAATTATCAAGATCATAATCATGAGGAATTAAGTAATTCACAAATTAAAATCTTCTTTGTAAATGATGATATAAAAAGAGATAGCCTCACAAGCAGAAAAACTAAGAATGAAATTGTGTGTGCTACAACATCAATGCTTGATGATTCAGAAGACAGTTACCTCCAAGTATACGTAACATAAAGAGAAGAATTAGAAATACTCAATATTTAACTCAAAATTTAAGCTATTCTAATAATTAATATTCCAAATGAGTTGTTACTAATGACACGATCTAAACTTGAATTTATACAGTATGATAATTATTTTAGTACCAAAGAGAGAATAATAGCATGCTGGTCTGATAAAAATTTAAACAACGCCAAAATAAGAAAGTCTTTGCAGTTGATGGGTCATTTTACTCGTCGCCTCTAGCCTTTTTTCAACTTTTTGTAGTATTTTTTGTAGATGAATATACTTACATTCCTTTTGCTCATTTTCTATTGACAATTAAAAAATATGAATCGTATGTAGAAGCTTTTAAAATGCTATTTAATTTAGCAAATGTTTGAAAAATGGAAAAAATGATAATAAATGGTGAGTTGACTAAAAATAAGGCATTGCATAGTGTATATCCAGGCACCAGAATAAGACTTTGTGTCTTTCATTATTCACAGGCGGATTTCAATAAATTTAAAATATTGGGATTTTCTAAATTATACAAAGATGATAAGATTTTTAGATTTTATATCAAATGTTTGCTTTGTTCAATATTCATGATTGAAGAAAAAAAATATATTACATTTAAATTTTTAGTTAGGTTAATATGTCGCGATTATAGTGGACATGCAATTTAAGAATTTTTTACTATTATATAACGAATTGGTTAAATAAAGACTTTTTCTGAAAAAACGATATGAAAGAAAGAAATTTATATGGTATACCATTTACAAATAATGGTGGCGGAAGGTTTTAATTTTTTATTAAAAAATGAATTGAGATCATTACATCAAAGTTTAACTGAGCTTTTAATGTGTTTGAGAAATCGTGATTTTTTAAATGAAATACACAAACATAATATTAAAATCAAGAAAAACAATTCTATAACAAAGACCAGAAAATCAAAAATAATAATAAAAATAGAAGATTAAAAGACAATGACTGTTTGGAAGTTTTAAAAGAAATTACAGCCCTATATAACTTTAAAGATGATATTTTACAATAAATTTGATCATTTTGATTTCTCCTTTTAAGGGCTATTTTTTTCATATTTTCTTTTATATTTTGGCGGACTTTCCCCCCCCCCACGGAATTATATGCTTACATTTGTATATAAGATAATTTAAACCGTACTTTTTTTTTCATTTTGGTTTTCAAAAAAAATGATATTTTTTTTAAAAATAGGTATTTATATAGTCGGGGGGGGGGGGTGTAAAGTGGAAATGCTCCGACTGCAGGTTTAAGAGTCTTCTTTCCATATTTAAAGTTGACTTCCATATGGATTTGGTTCTTTGACCAGTTTCTGTTTTCATTTAAGGGTATAAATAAAAATTTATGGCTTTAGGGTTTCATAAAAACCGATTATATAGTTGGTATTGATTTGAGCTGAGAATGATTCATTTTGATTTGTTTATTTTTTACTTTTACTAAATAGGAGTCGTTTTCAACTACAGTGTGAATCATTCCACTTTCAATGTTTTTATCGTTCAACTTATCATGTGTCTGCATTGGATTTTGTTGAATAAACACTTTTCTCCTATTTTAAATTTTTCACGCGGGATTTTTTCAAATTCTTTTTCATGTTTTGAATCTTTGTTATTCAATTCTTTCAAGGTTTTATTATCAGGATCATTCCATGTTTCTATCGACGTACAAACTATTGCACCATTAAATGTATTATTTATTTTTTTTTCTACATCATATATAATTTCTTCAATTGTTTCATTTTGGTTACTATCTATTTTTTTTAAGGCGAAAATTTTCTTATGTAATTTTTCTGTCCTAACATTAGTCTGATGCTTATCTATGGATATTTCATAGAAGATTACGCAAATATTAGACATGATTTCTTTTATAGTTGTAGCTGTAAATTTTTTCCATTGTCTGTAACAATTTTCTCAGAAGCTCCAATTTCTTCAAATATCTCGGTTATTGCTTTCGTACAAACGCTAACTTGCTTGGATTGCATTGGTTTAATCTTACGTCTACGTGTATAGTAATCTATACAAGTCATCGGTGTTGTCTTCTGATCAATAAACATTAGGTTCATTCTAAATATTTCTAACGGTCTTTGTGTTTCTACAAATTCTTACCATTCCAAATTTTTTGATTATTTCGGACACATGATTCAAAGTTTTTATTATGGTTTGTTATTGGAGCTGTTATTTTTGGCCAGTAAATGTTCTTTTTTAATTCGTAAGTCGTATGTTTATTCCAAATGCGCGGTGTTTAGTTCATGTGCTTTATATAAAATCCCTTCTCTTGGAAGCACTTCAGGAAAATATCTAATTCTGTTTTCATTACTTTAAAATACCACTTCCATCAGAAGCAATTAACACGTTTTTATTTTTCGTTCTGAGTTCTTTAACTCCTTTCGGATTCTCATAAATACTGCTGATTGCATCGGCGCCTATAGGCTCTTCGCCTTTCGAATCTTCAATTTCAAAATCGTAATCCTGTAATTTTTCTCTCATTCATTCTAGTCGTGGGCTTCCAAATATATGTTTATCCTTCATAGATAAAATTGAAGAATGATCTGTTAATACTTTAAACTTCTTCTCGTAGATAATGATTGAAGTTAGCAATACTCCGAGCACTAGCCAGCAATGCTTTTTATGTAATTCCATATTTTTTCTCGCCATCGGGCAATTTCTTTGATGCCAACTACTGCAATCTCATCATTGTGCTCTTGTTGTAGGCATGCGCTGATTCCTGTATTTGATTCGTCAGTGGACCGTATAAAGAATTTGTTGTAGTCGGGGATATGTCTGGCAATCTTACTGTTGATTTTTCTTAAATACTCTAACAAGCTTTTTGTTGATCATTCTTCTTTTTTAATAAATCATAAATTAATGCAGATCTTGTAACTAAATTTGAAATGAATCTTGTGCAATAATTGGCCAATCCTAAGAATTGCTGTATCTCATTAATTGTAGTTGGTACTTTAAAATCTAATAGCTTTTTTGATGTTGTTCTATTGGATATTGTATCTTCTAGCATCATCATTCCTAAAAACTATATAGTTTCTTTTTTAAATTATAATTTTTAGGATTAACATTGAAGTTGTTTTTTCAAGTGTTCATAAGATATATATAGAATTTTTCTTATGTTCTTTTTCTGTCGTTCCAAAAATTATTATGTCGTCTAAATAGACGCGGCTAGCAGTTATAAGATGTCTTACAGTAATCTATCCATCATCATTTGAAACATACCGGGTGAATTCTTAAATTCCTGGGAATCCGTGTGTATTAATATAAATAATTTTTAAAATAAAACGCGGTTTTATATTATTGTTCTGGTTTCAGGTGTATTTGATAGTAAGCATCTGTCAGATCTATAATCGTAAAAAAAGTTGCCTCGCGTGGCATCTACTATATTTTGGATTACGTATATTGTATATTTGTTACCTACAACAAGGTTGTTCAAAATTTGCATATTGATGGGTATTCTAATAGTACCATCGGGTTTCAATACAGGTCTAGTAGAATTTTACCAAGCCGACGTCGAACATTCAATATATCCTTGTTCTAATAGGTTATTAATTGTCTCTTGTGACCCTTTAATCATATGCTGTGGTATATTTCTGTATTTTATATTCACATAGTTACCTATCGATATATATATATCTCACACATTATATCTGTATATCCTTTGCTTGTCTTTTTATCAAAAACATTTGGAAATTTTTTTACAAGCCCTGAGAGTTCATTTTTAAGTTTTTGGACTTATTTAAGTCGGCCTGCCGATAACTATATCTTATTAAAATTCTTAAAGGCTCACACGAAACACTCCATAGTGAGTATAATATTATTGATTTAAAGTGTTGTCTCTACCTTTAACGTCTGTTTAGTTACTACACTAAACACGTTTTTTATTGTTGTATGTTTACAATGGAATGCAATTATTCTTCAGTCTTCAACTTTTTTATTAATAATGTTCACATCTTTTCCCTCATCCATAAAAGCGGAAATACTAATTGATTTAATTTTTAATATTCATTCTTAACAATTTGTTTTATGATTCTTTTTGTCTGGGCTCTAAACGCCTTTTCTTCTCATAGCAGTCTCTCTATTAACTCTAATCTTTTTAACAGTTTTCTTAATATACTCTACTTAATCTATATCATTCAATATCATTTCTCTTTCTTTGTAAATATCGTGTTCCATTACAGGGTTTTGCATTTCTATAGTCCAACTTTTGCATTTTTATAGTCCATTTTTTTTTATTTCCGCAGGCCTTTTTTTTGAAAAAAAAACCCCTAATGCCTAGAAAACCAAGATCTACAGTCACTCCAGATGTCTTAAAACTTATTGAAAAACATATAAAAAACGAAAACTTGACATTAAAAGATATAGCTACTACATTAGGTTTAAGTTTTAAAACAGTTTGGAGGGTTCATAGGAAAATGTTAGAGGGCGAATCCATTTGTTCTACAAGTACAATAAATCGTTTCAAAGTAATATCTCATAGTGTATTAAAGCCATCCGACCTTGTGCTAAAAAACATATTTGCACGTAGTAATGACAAGACTCTTAGTGAAATCAAAGAAGAACTAAATACTTTAGCAAATGTTTCAATGTCTTTGTCTACTATTTCTCAAAGTTGAAATATCTCAATATTACAAGAAAAGGTTGTCTCTAATTCCTGTAGAACGTAATTCGCAGGACAAAATTGATAAAAGAGCTGAATATGCCATGGAAATATCGGGGTATTCACTAGAAAATTTGATTTTTTTGGATGAAACTGGATTTAATGCCCATACCACAAAGCATTATGGGGTTTCTTATAAAAATAAAAAAGCATTTAAAACAGTCCCCGCAAATCGAGGCAAAAATTTAAGTTGTCTTTGCGTGATTTCAAAATCGAATATTATAGCATACGAAATGAAAAGGGGCGCATATAATTCTGCTCTATTCGTCGAATTTATTGAAAGGCATCTTGTATTTTTTTTACAAACAAATCCTTAAAAAATTTTAATAATATATAATGCTAAATTTCATCATTCAAGAGAAGTTTTGGACAAGCTAAGAGAATTAGGCAAATCTTATGTTTTTTTGCCTTCATATTCCCCACAACTTAAACCTATTGAAGAATTTTTTTCTATGATAAAATCGAGGTTTTGTGCTATACAAAACTCAAATGAAACAGTAGAAACAGATTTGGAGCAAGTGCTGAACAATGATTTTAGCCTTTCGTGTAATGGATTCTACACTAATATGTTAAGATGGTTAGAAATGGCAAGGCAGAAAAACAAGTTTATCTAATTAAATGAGTTTGTATATATTTTTTGCATAATTTTATTGATTTTTGATTTTTTATCAAATCTTGGTTTTTTTTTCAAAAAATGGACTATAAAAATGCAAAAGTTGGACTAAAAAAATGCGAACCCCTGTATGTTAGCAAACTTATATGGAGCGATACCTAAAGAAGAGTTTACAAGAAAGGACTGTGGCCAAGTGGTCAGAAAGATGTTACAGGAGTTAGAGCTTATATTGTATGAATTGGATTTGAGAGATGTGGATAGAGAGAAATGGAATAATGAGCTGTTCAAGTTGGCTTCGATAGATTTAAAAGATTTTATTGTGAGAAATATCAAAAAGGAAGAAAATATTGAAGGAATAAGGAAAAAGCTTTTGTTGAGAATTAAGGAAGTAGAGGAGGAAGAGAAGAGATATGAGGAAATAAGAGAATTTATTTCTAGGACTATAAATGAAGAAATTAGTAAAGAACAGCCTAGACAAAAATTGAGAGTACCGAGATGCTTCTATTGTGATAGACAAGGGCATGGGGTGTTTGAATGCAGACTGAAGATTAATAGCGATAATTATTATAAAAAGAATAACAAGGATAACAGTTGCAAAATAGAAGTAGGTAGTGAACAGAGTCAAGTCATGAGCGAGATTTTAGAAGTTCAAATAGAGGACTTAGAGTCAAATTTGAGAAAAATCAAAAAGAATATGCTGTTAAAGAGGAGAGTAAGAGAATCAGATTAAATTTAGATAAGTATGCGAAGAGTTTTGGAGAGGTTTTTAGATTAGGAAAAGAGGTAAAATATATTTATCTGGAAAAATGTAAAATTAATACAGAAGCGGGTAGGAAGGTATTTAAAAAGGGACAAATGGTTCCGCAGGCGTTAATAAAAGATACAGAGTTATATTTAAAAGATTTATTAAAAAGGAAAGTGATAAGAGAGTCAAATTCAAGTTAGAGAAATCCTATAAGGTCAATCAGAAAGCCAAGAGGGAAGATAAGACTGGTTAGTAATTTGATGGCATTATACGATACTGTAGAAAGGACGAGTATAGATTGTCTAACATAAGAGATGTTGTAGGGGCTACGCAAGGTGCAAAATATATGACGGTTTTCGATTCAAAAGAAGCTTTCTATAGTATAGAGACAGAGGAGAAGGATAAACATAAGACGGCGTTTGATTTTAATGGCAAGAATAAATGAATGAAATTCTATGTGTTGAGTCCTGAAGACATGTCTGTATTAAATTGCATAATTTATTAGAATAAGTTTTCTTAAATAGTTTCAGTGAAACATACGTTACAGATAATAGAAGATAACTGGTTTACGATGACTGAAACTGTCTGGTGTTTGAATCAAGATAGTACTTGTTTCGTGTGTTACAACACTATGGTTATACGATATAAGAATAGCCCGCAGATATTGCAGAGAATTATGGATAGGATTTTTAGAGATATGAAAGGCAAAGGAGTAGAGGTGTATATGGACGATATTGTGTTGTACGGCCGACGATAGGAGAACACGAGCAATTAGTCAAAATAGTATTAAATAGACTGAAGGAAAACATTGTGAAGCTGAATGCAAATAAAGGCTAGTTTTGTCAACGGGAAGTTAAATTATTGAGAGTCACTTTAAATGGAGAAGATATCATACCGTCAAAGATAAAGAAAATGAAGCCCTAGAGTTTCCGATACCAACAGGCGTGTCAGATGTGAGAAGAATTTTAGGAATGACGTGTTGGTTCGGAGATTTTATTAAGAATTACGCCGGATTGATAGTTAGGTTGATAGACAGTTAAAAAGGGAAGAATGATAAGTGGACTGGACAGATGATATGAACAACGAGTTTAATAATTTAAAAGAAGTATTGAAATGTTTAGGAAAGCTGCAAATAGCAGATTATGATAAAGAATTTTTGTTGAGGACTGACGCTAGTAATGTAGGCATGAGTGCAGTATTGTTACAGAAAAATAATCAAGGAGAATGGGTGCCAGTACAGTGGGCGTCTAAGAAGTTTACCGTTACGGAGGTTAATTATTGAATATCAGAAAAAAAATGTACGCAGTTTTTTGGGGCGTTTAAAAGTTTGAATACGAATTAAGAGGTAGGAAATTTAGAATAGAAGCTGATCATAAAGCGTTAGGCGAAATAAGAAACAACCCCGACTTTAAGAATGCTTGAATTAATAGAAGGGTCGAGAAAATACAGGAATTTGATTTCGAGATAGAATATAGAACTCCAGAAAATATGGTCGTAGCCGATGTGCTAAGTAGGGTATATACAAAAGAAAAAGAGAAATGAAACACGCCGTGATAGACAAATAGAAGGGAAAGAAATAAGCACGTAAAATTGTAGAAGGTAAAGAATACTGGGTATTTGATAGTAGAAGAGAAAGCGAAATGCCTTTTGAACAAGACAGAGAGAGATTAATAATGGATTGTCATGTCAATTTGAGACACAGAAGCAGAACAACGGTATATTATGAGTTGAGTAAACAGTATTATTGCACAGGGATTTAGGATTAGATCGAAAAGGTACTTAAGAATTGCAAGACTTGTCAGATTTATAATAGAAAAACAAGTGGCGGTTCTGATTTAGTAAACAACAAGATATTTAGAGAAGGTTGGCTTAGATTTAAAAGAATTCAGGGAAGAGAAAGCGTTTATTGTCTTAGCAGTTGATTACTTTACAAGGAGATTATGGGGAAGAGTATTGAAGAGCAAGCACGAATCTGAAATTGCCGAATTTATTAAGGATTTGTGTAAACAAGGCAGAAAACCAGAGGAAATCATTATGGATAATGGTAAAGAGTTTTGCAACGAAAAAGTTATCGAGCTATGTAGAAATTTAGATATTAGTCATAGAAATGTCGGCGTTGAGTCGCACAGAAGTAATAGAAGAGTAGAAAGAGTTATTAGAACTGTTAAAGATAGTATTCTTAAGAGCCAAAAAGAGAAATTCATGAACAAGGCTTATGGAGCTATTGGGAAATATAATTTAAGTTTTCATGCTGGTATTAAGTGTAAGCAGTAGAAGCTTTAACCGATAATACAGGAAATGTTAGTATGGATAACAGTCCAGAGGGAAAGTATGCGCAGCAGTTTGAAAGTTGGTTTTGAGAAAAGTTCAAAGGAACTAGATAGTTAGGGTTGCCAAGAATGAGAATTCAAAGGGATGTAGTAAGTATTGTAGGGGTCGATTTTTAGACATGGAAAGAGTGATTGAGCTATGCCAAGGGATTCATATATATAGTGAGATTACAGAATATAAGGTTAGTGAAAAAAGGCATTATGATCTTAAGGGTGTAAGCAATTTAAAGTATGTTGAAGGAGACTAACTGTCTGGAGGGGGATGTTATATTTAGTAATAATATTAAACCCCAATTATGTTAGGCACTTATATTTCATAATATTATCGCTATTTATAGCTATCCAATAGTTATTTTCAAAATAGTGTTATTAACTCATTTTTAAGATTATAATCAATCTAAGATTGCTGTACAAAGAATAAAGAACACAACAAATAAAATCACTTTTGTTACCGCCATCACTTGCGGCACCAATCAAGAACTGAAACAAGATCTTCTAAACGTTTAATCTCAACTTACAACATGATTGTTTCAGGCCGAGAATAAAACTCATAAAGGAATTATAAAAATAAATACCATGTCTCTTAAAAAGAATATTTCATCTAATTAAGCTTCAGACTACCCCATCTTAGCCTTCAGGTAACAACTTTATTTAAGTATAATATAATATCTTACTTTATAATTTTTTCCACAATCTATACTCAAAATTTCTTCTGAAAGTTCCCGGAGTTCCTCTTGAAATCCACAAATTGATATTGGGTCCTCGAATATCCCTTCCTGTTCAGTATCAAGCCACGTCTGATTGACATAGTTAGGCTTTCTACAGTCATTTTAAATACTCTTGTCTGTATTTATGGTCTTGGTCTGGGTTCTGATCGGAGCTCTTAGTAAGCGAGCGGTAGAAATTAGTTACTATTCCATCCAAAGTCATCACATAGAGAAAATTTTCGGCTTATATTTATAGAAAAAGGCCACACAACTAGCAAGCAAGTCGTATTATTGTTTAGCGCCTGTTTCTACCGCTTGAAGGTTGTTAAAACTTGTAGATCCAACTTCAACAATGATCACTTCTTTCCTCAACTTGTCCACAAAAAGTATATCAAGCTCATTATATCATGTTTCGATACTTGAACGTATCCTAGTGTCAACTATTTTCTCAAAATACCCATTATATACACATTTCTGGACTGAAAGTTTCTAATTCCTTTAGCATGGGATAATTCATACGTCATACATAGCTGCAGGTATATGCATAGCAGTGCTTCATTGTGCCGTCTCATGAAATCATATAAAAGCATATGATCATATTGGGCGGCCATAGGATCTACTGTCTTTGCATGTTCATGACAGTGTGGGCATTTTTTCTGTTTTTCTATGGATATGTTTCGGTCCTACAATGCACATAAATCGCCTTCCACTCTTAGGCTTATATTTCCCTTTGTAAGACACATAACAGCCTGCTTTATATCAATGAGTGGATGATATCGCAGTCTAAATAGCTATGAATAATTTTTTTTTGTTTTTATATCGCTATATAGAGTTTCGGTTTGGGCCTCTATAATGGATTTTACTGTGACGTTTTTCTTAAGTTTATATTTCTCTTTAATATGTCCTTGTATGGTTGATAGATATGTGTAACCAGTTTTCTCGAAGTTAACATCGTTTTGCGTCTATGAACAGATCCTTTTGTGCTTTTAAATTCTTTGGCTAATTGTAGTAGCATTCTTTTACTCTTATGATCTATGTATTAAGCCTTCTGTTAAGTTCGGCTTTAAAGAGACATAGTCTTTCTTTAGTTGAAGGTTAAGTGAAAATGATATTTAGTCAGTAATTTTTAATGTTGTCGTCTATGATCTTAATTCACTGGGTTCAGCATCTATTGTTTTTATGATAATAGTTGATTAAGCTTATTACATGTTCATTATTGCTTTAAATAAATGTTTTATATTCAGCTTTGTCTTGCATAACTTTTCTATTCTTGATAAGATGGCCTCCCACATTCTTTCTTTCCTTCATTATCTTACCTTCACGGATTTCTATAATACCTAAATATTTATACCCCTCATGCCCCTCTAGCAGCTTACCTCTATCTTTACAGTTATTACTATTTGTAGCTGATCTTTCCGCATTAATTTCTAGGCCTACAGTGTCGAAGAATTTTCGTCGTATTATCTATCATCTCTTTCAATGCTGTTTCATTTTCCGCAAGTATCTTTAGATGGTCAAAAAACAACAGGTGGTTGGTTAAAGAGAACTTACAGCCCCCGTATTTGAGGCGCTACGATTTTTTTTTTCGAACCCCCAAAATGAAGTGTAAAAAAGGAGGAGCAAAGAAGAGACAAAAATTACTAGGCACTTATAATATTAAAAATACTAAATAAAAACAAAAAATAATTGTAAATTATATTTTTAACACATGTATTTAATTTAAATTTATATTTAATAAGATTTCTGCTGGTTTATTAGTGTCATTTCTTCTAAATGCAAAGATATTTAAAAAACAATTTATATCTTTAACTGTTCGATTTCGAACTGGTACTACTCTTTTTACTGCAGACCAAGTTCCTTCGATTGTAATGGTGTGTACTCTATTCGTTGGATTTACGAAACCGATTAAATGGTTTACTGTATAGTGTTCGTAGATTCCTATTTTTTTTAAATTTACGTATCCTTTCCAAAAATCTGTATATATTATTGAACCAGGTAGTACGTACTCTTTGATTAGATCTTCCAAAGTTTTATGCCTTCCTATTTTTTACTTGAATTAAGACTATCCCCTTTCAATTGTCCTTTCGACCATTCCAAGTACCCAGACTCGTCAACTTTGTGCCCTTTATTGTATTTTCTTTTTCCGAATTTTGATTCATCTATCTCAACAATAACACCTTTATCTCCAATCTTCTTATTGCCGTTAACATTCTTACTAACTTTACTAATAATAGTATTAATTGTTTTGTTACTTATAGACAAATTTTTTTTCATAATATATGAAGGAGCAATATTAAGAAATAAAAAAATCGGTGTTATGAGAATTCACTGACTATCAATTCACCGAAAAATTGAAATATATATTTTTTATGGGGATATTCATGATATATATATATATTTCATTTTAAATTTTTTATGTATGGATCATATGTATTGTGCAATATAGCCTTTGACTATTAATATATTTATATCACAAAAGAATTAAAAAATGTAAAAAAAATCAAAATGTTTATAAAAATAAAAAAATAATATAAAATTTTAGAATCTATTAAATTTAATATTAAAATGACAGATCATGGGTAATGGCACGAATATATTCTATAAAATTTTCTCGATTAAAATTGGACACTACATTTAGAATTCTCGTTCTACAATCGCAATACTTTTTTTAGAAGGAGGAGCTATAAAGCCAGACAGTAATTGTTCTATTCGAACTTTATTTAGAGATTGTTCCTTTTTTAATCAATTTATAAACTTCCAAATATTCAGGTGAGTACCACCAGCTTGCGACTCGACCCACGATGCTAACCTGGACCGAGTTGTTGGTCCTCGGAAGACCATCTATAGTTCTAAAGTACATATTCCCTATGTCTAATGCAAATTTCGGGGCTCGACGTTGTCTTTGGTTTGGGCGGCCAATTCAAGTATCTTTAAAATAATCTAAGACGGCCAGAGCTTCGATGGGCAGTATTCTGTCACGCAATTCTTCAAAAACTTCGCAAACAAAATGGGAAGGTACAAATGCGATCGCTGACAGCGATCTTATTTGCAGTGCAAATCCTGGATCTATATCGTACAGTAGTTCGAATTCAAGATTTTGACGGCTCGAAAAATGCACTGTGAGAAATGAAAAAAGCATCCTTTTACACTTGCACTAGGAAACTCTACTATGATTGCATTCATCATGGGCTTTTCAAAATCTACAGTTATGGAATGCGGAATAAATGATGGGTCCAAATTTTTTAAAGTGCAGAGAAATTTAGAATAGGTTTGCTCTAATTTATTTGACAATAAAGCGAAGATCAAGGGAATAGAAGCACTTTGTTTTAGACCGTGAATTGTGTACAATTGATGAAATAATAATGGTACGGTTTTAAAGGTGCCATCTGCGTATCAAAGTTGGCGCTACTTCATTCTCTTGCCTTCCCCTAGAAAAAAAAAATTATTTAGAAGAAATTTTATTTATTCCAACCTACAAAGTTTTAAAATTTTTATATAAGGACACCTATGATCATCATTATTGAAATGATTGATATTTTTTTTTTCCAAGCGAATTTTTTTAGAAATAAATTTATCCTATGCCTTTTAAGCCCCATTCTCGATCTATATTCATTCTTCAAATGGGACCGCAAATTTTCTATATTATTTGTGTGGTCTCCTTCTGCATTTATAAACCCAAGCGAATGATTTACTTTGTAATATTCACTCCCAAAATTTCTAGAGGCTGGAGGGCATGAAGGGTATCCATCAGAAATTATAATAGAGCCACGTTTTACTCTGTGTCTAAAAAACTCTTCAATAGTACCAGATTGTCGATTAGGTAGCAATTTAAGAACAAATTCTCTACAGTTACCTTCTACTATGCCGCCTATAATCCATTGAATTCCAGACATGGAATCCAAAGTTGAAGAAGGATTAAATACAATTACCCCGTTGCATATGGCGGTTTCATCAAATTGTACACAAACAGAAGTTCCTCATATTTGGTAGCTATCATCGCTTTTAGAAGCAATGACTTCCATCACTGTATCCTTAATTTTAATATATGAATTTTTACATATTTTGCAAAGATCTTTTGCTTGGCAAGTAGTATAATTTAATACCCAGCCATAAAATGCTCTAAGAATTTTGTGAAATTGAACGCTTATCCCTTTAAACATCGTACCATTTTTAAGTGAGCTCTTCGAACTTCACTTTTTATTAACACAACGATAAGCTTTACCGTCAATGTAGCCGGAACATCAATTAATGTTCATAAGAACAGTTCGTTCTGATGTCGAACAATGTCTGCAAGCAATCGATCTTTTTAGAAGACCATTATCTGAAAAAAATCAATTGCTGCTTCATTGTGCCTAAAGCACGCATCTTCGCAGATATTTAGCTCCCGAATAGCTTCCTTTAAATTTCTTATTAAGGATTAAAAAATTAAAATTTTTTAACCCCTTAATGAGGAATCTGAAGGAGGCATTTAAAAATTCTCAAATCGACAAAAAATACCTTAACTTCATTTTCTTGCCCCCCTCAAAAAAAAAATATTTAGATTTGAAAAATAACACGATTTTGTATCTTTTTATGTATGTTTTTTTAGGGGGGGGGGGGCAAGAAAATGAAGTAGCGCCCCAAAGTTGACTATCTGCCAAAACCGTGTATTGTGATATGTCGAAAAAATTAAAATTCTGTTTTCATCTGCTGTAGAATCATACAGTAAAAAGGGTTCACCCCTTGAAGTTTCTTTAGATTCGTCTGTGAATTCATTTTCTTGCCGCGAATTTGGGAGTGCGGGCCGGTTTCTGCAATTTGTCGAATAAACGAACGCTACGCTTTATATTGTCAATAGATGGCAATTTTGGAGCTGCAGCTTGGCTTCATAGGGACAAACAATCTGATATAATTGATTGTGGCGCTTCTCTAGAGCTTTTTGCCAAGGCTCGATTTGCATATATTTTATCGGCTTCGACTTTAGCAGCATCTACAGAATGATTGTGTTCGCCGCACACTTTAATTGCCCCATTACACATTGTAATGACTCTACACTTGCACTTGTATTTTTGAAAATATTCACATTTCCAATATATTTTGGATATTTCACAAACTTCTTTTTCTTTAAAGAAAAGATGACCTTCTAGAATATTTTTTTCCCCCTTTTTCTGAGAGCAAATATTCGATCTGCATTATTAAAATTTGGAGTTATAGAATTAAAAGGTTAAAAAATCTGGCTAAAGTTAGCTTTAGCTAACAAAAATGCATATTGGGTTTTTTTTTTCTTTTTTTCGCCCCTTTTTTAAAAAATGGAGGAAGGAAAATGTTAAGGAAGGAACAAAAACAAAAATTAGAACAATAAATTTAATAATGCATCAAAAACAGAATTAGATGCATTTCTTCGAAGCATATACCTAAACAAATAAAGTTTGGCACCACTTGCAGACCTATTTCGATTAGGTATAGAATTTTTGAGTGATCTCCAATTACCTTCTATGGTATTGGTATGAACCCCAGTATTGGGATCTCGAAAGTGTATTGAATGGTTGACCATGTGATGTTGTTTGAAATCATTGCCCCAAGGAACGGTAAGCCCTCCACATAATGCTGTATATAGTACTTTCCGTGCTCACATATTTTAATAAAAGGTCAGTAAGTGTTTTTGTATCTCTTTTTTTATATAAGTAATTATTATAGTTCGTTTTAAAGAACGCTCTATCATTCCAAAACACTAAACCCCTTTCACTAGTTTACCTCTATTATACTTATTTTTTCCTATTTTTGTTTCATCTATTTCTACTTTAATATCTTCCTTGCCTATCTTTCCCAAAGATGATAAATATTTATATAAATGTCTATTTCCTTTAATTTTTTAAAAATAAACGATATTGAAGGTTTTGAACAACATAAAATTTGGCTAATATACTTACGAGGATAGCCTAGAATTCACAAATTAAGTACCTGCAAAATTTTGATATGTTCGAGTCTTAAGTTTTCAAAGAATGTACCTTTCCACATAGAAACTGTCTTCTTACAGTCCTTCCAAGTACATTTTAACATAGGGCCCTGTTTACTAAGCAACCTCATTCTACCATTACACACTCTGCATAACTGATTCTTTTTTTTGTCAAATAAAATATTATAAACTGTTTCCATTTCTGCTCTGGTCATAATTGTCTCCTCCATTTTTAAAAAAAAGGGGGAAAAAGGGGGAAAAAAGAAAAAAAACCCAATATGCATTTTTGTTAGCTAAAGCTAACTTTAGCCAAAAATCTAAAAAGAATGTACAATTTTTAAGTAATGTATACATCTTTCTTCGCAAACCTGCACCTTAGCAATTGTGCCTAGGATACATTTATTGCACTTTGGTATCGAACCGGATATGACTTTTTTTTACGAAATCTCTAGATAGAACATTACACCGCAATGTAATGAAAAAAAATAATACCACAAGTATACTAGTACATTGTATGACCTAATTTTGGGGGTTGATATCGCGTTGTAAATAATCTGTCATTTTAAGATCTATTTTTATAGTAATTTGCTACTTTTTACATTTTTTATTCATTTAGTGATTGTGGTATAATGGATTATACCACATGTTACTATTATTAACCAATGGAAACTAAAACGCTGGTCTTCCGCCGGAACGATCAATGATTGCCAGTTATTATTGATTAGTTATATCACATTTTATTCTATTGGTTACTCTAACTATAAATAAAGAAAATGTCTTTATTTATTATAAATTGGGGTCAATCATATTACAGAATATAACATCCCCCTCCAAGACGGTTAGTCTCATACTTACTCAAACCCCTTTAAATCATAATGTCTTTTCTTCACCAGCCGTCCTGTTTACAATCGTACAATATAAGAATCTCATCCACAAATCGCGTAAATTTTTCCCCTCTCCAGAAATCGTCCTTTTTCATATTTAGACCATCCCTTTAAATTTTCTTTTTTCGCTACTCGTACTTGCTGATTTCTGTAAAACACTTCTCTCTTCCATTTAACAAACTTCTTACTGTCTCTTCCTTCAGGACCATTTTCCATCATAACTTTTCCACTAGTATACATAACCGCCTCTTTCGGTGTACAATCTATCCCAATGTGGTAACTATTATTATAAATATCAATCGCTCTCATAACCTTATCGTCAAAATCATCGCCTTTCATTTTCAAAATAGCTTCTCTCAATGTTCCTATTACTCTCTCTACACGTCCATTACTACGGTGGCTTTCTATGCTTATCTTCCTGTGAGCAATATCTAATCTTCTACATAATTGTTGGAATGAAAACATGGGTTTATTTATTATAAAATATTTAAGAAACAACATGTCAAATATATCAAAACACAGACACAATATATTTGACATCTGTGGCACTTCCTACACTACCCCTCCTTTAAAAGCTTTACATGATTTCGGCTTGCCGTAACTGTTTTTCCACTGTCCAATAAAACTTTAAATGAATGAAATTTTTGTTCTACTACCACTCCTTTTTCTTCCCATTTAGGTTCAAGTTTTCCTCTTATAGGGAGAATTAAATAGTACCAGACCCTATCTCCAACCTTTATGGTTTCCTTACTCTCACCATTTTTCTTTCCACCCGTGTTATACTCAAGTCTGTAGGCTTCTAAATTTTTAATGGCCTGTTCCTGATATTCTTTCTTTTCTTTTGATGTCTTAATCCCTTCCTGTAAGTCCAATTTATTAAGCACCATTCCTGTAATAAGTTCTACTGGGGCGCAGCCTATAGCCCTATGGTAAGACTGCATATAGGCCTT
Organism: Vairimorpha necatrix; assembly: GCF_036630325.1. Taxonomy (NCBI): domain Eukaryota; kingdom Fungi; phylum Microsporidia; family Nosematidae; genus Vairimorpha; species Vairimorpha necatrix. Next base: position 410,583 of record NC_088825.1, on the reverse strand, counting down.
GACCAATTTAGGAACGCATTTTGCCCAATCAAATTTCCCAAATTCCGTAATTTTCCTTAACTTTGAACCCATTGTTCTATTAAATCTCTCCACAAGCCCCGTGGTCGTAGGTTTGTAGGGGGAACCATATTTCCAGATGAAATTCTTAATCCTTGCATATTCATCACAGATTTTATTTCTGAACTCTTTACCATTATCAGTTAGTATGGCTTTCGGAACTCCATGTTTCCTGACTATATGTTTATCGATCAAATAAACAACCGTATTCATATCCTTTGTATAAACCGGCACTACCTCTGCGATTTTTGAGAAATGGTCTATCATTGTTAATAAAAACTTGTATCCTTGCTCACTCTCTTTCAGAGGGCCTACCATGTCTAACTCCCAGATTTCTCCTAATTTATTTGCTACCACTGGTACAATATCTTTAAATTTTCTCTGAGGTTTTTCCTTTTGACAAACTTCACAGTTGTCTACATAGTCTTCTATATCTTTGTTCATATGCTTCCAGGTGTATTTTTGACCAATATTGTACTTCATGTTTTGTTTTGATCCGTGGCCCAATAAATCATGATAAAACTTTAACAATACCGATGTTCTCTCTTTTTTTATAACTTTCTTTTGTACTAAATGAATTTCCAAAACATTCTCTCCCTCCTTTTTAAATTCTCTGCTCAGGTGATCTGTATGGTTTGATGGTCCTGTTATATACACAATATCAAAGTCATATTCTTGTAAAATCAATGACCATCTAGCCAGCCTAGCTTTGACGTTTCTAGACTTAAACAAATATTTCAGAGCTTGATGATCAGTTTTTAATGTAAACTTACCTAATAATAAGTATTCTCTGAAATGTTGAATGGATTTTATTACCGCCAATAGTTCTTGTTCCGTCGTGGAGTAATTCTTTTCCGTCTTTGAGTGCAGGGAGCTGTAATAAGAAACAATCTTTTCTTTTCCTCCAATTACTTGTGCCAAAGTGGCGCCACATCCCTCGTTTGATGCATCTGTTGTCAAAATGAACTTATCCTTCAAGTTTGGGATAGTCAACAAGGCCGTTCTCTTCATGGCCTGTTTTACCTCTTCAATATCCTTACGATATTTAGCGTTTTGTTCTACATTTTTCCAAAAGTTCTCAGCGTCCTCATTCTTGAGCCTGATTATATCAAATAATGGGCTAATTATCTTGTGACTGTTTTTTATAAATTTTGCACAGTAGTTATACAACCCCAACAATGATTGTAGCTTTTTCTTATTTTTAGGGATTGGTAGCTTCTGAATACTCCTCACTCTCTCTTCATCTACCCTTATTCCTTCCTTTGATATTACATGACCTAAAATTCTTAACTCGGTCTTCTTAAATTCGCATTTCTCCTGATTAAGTTTCAATCCTACCGATTTGAGCTTTTCCAATACCATTTGAACATCTCTCCTATGGTCTTCTTCAGTTTTACTATAAATTAGTATATCATCCATATATACTACAACAAACTTAAACAAAAATTCCCTTAATATATCATTCATCACCCGCTGAAATGTAGCTGGTCCGTTAACAAGCCCAAATGGCATTTTAGTAAATTCGAATAACCCTTCTCTACAGGCAAAAGCTGTCTTCTCAATATCACAAGGCGCCATATCTATTTGGTGATAGCCAGATTCAGCGTCTAATTTGGTAAAGTAAGTAGCACCTTCTAATGCGTTTATGAATTCTTCTACACGGGGCATTGGATATGCATCCCTAATCGTCACGTCATTTAGTCTTCTATAATCCACGCATAGCCTATGGTCTCCATTCTTTTTTGGAACAATAATTATTGGGCTTCTCCATGAACTTTCACTAGGTCTTATTATTCCTAAGCTAAGATATTCTTTTATTATTTTCGATGCTATGTCCTCTTTTGCAGCACCCAACTTGTATAACTGTGATAATATTGGGTTATCATCCTTCGTGATGATTTTATGGTATCCTATGGCTTTACCCTTTGCCATTTGTCCAGATTCAATTTCCATTCTATTATCCCCAAATCTTAAACTAATTCTGTATTTATCGAGTAGCCCATGTCCTATGATGCATGGGATTGTGATATCTCTTGTTATAATGAATTTATCCTCAAATATCATCCCATCAATTTTAATTTTAACTACCGTTTCACCAATAATTTTTATCCTCGAACCATTTGCTGCTCTAAGCTGTTGTTTCGAAATATTAACAACAGTTTTATTCGGTAACAGTTCTGGTCTAATAAGATTTAAATCGGCTCCTGTATCAATCAGTACTTTGAATTTTCCTCCTGAATTGATTAATGGCGCAGCTTTAAGTGTTGTTCTAATGTCCTTAGACTTCGAAACGGAATAGTTAAAAATAAACTTATAAGAATCATTTTCCTCATTTTGTTCCTCCTTCTCTGTGGCCTTTTCTACAGCTCTAACATTCTTATGGAAGCTATTGAATTTGCATTGTGAAACCATATGGCCCCTTTTCCCGCAAATAAAACACTTAATTTTTCCATTTTTTTCTGTTTTCTCATTATTGTTCCACCAGACCTTTTCTTTTATCGCATCTACCTCCCTAGATTCTCCTCGAGCCACTTCTGTATATCTTTGGACATTCGCTGACTTCATACTACTCAGAGCTCTGTAAATGTACCTCCACGATAAGGTATCTTTATTATTTACTAGCACCAAATTTGCCAAATCCTTGGGTAGTCCTTTTAACGCAAAGGCAATTAATATACTCTCCGGGACATTACCTTTGCGTGCTAGTCCCGCCATCTTATCCAAATAATTTAAAATCGAGCCTCCATGGTATACTAACGCCGAAAGTTTATCAATGCATATTTTTAACTGCATTTTACTAAAAAATCTTTCTTTAAATAATTCAATTAGCTTATCAAATCTAAGTCCTACTGGCAGTGAATTAAGCCAGTCTCTCGCTTCATCCTTTAGAGACATTTTGAACAGGAGCATCAGTTTCCCCTCGCTGTACTCCAGCAACCTCCCCACCTCTAAAATGTCCTCCACGAACTGCTGTGGGTCATCGTCCTCTTCATTTCTAAATATCAACTCTTTCTTGTCGTTCTCGCCAAATTGTTGGAATGAAAACATGGGTTTATTTATTATAAAATATTTAAGAAACAACATGTCAAATATATCAAAACACAGACACAATATATTTGACATCTGTGGCACTTCCTACAATAATATCCTAAGATCCTCGTTAACAAATTCCTTGCCATTATCGGTTATTATTTCCTCTGGTCGTTTTCCGTTCCTACATAAACTATCTATAAACCAAGCAACATTCTGAGCCTTTTTTTCCTTCGTGCTCATTCCCCAAATCAGTCTAGTATGGTAATAAACACCAATCAAAACGTACCTACATTCGTCGCGAAAATCAATCAAATCAAAAGCTACTTTCTTTAAATATCTACTGGTAATAATAAAAACACATCCGCCCAACTTCTTCCTATTATAAATTTGACATCTTTCACACTTCAATAACTCATTATAAGTCTCTGACTTCATCCCTAACCAATAGTAAAGCTTCTTCATCGCATAATAAACACTTCCAAGACTACGATGACTTCAACTTTCGTGATATTCTTTTATTAACTTTGCCCTTTTTTTCTCCTTTGGTATCTCTGCTCTTATACCACTATCAAAGACCCGGTATTCCTTTCCATCTTCATATACTGTATGTTTCTTCTCTTTTCCTTCAATTTGTTTCACTGTTCTTTTCTTTATCATTTCCTCTTTCCCAGTCTCTTCAACGGGCTCTCTACTTAACGCATCGGCCACTACCATTATATCTGGCTTCATGTACTCAATTGTAAAATCAAACTCTTGAATCTTCTCTATCCACCTATTATTCCTATTATTATCGAATTGTGGCTTTCTCCTGATTTCTATCAAAGCTTTATGGTCGGCGCATCGGTCAGAACCCGGACTTTTTTTCTCTCTAGGGGTCCCCCCTTGGAGAGAAACGAAAAAAAAAAATAATAATAAAAAACCATTTGATTCTAAGAAAACTTTGATAATTTCAATGAAGAACTCTCTTGAACTTTTGATGTTTTTATAAATTGCACATCTTCTTCTTCACTTAAATTCTTCCAAAAAATCAGGGATAGCACTTTCTTTGATCCCCTTTCTAGCTATTATATCACATTTAAGATGTGACCAAGCACCTTCTATTAAGTTTGTGGTCTCTCCTGCTTCGTTTTTAAAGCCTTCATCATGAATTACAACGCGATGATCACCGTTTATAGATTCTACTGCAGCGGGATAAGATTTATGACCATCAGTTATGCATGTAGTGTCGTTTTTTATATACTTTTTAAAAAACCGAGTCATCGTCTGTATAGTCCGGTTAGGTACTATTTCGATTCTCAGTTCTAACTTTCGCTCGTCTTTCGTCCCTACCAACCACACACAGTTTTTGACTGTGTCATATCTTTCCGATGGAGATTTACAAACTTCACCTTTACTATAACCGTTTCATCGGTCTGTGTCACTTCTTCAAATCCATAATTTTTTTTGGTGTTTGAGATTTTCTTTTTTCAGTGCTTCGTATATTTTTTTTTTTAGCCCCGAAGACACTGGAAGCAGACACCCGAGAATTTTTGTTTAGGTTTAGTGTAGACTGCTTTTCAGCGAACGAATACAGAATATACAAATAATTATGTATAGGTATTCGGGGATTAGAAAATGAAGTTTTATCAAAAACTCCGATTGATGTTCCACATCCAGTCTTCCCCCTACACTTAAACCGGTGGCAGTTCATGTACGAATCGTCCGGTGTTAATATCATTATACCAGGACATTTCGTACATTCCATTGTTGTTTTTAATAGATTTTCATCCACTAACCAACATATTGCCTCATGTGGGTCTTGGAATATTTTCGACCTACTGTCAAGCGGCTCCATACATACCATAAGGGTAAAATATTTTTGAAAAAATCATCTAAAAAACAAAAATGTTTATAACTCAAGAAATGTTAATGCGAATGAAATTTAAACAAATCTGTAAAATTTCGACTCTTGGGGATATGGTTCGTAAAAAACATTCCCCCACTTTACGGTCAGTACCCGGATTCAGTACGTAAAATATTATGGAAAGTCCGGGTTCCGACCGTTGCGCCTTATGGTCTGTTTCAACTTTAAATTTACGACCTCTTAATTCATATTCGAACTTTTTGATTCCCCAGTAGATCGCATACATCTCTTTCTCGCTTATTCCGTATTTTGATTCCGTAGGAGTAAACTTTTTCGAAGCCCACTGTACCGGCCCCCACTCCTCTTCGTCATTCTTTTGCATTAATACTGCGCCCATTCCTATGTTAAACGCATCTGTTCTCAATAAAACTCTTTTTCATAATTAACTATCTTCAACTTCCCCAATGTCTTAACCTTTCCTTTCAACTTGACAAATTCATCTTTCATATTTTCTGTCCATTTCCATTCGTTCATACCCTTCAAACTGTCGGTCAAATGTACCGTTGAATCCGCATAATTTTTTATAAAGCTTCTAAATCATCCTGTTAATCCTAAAAATCTCCTTACCTCTGACACGGTTTATGGCCCTGGGAATTCTAACGCTTCGTTTTGTTTTATTTCAGACGGTGTTATCTCTAAACCATTCAGTGTAACCCCCGATAGCTTTACCTCCTTCAAGCATAACTGTACCTTATTAATATTAATCCTCATCTTATTATCTTCCAACTTCCTAAGTGCTTCTCCTAAAAATATATCGTGCTTCTCTCTCGTCGCTGCATGTATAACAATATCATCCATATACACTTCTATTCCTTTTCTCAAGTGTCTCGCAAACAATTTATTCATTATTCTTTGTAAAATCTGCGGGTAGTTCTTGTATCCCATAACCATACTATTCCATCCATAAACCCTTCTATTAAATTCAAATGCAGTTTTATGTTTATCTGCCTCGCCGATCTAAATACTATAAAATCCTTCCTTTAAGTCAATTACCGTAAAATATTTTGAACCCTATGTATTCCTAATTATGTCTCTTATATTAACTAACTCATAAGGATCCTTTTCAACCAAATCATTCAAGGCCATAAAATTACTCACTAGCCTTATTCCGCCATCTTACTTTCTTAACGCTCTTATTGGATTTCTCCATTCCGAATTCGACCTTCTTATTACCTTCCTCTTTTCCAGTCCTTTAATAAAATTTTCGGTGCTTCTTTGGTATTCGATCAGAGATTTTTTTAAAAAAATTCACGACCCCTAAAAATGAAAAATTCGGATTTTGAAATTTCTGATCGAATACCGAAGAAAAGCACGAAAGTGAAAATCAAGCCAATACAGAGGCTTTTCTACGGCAATGACAATTGTTTTAACTTATTAATTGAGTTAGAAGTGCTCTCAGAACAAAAAAATATGTTTTAAATGCAGTGAGGTTGCAAAATTGATGTTATTTAATGAAAAAGGCATTAAAAGAGTGGTATACAGGTGCACAGACTATAAGTGCAGTGCAAAGGTATCCATAAATAAAGGAAGCAAGTTGTCTTTGAAAAACTACTGCGAAAATAATTTTAAATCTATGTAGAAGTAGCTATTTTATTTTAGAAGCAAAATTGGGAGTTTCGTCTTCAACTGTAGCCAAAGCAAAAAAACGACTTAGACAAATTTTTAAAAATAGAATGTCTAAAAGTCTAATTATTGGTGGACCAGGTAAAATTGTCCAAGTTGATGAGTCTGTCATCTGTAGAAGATGTAAAATAAGATATCCAACAAGCTCAGACGATTCAATTCCTGACGTTGTTTGGATATTAGGGATGGTAGAGGCTGATAATCCCACAAACTTTTATATTACAAGAGTTGAGAACAGAACCGTAGAGTGTTTAACAGAGGCTTTAAAAAGTAAAATAGGTATCGGTTCAATTTTACATAGTGATGGTCATCCAAGTTATCCGGGTTTGGCTCGAAATCTTTGTCTCGAGCATAAGGTTGTAAATCATTCTTTAGGTTTTAGATCTCCAGATGGAACTCATAGCAACAATATTGAGAACATTTGGTCGCAGTTTAAATCTGAAATGACCAAGGAACATGGAGTTAAGCGTAAGAAATTGATACTTGGCTTATTGAATTTATGTTTAGGAAATTTTATTGTAAAGATGACAATTTAAATAAGTTTTATGATTGTTATCTTTATTTATTATCTAATTTATTTAATTAAAATTATATTTCTAGCATTTTTTTCTATTTTTTCATTATTTTTTTCATTATTTTTTTCATTTTTTTCCTTTACAAGGGGGAGGGGTCTTTGGGTACGATCGAATACGAAAGAAGCACCAAATTTTCAGTATCCTCTATTAATGCTTGAGGTATGCACTGTCCTTTCTTCAATACTTTAGCACCCTCTTGTGTTTTTATCTTACATTTCTCAATCGTACAATATTCTATAACCTCGTCTCCCGAACTAAATACTTTTCTATATTTTGTCTTCAGTTTTTTAGTCCTAAAACGCTTCCAGCTGCCTCAACTTCATTTTTTCTTTTTGGAAGTTCTCTAATTGAAGGATTCTTTTGCCTCTTCGCGGCTGCTGTCATCCTATATCCACTCCGCTCACTAACACTACTATCATCTTCGTAGACTGCATTGCACTCCTTTTTATTTTCTTTTCCTTTATATTTGTAATAACATCTATCACTCTTATGTACCATTCTCTGACACTCATAAAATCTTATAACTCTTCTTCTCACAGCCTAACGCCTCTGCTGTTCAATCTCTCCTTTTACCTCTCTGACGATTCTCTCCGTCATCTACTTCAACATCTCTTTCTCTCCTCTCTGCTCTTCCTCTACTCTATACATCTCTTCTAAAATTTTCTCCATTTTCTCAATTCCGTCCTCCTTCCTCACATATTCTACCATAAAATTTCTCAAATCCTCTGAACCCAAACTATAAATATCTTTCAATTCAATCCCTTTCTGTTCTCTCAATCCATACATAATAATACTAAACTCATTCCATATCGTTCTGATCACCTGACCACAGTCCCACTTGCTGACTTTTTGTTTCTTGTGTTCGCCATGTCTTTATTTATCATAAATTGGGGTCAATCATATTACAGAATATAACAGAAAATACATTATCGACATGGTACATCACTCGAACACTAACAAACACTCTTCCCTCGATAATTCAAATAAGCCAAACTCTTTTTGTAACAATAAACAATCCTTTCCTTCAAACTATCTAAACTCCATGTTTTACGGCACTCCAAACCGTAGCATTATTAAATGCTTACTTGCCCAGGCAAGCTCCCCGGTAAACACGCCAGTGATGTAAATATATTAATATTCAAATTCTATATTGCACAACATATATGATCCATACATAAAAAAATTTAAATTGAACATATATATGAATATATTATCAAAAATATTCTCATAAAAATATATATTTCAATTTTTCGGTGAATTTGTTTTCGGTAAATTGCTGTCGGTGAATTGATAGTCGGCGAACTATCCTAGAACCAAAAAAATCACCTTGCATATTATCAACCATGGCAGTCTTGCTTTGAAAAAAAGGTTTTTTTTGTTAAAACCGTTGCTTTTCTACATGTTCTCGTCGAACATTTGAGTTTATTTGGGGCTTTTTTGTTTAATTTTAAATTCCCCATGCAAATGAAACAAAAATGGTTTTTAATTTATTTTCTGTCGCGAGCCCAACTGGTTACCCGAGACGGACTGGTTTCCAGATTATTTTCTTATATTTTTTAATTTTTATTTATGATCTATATTTTCATAATTTATGCCAAGTTTCCGTTAGTTTTATCACAAAAAACATTTTTAATTTTTTTACTAAATTTTTTAGCCATATGAGACTCAAACCAAATATACCGAAGTCAAAGACGCAATAGTATCACTGAGCCAAATAGCTTAAAAATAAAAAAAAATCGTATATTCAAACAAATTTTAACTTTTTGGAAAATATTTTTTTATCCCCTCAATGAAAGGGATCAACCCCCAAGAAGAGTATGATATTCTGGTAAAAATCCTCCAAGAAGATGATTTGACCACAATCATCGACAAACAAGCAAGGTATAAGCCGAGGAAAAGAGCCGAAAAGTATCCTCTTGCAGATATTATTTCTTTCTAAGAGATATTTCTGGCTTACATAAAAGGGTAGTTAAGAGAGTAAAGTACAGCCAATGAAATTGGAAGTACACACTCTACATAGTTAGTATCATTATGGACACAATCGTTTATATGAGTTGTGTCAGCAATTTTACTTCACTATCCCAAGAAGTCTTGTGCGTGAGGTTTGAAAAGAGTGCAATGTTTGTTTACAGGCACAACCTCTAAAAACAAAGGAAACCTACAAGCATATATTAGCTAAAAGGCACTTGAGAGGATTATTATCGACCTGGTAGACATGAGGGTTTATGCCGACCAAAACGAAGGAAATAGTCGGTTACTAACAGCTATAGATGTGTATTCTAAGTATGCATTTACTTCTGTGTTGAAAACTAAAACTGCTTCGGAAGTTTTATTACATTTGAAATTGCATTATAATCGGTATGGGCTTCCAAGTGAACTTCAGTGTGATAATGGTAAAGAATTTAAAAATTCACTTTTATCTGAATTCTGCGATTAGAATAAAATTTTACTAGTTCATGGCAGACCCCGGCATCCTCAGAGTCAAGGTCAAGTTATGAGATTAATTCGTTCCTTTACTCGATACTTACAAAAACACCTCTACGCAGAATTTGGTCCAAATAATAAAAACTGGTTCTTATTCATTGACATAGTTGTTTATCAATACAACATCGCAGTACGTTCTGCAACAAAAAAAAAATCTGCATTTGAATTTATTTTATGGAAGGAAGGGATATAATACTTGTAAAAGCAGTATTAACGACGAGGAAATCAAAGATGAAGACTTGGATTTTGACTTTGGGCGAGAAAATAGATCTATGGTAGACGGAAAATATCTCTTAAGAATGGACAAAAAATGCGTTCATCGTTCTATCAATAATTTTGTTATAGGAGATAAAGTAATATTAAAAAAGATTTTGATGCTAATTCCAAAACAAAAAAGTTAAAATTAAGCTCGTTTTAATCTGAACCAGGAGAAGTATTAAAAATTTTGTCTAATAATAGGTTAAAGGTTAAGTTTAAAGATTCTGAAGAAATTGTGTCTATGAATTTGGTAAAAAATTTAAAAAAATAGTTAAGCTTTGTTAAATTGAGTTATTATTCTTTCTAATTTACTTTAAAATTTGAACTAGATTTTTTTCAATACTTATCATATTTCTATTCCAGCGTTAATATAATTCATCATAAAAAATATATGTGTCATTAGTATATCGAATTATATATAAACAACTGATAATATTTATAGATTGTCCTATTTTCATTGTACAATTAATTTAATTACAGAAATCTAGATTTATAATCTTTGTTTACGATTCTCAAGACCAATCATTGATATTCCCCAACTCATTGTGTAAATTATATTTTTAACTTTTCCACAATTACAAATTATTCTAAAAAAAATTGAGAATATAATTCGACGTGTAACCCGCTTTAATCAATTAAAATATAGTTTTTTAGTAAAAAATTAGTATTTAAATTTATAACAAACAACTTTTATAATTGAAAATATTTATATAATTTTAAAATGCGTATTATAATAAAAATTTTACTGATAAAAATATTAATGGAAATTTTAGAAGTTTTTTAAATTTCAAAATATTAAATAGAAGATAAATTTATATAAAAATTAGATAAAAAAAGTAGTGAAAATTCTTAAGAAAGTTGTCTTTTATTTTTTTGATTATTTTTTATTTTTAAATTTAAATATTGAGTGTTATTGAAATAGGTTTAAGGCTAAACACGTTAAACAACTCCTCAGAGCATTTAGAATACCTTTTGGGGGTTTCTTTTATAAAACTCTTTTTTTTGGTAACCAGTCCGGCTCGGGTAACCAGCTGGGCTCGTGACATTTATTGTCACAGTTCGGAGCGAACGCCAGGGTAAAAAATTAAAAAAAATCTCTTCAGTCAGGGGCGAACCAGAAAATAAGAACAAATAATTGTTCGTCTTTAAGACAGCTCAAATTTCTTCTGATTTTTTGAGGGGGGAATTTTTGCTATTTTTTTCATAATAATGGGTGGGAATATTGAAAAAAAGGTGAAAAATAAAATAAACAAAATTTTTAGTACTTTATTATTACCAAGCAACCTTAGATCTCTAGTACTTATTTCTTCTATTATAATATCATTCTCATCTTCTTTGCATAATTCTACTTTATTAAATTGTTATATATCTGTTACAATATAGACCTCAGCATCTAAATGTTCATAAAGAGAATGTCTTCTGGTATAGACATTGTTGTTTATATAAGGTCTTATAAGGACTCTATCTCCTATTTAAAATTCGAAAAAAATCATTTCTCCACATACTTCTTTGTACCATTCTATCTGCAGCAGTTTGTGTATGAATTATTGCTGCATCATGAAAAATTTCATTTAAAAAAGGTTTGTGTTATTAAGAGCATATAGTTGCTAGATTTCTTCATTAGTATTGCAATCTAGAACATCTGGAAAACTTTCTCCAGTGCGTTCTTCGTCTTCACACTCTTGTTCATGATTTTCGCTATAAACTATTCTCAAATACTCGTGATTTTAGACTCGTCCATTATGTTCCTTATGGGTCTACCAAACATCAAAGAGAATGGTGTTTGTCTCGTAGTAGAGTGTCTTAAATTATTATATGACCAGGTAACTTCTTCACGTACTTTGGTCCATTGACCCAAAATATTTTTTGTTCTGTGAGTAGATGCAATCATCCACTTTATTGTTTGATTGCATCGTTCTATCTGTCCTTGTATCCATGGACATCTAGCTCTCCCCCTTACATGTCTTATTTCATATTTCTGACATAAATCGCCGAGTGTTTGATTTACAAATTCTCTGCCGTTATCAGTATGAAGTATATAACAAGAACCAAACGTCCTAAACAATGTTTCAAAAGCATTCCCTACACTAATACTTGATTTGTCATATAGTGGTACTGCCCAGCAAAATTTGGTAAAAGAATCTACAATATTCAATAACCATATATATCCTTCATTGAGTTCGTGATATAGCCGTAGATCAATCAAGTCTGCAACATATCTTTCCCTTGAATATATTGCTACAATTGGTCTGATAACTGGTCTAGTTACTAGATTTCTCTTTGATTGACATGTATCACAGCTATTCAAGACCCTCTGGACATCTTTTTGTGTTGCGTCGTAGACTTTTGTTTGCAATAATGGAAACAATCTGTCCCGTCCCGTATGTCCATTTGAGACATGGATCAATTTTATATAATCGATTTTGAATCGTTGCTCGTTGGTGGTAAAGAATCTTAATGTTCTATATAGACCTACTTTAAATCTCACCGTGAGCTCTGTGATGCCGTCAATTATATCCTCAAAAAGGTAAAATTTTGTGCCTTTTTCCTGAAAGCATCTCGTTCTTAAATCTCTACCAACCTTGTTGGAACCATACCAGTCTGTAAAAAGACAAAAACTTCTTGTCTTTCATTGTTATTCAATTTTATTTTCATGCCCTTGTAATTAAAGAAACCTTAAATACAAATTACAAATAAACACCAATTTTTTTTTATTTTTTACCCTTCTCAAGTAAGCATTTTCCCCTGCGTCCGCTCCGAACGGGTATTTTTTTTTTTTAATTTTTACCCTTCACAAGTAAGCATTTTCCTTTGCGTCCGCTCCGAACGGTGACATTTATTTTACTTAGAAATTCAAAAGACAATTATTTCGATGTTTTAATAAATTTATTATTTTAAATGTTTCTCCTCCTTTTTTTCCATTTTGATTTTTTAAAAATTTTTATTTATATATGTAGGGGGGACATAAAGTGAAAATGCTCCTTTTATAATTGTTACCGGCTGTGTTGCACACGCCAATAATCAGACTAAAACTGAAAGATGAAAAAGTTAATAATGATCTGAAACCATCTATGTTTCAGATCCGAAACTAAAACTATTTAAGAATCTTAAATAGACAAGATATGCCAAATAAATATAGTTCTTCATCTAATAAAAAGACTTCTTCAATAACCAGCTCTCCTTCTGGTAACACTGGCGACAACTATTCGAAATCCAACGAATTGGATCACCTGCTAGATAAGTTAGGAATATCAACTAACACGATGGTGAAATTCAACGGGACCCAAAGCGAGAATGCATGGGTTTGGATTAACCAATTCAGATATCTCGAGGGAGAATGGAGTGACAATAAACTATTGAACTATACGAAGAGATACCTGGGGGATATAGCGCTCCAATGGTATGAGTCTATGGTTGAAGACGAGGTGGAAGCATACACGGAATTTAAACAAATTTTCATAAGAAAGTATGGGAAAGAAGAGTTCCAGGAAGGAATTGACTATACTAGAATGCTTTACAAGAAACTTTACTCTGGACCTCAATCTAGAAAGATTGAAAGCTTCATTTACGACCTGGTAAAGCTAAACAAGAAAGCTAAGGTCAGCATGACTGGAATCACTGAGGAATTGGCAAAATTTTTCCCACCGTCACTTAAAGAAAAGGTGGAAGAGGCAACGTCATGGGACGTTGTACTAAAGATTTATGAGAGAAATTATAAATTTATTGAGAGTTCAAGGCAGAGACCTGAACAGAATAGGCCAGATACTACGAGGACTTCGAGGCCAGATACTACACGGACGAAAGAGAGTCCGAGAAAGGTAGTATGCTATAAGTGCGGAGGTGAGCACTTGCTTAAGGACTACAATAAACACGAGGAAATAGAGGTGTTTTTAATCGAGGCAGATCCAGTGTCAAGAGACACGAACGATACTACAGTCGAAGGAACCGTTAATGGCGATGTAGTAAGAATGCGCCTGGGATTAGGTGAATCCAACTCATTTGTTGATAAAAACTTAGTTAATAGAAAGAAACTAAGAAGGGCTAAAGGAGGCCATCGCATTCGAAACTATCCACAGAGTATAGACAAAAGAGTGTCAAAACAAGAAGATGGGCGGATTAAAAAAAACAAAAATTACAGAAACAGCTCAGACCTCGCATCAGTATTGAAATCTGAGATTAACCGAGATGAGTGCATCGACCAGCAGGCATATTGTTTGCTTACAAAAGAACATACTCGGAAACGATGGAAACAACCCAAACAATGCGCAAGTAAATAAAAGCGCGGGAAGAGACGACTATACGAGCACCAAGGACTCATTAAGTTCGATCGTAATGAAAAGAGATGATGGCGTGCGCCTATGCAATGAAGATAAAAAAGCAAAAGAAACCATGATTGAAGAAGTATGTCAACCCCCGTTGATTGAAGAATGTTTAAACACTTGAGCGGCGCGAGAATATACTCCCAGTTAGATCTGGAAAAGGGATATTACCAAATACCCATAAAAAATGAATCAAAGAGACTCACTGCGTTCATGACACCATCTGGGAAGTTTCAATTTCGAAGAATGCCCTTTGGTCTGACAAATGCGCCAGCGACGTTCCAATGCTTAATGTATAAAATATTTAGGAAACAACTAAATAGAACCACCGTAGTCTACTGAGACGATATCTTCGTGTACTCAAAAACAAGGGCAGAACACGAGGTTCACCTTAAAGAAGTCTTTGATATCTTAGCTGAAAACACCTACAAATAAATTTCAAAAAAAGTAAGTTTATGACGGATACAATCGACATTCTTGGATATACGATAGTCTCTGGATCAGTGCCGCCTGATAAATCAAGAATGAGTCCGCCAGAAACAGCTCTTGAGTTAAAAAATATTAGACAACTACAATCAGCTATCGAACTCATGGGATTCTATCGTATGTTCATAAGAAACTTCAGTGAAAAGCCCTAGATATACACCGGGATATAAACGAGAAAGGCCCCATCACAACGAAGGTAAGAGAAGACGTAGAGTCTCTTAGATTCGAACTGATAAACAGTCCATGGCTGGCACTTCCCGACATAACGACCATTTATTATCGAAGCAGACGCTTCGGACACGTGTATCGGGGGAGCTCTCAAACAGGTACAGGCGGGCAAAGAAGTAACAATATGCTGTGCGAGTAGAGTTCTGAATAAGCATGAACGTAATTATACGACTTTAGAAAAGGAAACTTTAGCTATAATTTTCTCAGTTAAAAGCTTTAAAATGTATTTACACGATGAATTTACAATTAAGAGCGACCATAAGCCTCTCATGTGGCTGTATAAAGTGAAAAATCCACAAGGAAGAATAGCTCGGTGGTTGATGTTCCTAAGCGACTTACGCTTCAAGATAGAGTACAAGGAAGGGAAGTCACATATCCTACCAGATTGCCTATCTAGAGTAAATGCGTTAAACATGCAGCTCGTGCCATATTCCGAGGAGAAGAGCATAAAAGACTTGATAAGAGAAGCACACTCTTACATAGGACATGGAGGAACAGAAGCGACCATCCTGTTTTTAAAGTCACACAGATTAGCGTCTAGTATCAAGAAGGAAGACGTTAAAAAGGTCATAGATGACTGTGTGACGTGCCTAGAACATAAACAACCACGTAAAAAGTTCGTAGTGTTCCCAACGAGACTGGATTTGGCTCTTAAAATGATCGAAATTGACTGTATAGGCCCTCTACCCAAATTACGTCAGGAAAGAGATTCATCATAGTTGCAACAGACTATATGACAAGATGGGTTGAGGCGAAGGCAGTGAAGCACAAATCTGCATTCGAAAACGCGAAATTTATTATGGAAGGTATCTTCTGTCGACACGGTACAGTAGAAATAATAAGAAGCGACCAGGGATTAGAATTCACTAATCAGATTGTAAAAAAGATTACGGAGCTATTCGGTGCTCACTTCAGACACTCGAGCCCTTATCATCCACAATCAAATGGACTTGTGGAACGTACAAACCAAAGTTTAGTAGTGAAGTTATCAAAGGCAATAACGGATTATCAGAGCCAATGGGATAGAATATTACCACATGTACTTATGCAGTACAGGTTGTCCCCTATAGAGAAATTGCAGATGTCTCCTTTTGAAATGCTCTATGGCAGGAAAGGTGTACTACCTACCGCATTAAAAGAACTACCAAGCGACTTTGAAATGTTGTTTATAAACCCTGCGGATTATCTGAGCGAACGTACAAGACTGACTAACCAGATAAGAGAATTCGTATGTGCGAAGAGAGATGAGGATATTAGGAAATAATGAACAGAAGCCGAGCAAACTTCCCGCCGACGACGTAAAAGAAGGAACATTGGTGTTTATTAGAAATAGGAAAATAAGTAGCAAACTTGATAAAAAATATATAGGACCCTACATAGTCACGAAAAACAAACTAAAAGGAGCCCATGAAGTAAGGAGTCTTGAAGATGGAATAGAACACTCTATAAACCGAAATGATTTTGTAGTATATAATAAAGATGACGATATATTGGAGGATATAACCTCTTCCCTGGAAGTGAAGCCTTGTTCTAAGGAGGGGAGAGTGTTACCGGCTGTGTTGCACACGCCAATAATCAGACTAAAACTGAAAGATGAAACAGTTGATAATGATCTGAAACCATCTATGTTTCAGATCCGAAACTAAAACTTTTAAGAATCTTAAATAGACAAGATATGCCAAAAATATATAGTTCTTCTTCTAATAAAAAGCCTTCTTCAATAACCAGCTCTCCTTCTGGTAACAATAATACTGGCCTTTTCCTCTATCTAATTTCCATCAAGTTGAAAGTTTTCACAAATTTTCATTCTTCTGAATTTTTCCTTGGTATCTTTGTATACAAAACTAGAACTAGCCAATCCTGTAAATAATGATGTTATTTTGCAGTCATTTTTAAAACTTCGTTCTTATATTATATAATATTGTGGATATGGTAATTTTCTACGGCATTTGTGATTTTTACGATATTGATATATCTGCTTTTTCCATCTGAACAAGGTATCTTTTCTTGATTTTTCTCCCATATATATTCATTTATAAAGAGTAATGATTCCCAAATATATTCGTTGTTTATGTTTTTTTATTAATATATTCTTCTGCTGCCAAAAGTAGACAAATTTTTTTTAGATAATAATGTGAAAGTTGGTACCGTAACAATATATGGGATAATTTGTTTATAATTTTGTTTTTAACATCTTCTTCATTGTTTGATCTAGATATTTTTTCCCCTCATGTGTAATCAAATTCATCTATCTCCACATTGTACATATGCTTTATAATAAAATTAAATATTAATTTTAATGCGGATCTTTCTTTGTTCATTATTTTAATTATGAGAAATTCAACTTGTTGTAATATTTAGTAATCTATAAAAAAATTCAACACATTTATTATCTTCTGTATGTGTGACATATCCTAGGCGGAGATATGTCTCGATGAGGTTAAAGGCATTTTCATAAGTAAAGCTTTTATTATTTTTAGCGTTTGTATTCACCTTCTTGCTCACCATGCCCTTGTGGGCTTTTTCGAAATTTATACTTTTACGTGTTTGTTTGTTTGTAAACAAACAAACAACAAGAAGTTTTAGAAAGACCATTCTTGGAAGAAATAATATTAATCATTACATGGATATGGATTATTTGTTAACAATAGTAAGAAAATAATGTAATGAGCTATGTTAATTTGATAAGGTCATCACAATTTACTATATAATTAATCTTTTTCATTATTTTCTTAATTTCATTAAAATAATTTTTGGGTATAATTTTTTTTTCACCATCATACTTGTTTGATTCATTTTCTAGATATACTTGATTTTTTGTATATCCATGAAAAAAGCTTATAGAATCTGATTGTACATCTAATCCAAATTTTCTAGGCATTATCTTTTCGATTTTGTTTGGTGTAATTTCTAGATATCCAATTTCGAACCTTGCCTCAATATGATATAAATCATTGACGTTGTATATTTTAAATAATTTCTTTAGTATTTTTGCATCGTGATGACACATATTCCCTGAATTTATCTTAACCATAGTATTAAGTTCTTTAATGTCAAGTTCGTTTATATCGAATTCAAACAAATAATACATATTTTTAATCACAATGCATAATCTGAGATAGTAACATTGTCGTTCTCGTTTCTGCGGTAACTTATCGTGGGTTCTTGTTCACGCAACTTATATCCGTTTTTTAAATTGAATTTTTCTATTTCCTATAGAATATTGTGTAAAAACAACCCCAAACGCAAATATTTTCATAATAAATTTCGGTTCCTTTCTTTTTATTTCTTCTTTCGTCATTATTTATTTAACTTTTTTATAATTTTTTTTACAATTCTGTTACTTTGATTATATTTATATTGTCTATATAATAATACGATAGAGTCAATGTTCAAGGTCGATGTAATCTTCTTTATGAATTGTTCTATTTTTTCAATAATATTATAAGTGGATTTGTTAGCATAATCAATAATTCTACACCCAAATTCATTAGAAATAGTTTCATTCAAAATATTATTTACAAGCAAACAACATACGGTCTTATTATATTCCTTACAAGTGATTTTTATGTGGGAGTATTTCTTATTTAGGTTAAAAACTGTATACTTCCTATTCTCAATTTGCTTTGAAAAAATTTCCTTTATTTTGTTTTAAATATTTGTATTTGATTTTACAAACCAAATTACAACAAACAATTTGATGTTATTCATTGGGGGAAAAATAAAATTAGTATTTATCTTGTTTTTAAAATTCTAAAAAAATTCTAATTTAAAAGAAATCGTAGAATTAACTGAAAACAAATTATCGAAGTTTTGAACTTAACATTTCAATAATCTCATTTGGGTTGTACAAATCTTAATGGCTGGCAATGATTTTTCTATTTTTTTTGCAGAAATTTTTAAAAGAACATTATAGAAAGTAACTCGGCCAAAGTGCACTGTGATGTACATTACAACATCACATGGACAGATGTCAAATATGTCCTCTGTCACTTATGTTTGGGGGAATGTCAACCATTTCAAGTGGCCCGTCAAGATGAGTCGCACAACAAACAAACGAAAGTTGCATGGTCGTTACTACATTCGTAAGTACGCCAATGTTTGTGTTTAGTGTTGACAAAGAATAATTAATTAAAAATAAAATATAAAAGAAAGTCTGTCTTTGAAGGTATAAATCTAAAAGCAAGAGAACAACCATCAATAAATATAATTACATTGAAAGTTATTATAAAAATAGCCACGTACCCCGGATACATGACATGCACTTAAGCCAAAAACTATTATAGACTTATAGGAAAAATTGAAAGAATTTTCAATTAATTAAGAAATCAGTTAAATAATTTTATCAAATTTTTCTTTGTACGTGTTGTACTCAAAACGGTTATATAAAGACATGGTTTTATTATTTTACTTAATTTGTAGTCCGTGTCAAATATCATTTAATAAATTTGAATATGATATTTGACAGGGGTTTCTACAGAAATACGAATAAATAATTATGTTCTTAGTCCATACGTAAAATAGATAAATAGAATATCTATTTAATTCTTATTCGAATGCAAAATTATAGCGGTTTAATTTATTCTTGTATCTTGTATCTTTAGGAGCGCCTCTGAGGCGCTCCTTAAATTCAAAATCACAGGGGTTAAAAAAATTAAAAAATTCGCGAACATGTATTGTAAACATTCTACAAAAAAATTCCAAATGCTCCTATGATTTTGAATTTAAGGAAAGCGATTTTTTGAATTTTAATTTTTTACCCCTAATGCAAGTTAGAAATCTCTACAGCATAATATTTGTTGAAGAAGAAGCAGCTATAGAGTTCTTAAAGGCTTTAAACTTCTACAGAAATACTATAAAGTGTGACTGTGGTTGTTTTATGAACCAAGTAAAATCTAAAAACTACTTGGAAGGAATCTGCTTTTATTGTACAAATGGCTGCAAAAAGCGAAAAAGTATCAAAAATGGTACTTTTCTCCAGAAGTCTCGAATGCCCACACATATACAACTTAGAATGTTGTATTGTTGGGTAATGAAAATGACTAACCCTATGGCCTCAGTAACATGCGAGGTCTCCGAGCCCATATATATTTCTTTCAAGGGGGTCATCCTTGAAAAAATAAAAAATGAAATAAATACATTTTTTGTAAAAATAGGGAGAATAGGTAAAACTATTCAGGTTGACGAAACAGCAATCTGTAGAGGTCGTATAATTACGAATCCCACTACAGAGGAAGATGATATACCTGGAACGACTTGGTTGGTTGGGGGTATAGAAAATGAAGATAGGGACTGTTTTCTAAAAATTGTTCCTAATAGGACTGCGGCTGTGATGTTAGAGCTTTTTAAGGAGTATGTTGTCGAAGGAACGATAATAAGAACTGATGGTTTTGCATCTTACCGTTCTGCTGTTCGTGACTTCGGATCTGTTCATGAAGTTGTTAATCATAGTGTTGGCTTTACTAATGAGTATGGACATCATACTAATAAAATAGAGAATCTATGGAGTCATTTAAAAACAGAATTAAGAACAAGAAGAGGAATAATGAAGGTGAATATGGAAGATTTTATATATGAATTCCAATTTAGAAGTAAATATCTAAAAGACAAAAATATAGATACTTATGCTGAAATTTTCAAAAAATACTTTTGTTAGAATAAATGGTTTTGGTTTTTTTTTAGTTTTAATTTTTTTAACCCCTGTGATTTTGAATTTAAGGAGCGCCCCTAATCGAATGCACCCCGTTGAAAATTTATACGTACCATGTAAAGCATCAAAAAAATTGCTTGAGAATCTAATGAATGCAAACAATACGGTCTGATATTACTTTCTACGTTTAGTAAATATTTGTATTTATCTCCATATACTTTGAGTTTCTACAAAAAAATTAATAAAAACTAGCGTATGCCTTCCCGTTTTATGAACGAATTAACGTATTTATATATTGCATTATTAAATTGATTCCTCTCCCCCTTTTGGTCTGGAATTAGAAATGGAAAGATGTAAATTTTTATAAAAACAAAAAATAGCATTTAAATTTACTTCAAAAAAGACCTGAATGCGATTACTTTATAAAATTTGGCTAATAGAACTATAGGTAATAATTTTTGAACAAGCAGTAGGTTGTTCCTTTTTTAGAAAAATGGAGGAAAAATGTTGAAGGAAAAACAAAAATAAAAGATCACCAAATACTTATTAATATAAAAAAAATACATTTAATTATAATTATAAACATCATATACTACGTAAACAATCTGTTTTATGTTTTCTTTACGATAATAGGAAGTATTAGTTCAATTTCTTGGCGCTACTTCATTTTCTTGCCCCCCCCCCCTAAAAAAAACATTAATAAAAAGATACGAAATCGTGTTATTTTTCAAATCTAAACATTTTTTTTTTGAGGGGGGCAAGAAAATGAAGTTAAGGTATTTTTTGTCGATTTGAGAATTTTTAAATGCCTCCTGCAGATTCCTCATTAAGGGGATAAAAAATTAAAATTTTTTAACCCCTTAATGAGGAATCTGCAGGAGGCTATTAGAGAGCTAAATATCTGCGAAGATGCGTGCTTTAGGAACAATGAAGCAGCAATTGATTTTTTTTTAGATAATGGTCTTCTAAAAAGATCGATTGCTTGCAGACATTGTTCGACATCAGAACGAACTGTTCTTATGAACATTAGTGGATGTTCCGTCTACATCGACGGTAAAGCTTATCGTTGTGTTAATAAAAAGTGTAGTTCGAAGAGCTCACTTAAAAATGGTACGATGTTTAAAGGAATAAGCGTTCCATTTCACAAAATTCTTAGAGCATTCTATTGCTGGGTATTTAATTATACTACTTACCAAGCAATAGATCTGTGCAAAATATGTGAAAATTCATATATTAAAATTAAGGATACAGTGATGGAAATCATTGCTTCTAAAAGCGATGATAGCTACCAAATTGGAGGAACTTCTGTTTGTGTACAATTTGATGAAACCGCCATATGCAACGGGTTAATTGTATCTAATCCTTCTTCAAGTTTGGATTCCATGCCTGGAATTCAATGGATTATAGGCGGCATAGTAGAAGGTAATTGTAGAGAATTTGTTCTTGAATTGCTACCTAACCGACAATCTAGTACTATAGAAGACTTTTTTAGACGCAGAGTAAAACCTGGCTCTATTATAATTACTGATGGATACCCTTCAGCCTCTAGAAATTTTGGCAGTGAACATTACATAGTAAATCATTCGCTTGGATTTATAAATGCAGAAGGAGACCACACAAATAATATAGAAAATTTGTGGTCCCATTTGAAGAATGAGTATAGATCGAGAAGTGGGCTTAAAAGGCATAGGATTAATTTATTTCTAAAAGAATTTGCTTGGAAAAAAAGAAATATCAATCATTCTAATAATGATGATCATAGATGTGCCTATATAAAAATTTTAGAACTTTGTAGGTTTGAATAAATAAAATTTTCTCTAAATAATTTTTTTTTCTAGGGGGGGGGGGGCAAGAAAATGAAGTAGCGCCAATTTCTTCTATCGTTTAGTAAAATAATTTATTTTGTTGAGAAAAAGTAAAAACATAAAGCATTTATAATATAAGAATTTTATTTATTTAGCAAACTATTTTAAAAGCGATAACCAGCATAAAATTTCATTGTCTTAGTGCTTTTATAAGAACATAAACCTTTTTAAAACGTGTAATCGTTGATTAAAAATTATATGTTGTATACTGTTACCAGAAGAAAAACTGTTATTAAAAAGGGCTTTGGAGCATTTTCACTTTATGCTCCCCTACAATTATAAATACAAATTTTTAAAAAATATCCCCTTTTTAGAAAATCAAAATGGAAAAAAAAGCAGGAGAAAAAAAAATAAAAAAGTACAGAAAAATGATCTAATTTATTTATTTATCATAATGAGGGGTCAAAATATCTAAATATATAACATCCTCCCTCCAGGCGGTTAGTCTCACTTTACTCCCACCTCTCTATACCTTTTAAATCATAATGCCTCTTCTTAATTATCCTTCGATTTTCAAGCCTAACAATTTACGAGTCACTAGGGCATACTTCCAATATCATTCCCAAATCAACAAATCTTCCTTTCATATATTTGGTCTGACCTCCTAAATTTTCTTTTTTCGCAACACGGACGATCTGATTTCTAAAAAAACTATTCTCTTTTCCTTGCAACAAATCTCTTCGCGTATGTTCCTTCAGGTCCGTTTTCAATCATTATCTTTCCCGATGTATCTCGAACAGCCTCTACCGGTGTACATTTTATGCCACTATAGTGACTTAAATTATAAATCTCTATGCTCTTCATCACTCTTTCCTCGAATGTTTTCTTTTCGATTTTGGCCATACTCTCCCTCAACGTTCCAATATCCCTCTCCACTCTTCATTGCTCATATGAGCTTCTTAACTTACTTTCCTGTACTCAATACTTAGATCTTTACATAGTTGTCTAAACCCTTCGTTAACGAACTCCTTACCGTTGTCCGTAATTATTTCTTTGGGCTTCTTCTTTAGTCAAACATTTCTTTAACAAATTCAACAATCTTCTCACCTGCCTTAGCGTCAATTATTCTGACCCAAACTCTTCTCGTAAAATAGTCGATAGCTACAACAATGTATTTTTTTTCTTCTCTATACTCAACCAAATCCAATGCTACCTTTTCTAAATATCGGCTTGTTGCTACAAAATCACATCCCCTGGCTTTCTTTCTATTATTAATCTGGCACACCTCACATTTACTAAGTTCGGCTTTATATCATTTTTCATCCCAGGCCAATAATATTTGCTTTTCATCTCATAATACACACTTATCATACTTCTATATCCTTTCAATTTATGATATTTCTCTATCAATTTGGGCCTGTCTTTTTCTTCAGGGATTTCCGTGATTTTATTATTATCAAATTTCCAATAATTCAAGCCATTCTCTACGATTACATGTTTCTACCACTTACCTTCCTGTTGCTTAATTGCACGTTCTTCCATCTGTTTCTTCTTACTATCTTCTTCTGTATATATGCGGCTCAATGAATCTGCAACAACCATTATCTCCGGTTTTCTGTATTCTATCGTAAAGTCAAATTCTTGTATCTTCTCTATCCACCTATTGATCCTATCATTATTAAAATTTGCCTTGTTCCTAATTTCACTCAAGGCTTTATGGTCTGTCTCAATCCTAAATTTTCTTCCTTTGATTTCGTATTCAAACTTTTGGATCTAGTTTGCTACGCGCCCGGAGGGAAACCTAGTTTGTTATACGCCCGGAATAAAAAATTACACATTTTTAAGAGAGAATAACTTTTCTAGCATGATAATAAAAAAGCAGCATTGTAAAAAACAGGCTTGTTTTAGAATTAATTAATTTTATTGCTTATGGCTAGTAAAGATAGAATTCTGATGAACACAGTCTGCTTAAACTCATCTCTGAACATCAGTTCAGCTAGAAGACCAGGAAGTTGTGCTTTTTGAACACCATACATTTTCTTAATCACAATCTTCATCTTATTCCAGAATGACTCTATGTTCTGGGTATGGGCTCCAGTTATCGGATCAACGAAATTTGTCTTGTGGTTTACAACCAGATGACGGAACAAGAGCTCTCTTTCGATATTCACATATGATCCCCAGCCATCAGAGTGAATGATTGTGCCAGGTCTACATATCCTAGCAATGATCGGAAGTAAAACAGCAGCTGTTCGATTGGGAACAATCTCCATATAGCACTTCGCAGGAGAGAAAGAGGTGTCTGCGATCCCCAAACCCCACACATCACTTGATGGTGCTCTACCATGATGATGTTTGATCTTGTGGACGAACTGGCTTTCGTCGATCTGGCAAACAATACCTGGACCTCCCAATCTCATAGAATCAGCCTCGAAGTATCCTTTAAGAATAGTTCTCAGCTTGTTTATATTGACCAGAGCTGTTTCTTCTAAATCCATGCTCGGAAATGATCTCTTTAATCTGTTTTCCCTTGCTCCAAAGCATAATCATAGCGTAGATCCCGGACAATGGCAATTTAAATCCCTCAAAAAATGATCCAGTTCTAATGCTCTTTATGCTTCTGTAGAGCCTGCACACTATATTATCACAAGTCCAGCATATAAGGTCCGGGCCTTTCTTTGATCTCTCAACCATGCCAGATGAACACTCAGAACAGGACATACTGGTCAAAAGAAGGTTTTGTTCTCGCAGAACAAAAATCATCTCTCTAGGTGGCATTCTACGGATTTGTACGTAACTTTCAAACTGCGACACACCCGTTCTCATAAGGGTAAATTTTTAAAAACCTAGTTTGTTATACGCCCGGATAGGGCGTATAACAAACTAGATCCAAACTTTTTAATTCCCCAGAATACTGCGAACATTTCTTTTTCTGATATCGCGTATCTACTTTCCGTTGGCGTAACTTTTTTGAGGCCCACTGTACCGGAACCCACTCATTCAATTCGTTTCTCTGCAATAACACAGCTCCCATGCCAACGTTGCTCGCATCTTTTCGCTGCAAAAATTCTTTACTATATTCAGCTATCTTTAAACTTTTCAAATTTCTTAAACATTCTTTCAAACTTTCATACTCTTTTTGCATTTCCTCCGTCCACTTGAAGTTATTCCCATTTCCCTTAAGCGCATTTGTTAAATGGTATGTCAACTTAGCGTAATCTTTAATAAAACTTTTAAACCATCCAGTTAATCCACAAAATCTTTTTAATTCTGATACATTTGCTGGTGCTGGGCATTCTAACGCTTCATTCTTTTTAATTTCGCACGCCTGAGAATCCTCTCCATTCAGTGTCACCCCTAATAGCTTTACTTCCTTTTTACAGAATTGTATCTTGCTGATATTTATTTTCATATTATTTTTCTTAAATCGTTTTAAAACTTCTTTTAGCAGCTCATCGTGCTTTCTTTTCGTTTTTGCGTGAATTACTACATCATCCATATACACCTCTACTCCTTCTCCTAACAGGTCGTCAAAAATCGTATTCATTGTTCTTTGATTTGGAGCGAGTTCTTAACCGCCATTACCATACTATTCCACTCATAAACTCTCCCATTGAATTAAAAAGCTGTTTTATGCTTATCCTCTTCGCAAATCTCAATGTGGTAAAAACTGTCTTCAATATCCATCACAGTAAAAAAACCTTGATCCCTGCGTTCCCCGCGTTACATCTCTAATTCGTGCCAATTCATACGGATCCTTATCAACTATATCATTTAAAGCCATTAAGCTACTTACCAGTCTTATCTTTCCATTTGGCTTCATAAGCGCCCTTACTGGATTCCGCCATTCCGACACTGATCTTCTAATTAATTTCCTTTTTTTAAACTCTTAATATGTTCTACTATATCCGCAATAAGCGCTTGTTCAACCATGTGTCCTTTCTTCTTTACGACCTTTCATTCTTCGGTTTTAATTCGGCATTTTCCAAATTACAATATTTAATTTCCTCCTCTTCGTCCGAAAATACCTCATGATACTTCCGTCTCAATCCATCTAATTCCATATATTCAACTCTCTCATCTATAATTTCCCTGCTTCTCTTCTCTTCTCTTCTCTTCCTGCTCTTTTTTACCCTTCTTATAATTATCTTCACTTAAGCATTCTTCATGATCTATCGCTGACCTTTTAAAAACTATATACTTGGAATCACTTTTATTAAGCCTATTATATTGGCAATTTCTACTAATATGTCCTGTTCGGCCACACTCATAACATCTAAAAAGCTTTCTCTTGAATCCAGTTCTTTCTGCACTTTCCGCTTCCATAGCTTTCTTAACTGTTTCCGTAATCATCAATGTCATGTTCCTTAACTCTTCTTCTCTTCCAACTTCCATTTTCTTCTTTTCTTTTCTTCAATCAACTTTTTTCTTATTTCTTCGACTCCTCCTTCAATCGGAACATTCAAAACAATAAAATTTTTCAAATCTTCACTTCCTATTCTGTAGACTTCTCTCTTCCACAATCCTTCCCCCATTTCCTCTAATCTTAATCATACATTATCCTCTTAAACTCACTATGATTTCTGAACTATTTTCCACAGTCAACTCTTGTCAACTCATCATAAGATGGGCCCCCATGTATTTATTTATCATAAATGAGGGGTCAAAATATCTAAATACTAACATCTAATATACAAAAATAAATATATAAATCATGTCAATTTTATTATACAAATATTAATTTACTCTATATGTCATCATACGGTCCAATTTTTTTAGTTATATTTTAATTATTATAAATAATAATAAGTAATAAACCATACAATAAATTCATTTATACGAACTTTTTACAACGATATATAAATTATAATGACGATGTAGTTTTCTTTGTAGCAATTTTTAAAAATTTAATTACAGTACCCCACTTTTATGCTTACTAACGAAGAAATAAATAAAACATACGAAGAAATTATTTATGATATTCTAAAAGTAAACTATTACAAATGCGTGAAAGAAGTTAGGAAGAGACAGCAAAGGAGATACAATGTCAGATGCATAGGGAAGAAATGCAAAAAAGAGAGGAGTCTTTTTGCAAATACAATATTTGCGCAAACTCACTTAGACCATATACTTATGTATAAGGTCCTGAACCTCTGGCTTACAAAGATTTCGCCTCTACATATTGCCAGGTTGTTATCTATTCGCCCCTGTGTTGTAACGAGATGCCTTAAACAGCTTTTATTGGATAAGGCTTACCATAAATACATGAAAATGCAAGAGAAACATTGGGCGGCAAGGAGACAATAGTCGAAGTGGAAGAAAGCAAATTTAGAAAACGTAAATACCACGTTGGACATAAAGTAGAGGGAGTATGAGTATTTAGGATGGTTGAACGGACAGTAGAAAGAAAAATAATATTAATTCCTGTCCCCAATAGAACTAAAAACACACTATTAAACCTCATTTACACATATATTGATAAACAATCTACAGTTTATTCAGATATGTGGAAAGGATATGCAAAAATGAGTCAAATGGTAGCTAACCATAATACAGTTAACCACAGTAAATGGTTTAAGGATCCTGTTACTGGTGTGCATACTAACACTATAGAAGGGAATCGGAGTGCTGTTAAATTCCAAACTCCGATTAGATGTAGAACAAGAAGATTAATTTACCCATATTTATTATTATTTATTTTACTTAGAAATTCAAAAGACAATTATTTCGATGTTTGGCTAAAGTAAGCATTAGCTACAAAAAATCGATATAGGGGGTTTTTTGCCTCTTTTTTAAAAATGTAGGAAAGAAAATGATGAGGAAGGAACAAAAATAAAAACTAGAATAAATATTTTATAAAGCTTCAAACACTGGAGTTATGGAGTTTCTTTGGATCATATATCTAAATAAATAAAGTTTGGCGCTATTCGATTATTTGTTTCTATTTGGTATAGAATGTTTTGAAGATCTTCAATTACCTTCTATGGTATTGGTATGTACTCCTGTATTCATCTCTAAAATGTAGTGTATGATTAACCATATGATGTCGTTTAAATATTGTATTTAAAGAATGATACGCTCTCCAAATATCGCTATATATAATACTGCGGCTAAAATCAGCATCTGTGTGAAAAAACTGGGGGGTCAAAATTTTTAAAAAATTGCCCCTTTTTTAAAAAAACGAAGGGAATGATGAGCAATGAGGAAATTGAAGATTTTTATATATCTTTAACAAATAAGAAATACAATCAGAAATGTATTAAATGTGGTTGGGATACAGCTATTGTATCAAATGAAACTGCTTACTTGAGAGTAAGTCTTCAAATAAAAAACATAGATTTTAAATTTGGAAAAATTCTTTTTTTGAAAACACAAGACTAGAACATTTACTGATGTTGCAAATAGTAAATTTGTGGATATTAGAATTAAAGTAATTCTTATATCAAAGATTTTGGGATGTAATGTACAAAATGTAAGTTACACCCTAGATAAATTATATAAATTAAAAATTTATGATAAGTATTTGAACAAGCTGAAGCAGATAGGTGGACAAGATATCATTGTAGAAATAGATGAAAGTAAAATTGGCAAAAATAAGCATCATAGGGGAAGATTAGTTAAGGGGGTTTGGGATGGTGGAACGAACCGAAGCAAAGAAGACTGTATTCGTAATTATAAAGAAAAGAGACTGGGATACATTATTTCCAATCATGTTTAAGCATGTAAATTTTGAATCCGGCATTCAGTCGGATATGTGGAGGGCGTATGCAACGTTAAAAAATCATTATGCGGACCATAGGACTGTGAATCACAGTCAAACTTTTAGAGACAGGGAGACAGGTGTGCATACAAACACCATAGAAGGATATTGGGGGTCTTTAAAAGCCTCTATATCTAATAGGTGTAGGAGTTATGAACTTGCTGAAATATATTTAGTTCTATATATGATTAAAAGAAATGAGAGCGAAGACATCTTCAAAGCATTATTAAAATTATGTTTTTGATATTGTTACCGGCGAAGGAGCTGGTTGTGGGAGAAGACTTGCTTTTAGAAGTAACTTGTTTATTTGGCATTGGTATTTAAGAGGTCTTCCTTAAATACTTTTGTTTGTTTGTTTGGGTACATAACAACCGATGACAGTAAACAAACAAACAATAATGTTAGGGAAGGCACTTCAGCCTTATAATAAGCGGATCTGACATATCCGGTAACAGATATATTTTATTTATTTTATAGTTAATTTTCATGCATTTTTATATCTTAATTATATTTTGTTTTTTTTTTCTGAAGTTTTCTCTTCTCTTCGTTTTTTAAAAAAAGGGGCAATTTTTTAAAAATTTTGACCCCCCAGTTTTTTTACACAGATGCTGATATTAGCCATACTGCTTCTACTTACATATTTTAAAAGAAGTTCAGTAAGTGTTCTTTTGTTTCTTTTCTTAATATATACTACTATGATTCTACGTTGGATGGTACGTTCCGCCATTCCAAAACACCAAAATCCTTTTACTAACTTCCCCCATTGTTTATTTCTTCCCAATCTTAGTCTCATCAATTTCCACTAAAGTATTATCGCCTCCAATAGTCCCCATACTAGATAAATGCTTATCATAAAGACTCATGTCTTTTAACTTTTTTAGCACGGAAGATATAGAAGGTTTAGTACAACCTAAAATTGAGAAACGGACTTACGTGAATAACCTAGAATCCATAAATTTAGTATTTGTAATATTTTAATGTGATTTAGCCTAGAATCCTGAAAGAAAGTTCCATTTCAAATTGAAATTATGTTTTAACATGAGCTCTGTGGACACCTTATGAGACTTCTTTGCTTCTTTTTTTGATTACAGAAACTACATTTTTTTATTGTGTTTCTTAATTATTAGATCATTATATATGATCTTCAATTCTTCTCTTGTCCGAATTCTTTCCTCTATTTTTTTAAAAAAGGGGTAAAAAACAAAAAACCCTGTATCGATTTTTTGTAGCTAATGCTTACTTTAGCCCGATGTTTTAATAAATTTATTATTTTAAGTATTTTTTCCTTTTTTTCCATTTTGATTTTCTAAAAAGGGGATATTTTTTAAATTTTTTTTTATATATGTAGGGGGGCATAAAGTGAAAATTGGCTAAGAAATTAAAAATGGAAATTATAAGCAAAACTCCTTCGGATATAGAAACGATAGGGGAGAAAAATACAAGGTACAAGTCGATGAAACTGCCATATTCAATGGCTTAGTTATTGATATTCCGCCATCTTAACACGACGATACTCCTATATACAATGGATACTTTGAATAGTTGTAAAAGATGATGGAACGAATTTTTTTGTAACATTAATTCCCAATAGAAAGCATTAAACTTTGTTAGAAGAATTTAAAATACATTTGCTCCTGGAACAATTATAATCACTGATGGATATCCATCGTACCCCAAAGCTGTGACTTAATTTTGAATCTGAGCATGGGATTGTAAATTATGGCAAAGGCCTTTTAAACGGCGATGGTGGACATACAAGTCAGATTGAAAATTTATGGTCACACCTAAAACACGACTATAGAAAACGAAGTGGATTAAACGGCGCTACTTCATTTTCTTGCTCCCTAGAAAAAAAATTATTTAGAAGAAATTTTATTTATTCCAACCTACAAAGTTCTAAAATTTTATATAAGCACGCCTATGATCATCATTATTAGAATGATTTATAATCTTTTTTTTCCAAGCGAATTCTTTTAGAAATAAATTAATTTTATGCCTTTTAAGCCCACTCCTCGATCTATATTCATTCTTCAAATAGAACCACAAATTTTCTATATTATTTGTGTGGTTTCCTTTGCATTTATAAATCCAAGCGAATGATTTACTATGTAATGTTCACTCCCAAAATTTCTAGAGGCTGATGGGTATGAAGGGTATCCATCAGTAATTATAATAGAGCCACGTTTTACTCTGCGTCTAAAAAACTCTTCAATAGTACCAGGCTGTCGATTCGGTAGCCATTCAAGAACAAATTATCTACAATTACCTTCTGATGCTGCCTATAATCCAGTGAATTCCAGGCATGGAATCCAAAGTTGAAGAAGGATTAGATACAATTAACCCGTTGCATGTGGCGGTTTCATCAAATTGTACACGAACAGAATTTCCCAATTTGGTAGCTATCATCGCTTTTAGAAGCAATGATTTCCATCACTGTATCCTTGATTTTAATATATGAATTTTCACATATTTTGCAAAGATCTATTGCTTGATAAATAGTATAATTAAATACCCAGCAATAGAATTCTCTAAGGATTTTGTGAAATGAGACGCTTATTCCTTTAAACATCGTACCATTTTTAAGTGTGATCTTCGAACTACACTTTTTATTAACACAACGATAAGCTTTACCGTCAATGTAGCC
This sequence comes from Vairimorpha necatrix, assembly GCF_036630325.1. Lineage (NCBI taxonomy): Eukaryota > Fungi > Microsporidia > Nosematidae > Vairimorpha > Vairimorpha necatrix. The sequence goes on along the minus strand of NC_088825.1, from coordinate 378,758 downwards.
GGAACATCCACCTATGGGCGCAACGGTCTTGCCCGGACTTTTTTCTCTCTACGGGTCCCCCCTTAGAGAGAAACGAAAAAAAAAAAAATAATAAAAAAGCATTTTATTCTAAGAATATTTTGATAATTTCTATAAAGAATTCTCTTGAACTTTTGATGTTTTTATAAATGGCACACCTTCTTTTCCATTTAAATTCTTCCAAAAAATCTGGTATCGCACTTTCTTTAATCACTTTTCTAGCTATTATTTCACATTTAAGGTGTGACCAGACTCCCTCTATTAAGTTTGTGGTTTCACCTGCTTCGTTTTTAAAGCCTTCATCATGAATTACAACGCGATGATCACCGTTGATAGATTCTACTGCTGCGGGATAAGATTTATGCCCATCAGTTTTGCATATCGTGTCGTTTTTTATGTATTTTTAAAAAAGCCGAGTCATCGTCTGTAGAGTCCGGTTAGGTACTATTTCGATTCTCAGTTCTAACGTTCGCTCGTCTATAGTCCCAACCAACCACGTACAATTTTTGACTGTGTCATATCTTTCCGATGTATATTTGACAAATTTTTCCTTTACTATAACTGTTTCTTCTTTCTGTGTCATTTCTTCAACCCCTTCTATTTTTTTGGTGTTTGAAATTTTCCTTTTTCAGTGCTTCGTATATTTTTTTTTTAGCCCTGAAGACACTGGAAGCAGACACGAGGGAATTTTTGTTTAAGTTAAGTATGGACTGTTTTTCAATGAACGAATACAGAATATACAAATAATTATGTGTAGGTATTCGGGGATTAGAAAAGACAGTTTTATCAAAAACTCCGATTGATGTTCCACACCCCGTCTTTCCCCTACACTTAAACCGGCAGCAGTCTATGTACGAATCATCCGGTGTTAAAGCCATTGTCCAGAACAATTCGTACATTCTATTGTTGTTTTTAGTAGATTTTCATCCACTAGCCAACTTATTGTCTCATGTGGGTCTTGGAAGATTTTTGACCTACTGTCAAGCGGCTCCAGACAAACCATTAGGGTAAAATATTTTTGAAAAAATCATCCAAAAAACAAAAATGTTTATAACTCAAGAAATGTTAATCCGAATGAAATTTAAACAAATCTGTAAAATTTCGACTCTTGGGGATATGGTTCGTAAAAAACATTTCCCCACTTTACGGTCTGTGCCCGGATTCAGTACGTAAAATATTATGGAAAGTCCGGGCACAGACCGTTGCGCCCACCTATGTTCATAAGAACAGTTAGTTCTGATATCGAACAATGTCTGCAAGCAATCGATCCTTTTAGAAGACCAATATCTAAAAAAATCAATTGCTGCTTCATTGTTCCTAAAGCACGCATCTTCGCAGATATTTAGCTCCCGAATAGCTTCCTTCAGATACCTCATTAAGGGGTTAAAAAATTAATTTTTTTTAACCCCTTAATGAGGAATCTGCGTGAGGCAATTAAAAATTCTCAAATCGACAAAAAATACCTTAACTTCATTTTCTTGCCCCCCCCCTTTAGAAAAAAAATGTTTAGATTTGAAAACTAACACGATTTTGTATCTTTTTATTGATGTTTTTTTTGGGGGGGGGGAAGAAAATAAAGGGATCAAGTCCATTATATGCCCAGGATTAGAAATTTTGGGCATATAATGGACTTAACTCAAAACTCTGGTCATATAATGGACTTAAGTTTTTTATCAATTTTTTGAATTTTCAAAAGCAAGTTGCTAATACTTTAATGAGTTGAAGAGAACTTTCTGACTTCGAAAACTAATATGATATTCTAACAAATGAGTGTAGAGAAGCACATGCAAGACCTTAGGGGGGAAATGCTTCTCAATGAAATGTCTTGTTGCGGTTGTGGATTGAAAATGGTTGAAAGACCAAAAGAAATTGTAGATGGTCGCTGTTGGATATGCAAAAATAAGCTGTTTCCGAAGTATAGCATCACTTTAAGCATTAGACATGGTTCCTTTTTTAAGGATTTTAGAATGCCTATAATCGATGTTTTTACTGTCGTTTATTTTTGATGAGCAGACAAACAGTTTATGGATATAGCTAATGACTTTTGCATTCAAAAAATATTGATCAAAAAGATATTTTGAAAATTAAGAACTCTTGTGGGCAAATATTTTGTTGAGAACCATATTAGACTAGGTGGTCCAGGCAAAATATGCCAAATTGAAGAAAGCCTGTTTGTACACAAAACAAAATATAATCGCGGTAGGTGGCTAAGTGGGCAGGTATGGGTATTCGGAATCGTTGATACAAGCATCAGCCCTGCAAGATTCAGTTAAAAAAGTTTTTCATATTGAACAAGAAATACTTTATATCCAATAATCACCGATGTATGCATGCCCGGCACAACTATTTATTCCGACAGCTGGGCTGCTTATGCTGAAATTCAAAATATACTTGGGTTTAATCATGAGATGGTCAACCATAAATTTTATTTTGTGCATCCTAAGACTGGAGTTAACACACAGACAGTCGAGTCATTATGGAACAGAATAAAAGGAAAAATTAAGGCAATGTGTGGGATAAAGAAAAGCCAATTACCGGGATTTTTGGAAGAGGTCATGTTTAAGAATGAGTTCGTAGAAAGTTTGTTGGCAGCAAAACATGATTAAAATTATTCATTATATTTTTCGTTTTGGATATTTGTCTTTAAAATTATCGATTTATAAAGATTTGGGCATATAATGGACTTAACTACAAACTCTGGCACATAATGGACTTAAGTTTTTTCTGGGCATATAATGGACTTGATCCAAATAAAGTAGCGCCGATTATACCATGGCCGCATTGCTAAAATTTTAAAAGCATTTTCTTGGCGTAAAAGATATTTCCAATGTAAAAAAATACTTCATTCCTCGGGTCTTTGCTTTACTTTTACAACAATGCGTGGTTATTTAATAAATGTGGCGCGCAAGCATTGACTTCGTATGCAAGCGTTAATCCCCTGGATTTCCCACCCATGCATGCATTGAATCCAGAGTTTTTCTTAAGAAAGCCCCGTCTAAATTGATTCATAAGTAGATGAATAAATGCTCTAAATGGATTCAAACAGACGCCCCATAATACGCAGGAAACTCTTAAGCATGCCACTAGACTATTGCATAATAATAAAGCATTAAAAATTTCTAATTTAAAAAACATTTGCATTGTTCAATTTAAAAAATGAAAATTGTTTATATATCCCTCGAAAAATGATTCTCTTCCTAAAAAAGCTGTTGATTGTGATAATATAACATTACTTTTTCAAGCATTATTCATGAAGTGTTTTAGAAAAGCAACAAAAAACGGTTCAAACAAAAGCTTTCATTACCTCTTACAGGTATGACAATTATTTTTGGGTGAGCCAATGGAAACCATCATAAGGTTTTCCATTATTAACAGCTTGAAGCCACAGAAGTTGAGTGTAGAGCTTTCCACCAGCTTCAATACAGGGGCATAACAGATTTGAAGCATCATGCAATAAGGTCTTATTAAAATCCCAAGGGATATTATTAGAAAAGTCGTCTCCGAATGCATCGTATGTGGACAATCGCAACCGTTAAAAAATAAAGAACGGCAAGTCCATATTGCGGGCTCTAAACCAATGGAACAATTTATGATCGATATGACACGCTATAAAAGGTTTATCGATGGGCATTGTTGGATTTTAACAAAAATTGATGTGTATTCTAAGTTTGTCTGGGCCTTTCCATTAAAGAGTAAAACAGGAGAAGAAGTTACTGAAAACCTAAAATTTTTATTTTACAATATGACGGGTCATCCCAAAATTCCTAAAATTGATAATGGGAAGGAATTCTGCAATTTCTATATAAATGAACCTTGTTTGGACTTTTTTATTGTTCAAAAACATAGTAGGCCTGTCACCCACAATCAAACGGGCAAATAGAAAGATTTAACCAAACCTTAACTCGCACTATTCAATAACATGTTTTTGAAGAATTTTTGCTTGCGTCTGGGAATTCTAGAACCGAAGATCAAAAGATATGGCTTAAGCTCTTAATAAAGTCAAATTCGCCTATAATTTAGATAAACATAGTGCGACAAATCAGGTTACATTTAACCTGCTTTTAAAAAAACCAGGATTTAATTCTGTTTTAAGCCGGATGGTTACGAGCCTTTTGATGATAGTATGAAAAAAGTTGAATTGATGATTGATGCAGAAAATAAAAATGAAGTTGAGATTGGTGTTCTCGAAGAAAAAAACAGAGGCTGATTCAGTTGATCCAATTTACCTTGCAAGAATGAATCGTCATTCATTAATCCATATCTCAAAATATATTTTTGAAATTAAGAACAAGGTAATTGCAGCTAGAGACTTCGATAATAATATAAAAACTAAAATTTCTTCTTTTTCCCAAGGAACTTACGCTACAGAAATTCTATTAAACAACAGTGTGAAATGTGAAACTGAAGAAGGTACACAAAATTTCTCTATGTCTAGGCTTAAAAACAATTTATGTTAAACAATCGATTTTAAAATTTATTTGTTTTCTTTTTATTTCTTATTTTTTTACTTTCTGTTGGGAGGGGTCAACGCTCGCGCACCATAGTAAATATTCCTTAAAATTTATATTTCATTTTGAGGAGGTTAGCGATTTACCTAGTGGCGCCAACTCTCTTACTCTTATAAGCGTCCCTGCTTTATTTTTAAGTGCTTTTTACCCCGTTTTCTTTGTTCTAACAATAGAGATCTTTTCTTTAAATTTTGCACAATAGAACTCTAGTACTTTGTTCTAACCTTCATTAGCATCTGATTCCGTCTACTTAAAATGGCTTGGAAAGACTTCCTCTGCCAATCATATTTGGTGCTTTTAACTTTCATAAATACTGCCTTTAGAGAATCTAACTTGTTAGACTTTTTATGTCCTTTTGACTCTGTACTAATTGAAATAATGTGTTTTTTGGTTGGCCGATGCTGCAGGTGTTGTTTTAGCTATTTTTAATTCAGCTCCTTAATCTTCATTTTTACCCTTTATAAAGAACACAACAAAAAGTTACTTTTAAATAAAGAATTATGGCAGGCAAGATGTTGTTCTTTGTTTTACATTCCCTTCTCATAAAACTATACACTGCTTTTTAAAAAAATGACACAAGAACAACACCATTTAGTAAGATTAATAATCCCAGTCTCTGTCATATAATCTTTACCCAGAGCAAGACTAGAAAACAAAGGATGTCTAAATTATCAAAAAATTCTTTTGTCGTTTTGAAGTTTTTTTTTAAAAAAAAAAAATTAAAATAATTTTGGCTTTTTCTGTTTTACAACTTCAAAAATGGGACCGTAAAACAGAGAAGCGCCGATTTCTAATATATACGCTTTATTTTTTTAGTGCATAAAATTATATGACATTCATGATATATGAGTTGTAAGGCCGAGATAAATCTTTTCTGTCACTTGTGATATTTTTTACCACATTAAGAAATTTCCCCTCCAAATGAATTTTCTAGATATTTTTTCTAATAATATTTTCTTTTTTTTTACCCCCACTATGATGTCGAGAAGAGCAGAGGAGTACAACAAACGAAGAACAAGTCGCTGTATCCCCAGCGAGGAAACAATGCCCATGGAGGCTACTACAATAAATCTAATTTACTTAAATACAGTCCTCTGGCACCCAGGTAAACATTGTAGAATGCTATCCGAGAAACAACCAACTCTTGGGTAAAACCGCATCACTATTGAGTTCTTCCATGTATCTCACCAAACCCTTTAATCTTTGTCTTTGTTCTTTATTTAGTGGTTTTACTTCTCAAATTACGCCATCATACCTGGCAAAAATCTCATGTTTCGACAAGATTCTCCCCTGTTTATAAGTAACATTTTTAACTAACCACTTTTTAAAATAATCTTCTACATTTATTAGGTTTTCTACAGCCTGTATGCATAAGATTGGAGGTTCAATTTTCATTTCTTTAATCTCATGATATCGCTCTATTATTAACTTCAAAAGTGATTCTCGTAATAGAAGATTTTTATTAACATCGCCAGATAAACTCCTGTCTATTTTTTTTCATTTCTATTTTCCGGATCTTCCACAAACTTGGTTTTTAAAGGAATTATCCGAATTCTCCTCCACAAGGCCTGATCTACAGAAGAAAAAGATGGTAGTTCATTCATCGCAATGACAAACTTCGTTGTAAGTTTAAAATTAGCGATGTCATTACTAAATAAATTTCTGGCAGAAACTTCATCTGCTCCACACAATTTCTTAATAAATTCTGATTTCAACTTACCGGCCTGTGGCTCAGATAAAAACGCCACTTTCTTCGTTTTCAGGCCTTTTAACAATGGGTTTGCAATACTCGAATTATTACTCTCCATTGAGAAGAAAGCCGAAGGTAAAGCCTGTCCGAAGTCTCCAAATATAGCAGATAATAAATGTATTAAAAGGGATTTCCCATTAGACCCACAGCCTCTGAAAAACATCAAAGTATCGTTTGGTATCCGGCTTTCAACCAAGAACCAAACTCATACAAGGCATAATCCAAAACTCCCTATCAGTAAAGATACTCCTAAGAAATCTTAACGCAATATTAACATCTGAATTTATATTATGGTCCATTGGAAACTTTTTGGTAAAGTAATCATCTGGACTATAATCTCTCAGTTCCTTAGTATCTAATGAATATACTTTAGTTTTGAATGGAATCAAACTAAAATCTGCATCTAACTTATCTCCAAATGTATAATCCCTCAGAATACCTCCAGATGCACAAACTATCTGGGAAATATTAGTACTTGATTCCATTTCCTTTATAAACCTAATACCCGACCTAACTAATACAGGTTCTAAGTTTTTTCACTTTCTAACCAAATAGAGAAAGGATTAAAGAAATCTGATATTGAGATTAAAATTTCTTCTCTCAGAGTCCTTTCATTAGTTGGGACCCACAAATCATTTTCCCTCCTATATAAAACAAGATTATAGTATTTAAATTCTCTAGACAAATTTGTTCTTAAAAACAAATTAACTATATTTCTAGATATCGGCATATTAATTATTGATTTGAAAATATCAAAATCCTCAGCACTGTATAAATTTTTTTGAGACTCTAACTCGACTACGGATTTTAAAGCTATCATATTCTTTGTTTCAGTATTAATTACCAATCCTGTATTCTCACACTCAACTATGTTTTTTTGTTTTTTTAAAGCACAATCTCCTATGTAATTATTTTGTATCGGAAAGACACAGTTATTAAAAATTACAAACAAATTGTTGAGAAGCAAATTCCTCAACAATTACTTTTTTATTATCTTTTTCCGAAAGCAAAAAAAAATTCCAACCTTTTAAATAATGCTCAATATCGGCCTCAGATTCAAATCTGTCTTTATATTTATTAATTAAGAATTGACTCGCACGTGTTTGTAAAGTATCATCTTCGTTAAAACCTCCAAAATGTGCTCCTTTATCTAAGTTCTTCTTGGACCAGCCATTCACTTGTTTTAAGTATAGTCCCCCCATCTCCAAAAATGAAATTCCTTATTACAATAGGAATGACGTCAATTTTAATGTTTATTACACCCTTACACTCTTCATCATAACAACCTAAAGATATTCGACTGTCTGTTATAGTTATAACACACCTGTTTCTTTTGTGTGGAACCTTTTTTGTTGGACAATCACCAACATAATTAATAATATATCCATAATCATTTAAAATAGGTTGCTCCATAACCGAAAACGACAACCCCTCTGATTTTAAAATGCTTTTACATATTGTCAAAATTATCTCTTTTTTAGTCTCATTCCCGGTGTATTTATTTTTTTTTATTTCACATGGCAACATGTTATCAATGGGCCTAAGTGTAAGAGCCGTTCTCAACTTTTGTTCATCTGTTTATATTATAAAAATTTTTACTTTTATGCGCGATTAAGTGATTAACATCATGATCCTTTAACTTTGTATCATCTGGCAATTTATAATCAATCCTTAGCTGTCTGTTCTTATTTATTTTGTCATGTTTACGTGATAAAATCGTTCTGTATTTTCCATTCTTTTATAAATATTAGGGTTTAGACATTTAAATACCGGCATCGAAAAATTATGTATTACAAAAAATTTCAATTTTTTTTATTGCGAAAGAATTTTTATGATTATCTTTAAACAATCTACAAACTAGATGATCTAAATATTTTAATTTATCTTTATTCTCAAAGCTATGAAATGTAGACAGAAACAGGTTAAGTTGCGATGTTACCCCCCCCCCCCATCCCTAAAAGGGGGGAAAATAAAAAAAAGACAAAACTAAAATTTATTCAATTAATTCAAAATCAAATTCAGGCGCTAAATCGTAATTTAAAAAAACATATATTTGTAACTTCAAAAAGCTTAACATTTTTTCATAGTGTTCCTCTATATATATACTTAAAACGAGCTATATAAAGTTTTCGAAGTAGATATATTAAAGAACCATGGCAAGATCCTTCTTTGAGTAATTCCCTTTTAATTACAGACCACATTCCCGTACTTGTTTGGGCGTGGGCGCCTGTTGTTGGATTTATAAAATTTTGGCTATGATTTATAGTTAAATGTAAATAGTTATAATCCGGACATAGTTCCGGAAACTCTTCATAACCCCGCTAGCAATCAGTAATAATTGTAGATCCGGGTGCTAATTTTCGTTTTATTCAATCGACAAGAATTGTTCTTGATCGATTTTCAACAATTTCGAAAAAAAGAATTGCTGTCTCCTCTTACAACTCCACCAACAGCCCAAACTTGGTATTGAAGAATTCTACCGTTATGGTTTTTACTTTTAACAAGCAATGTCTCGTCTATTTCAACTACGCAATTCAAACCTCCTATGGTTTTGTTTTTTATGTAGTTGAAATAGGATAAGAATACAGCGTTATTAAAACGCGTAAACCAGCGAGATACGGTACTACTATCTATATCCAATTCGATAGTAGCCGAAACATTGCTTACGCCTTTAACCCATTTACACAGTAAAATTAAAAGAACTACGATATCTAATCTAGAACTTTTAAAAATGCTTTGTTTGTAATGATACCTTTGTTTGAGCATTTTCTCTATTTAGTCGTAAGTAACAACGATATATGTCCAAAATTGTTTTTAATTTTGGTCATGGGTTTCATGCACTTATTGCACATCGGTACCTTTAATATATTTTTTTCAAGAAGGAATGTCACAGTTAGTTGGCGGAACCAGTTAGTAGAGGGAACCCTAAAAAAATTTAAAAAAAAGATCCCGTGGGAATCGAACTTGGGACTTCTCGAAGGAATACAATCACAATGAACGACTTTTTTGCAACGGTTCAAAATTTGATCTAATTATATTATGGGGTATATTTCGAGTAATTTTATATAAATTTAAAGGGAAAGGAAATAAAAAAATAAAATAAACAACTTTTCTAAAAAAATTTTTTCGTTATCAAGCAATCTTAGATCTCTAGTGTAAATTTCTTCTATAATAACCAATAAATTAGCTTCTTTAGATAATTTTACTTTATTAAATTGAAGTATATTCATTACAATATATACATCGAAATCCAAATGTTCGTATAGAGGAAGCCTTCTAGTACTTTGATTATTGTCTAAATATGTCTTATAAGAACCCTATCTCCCAATTTATATTCATAGAAGTCATTTCTCCACATACTTCTTTCAATCATTCTATAAGCAGCATTTTGAGTATTAAACTGTGCAGATTTGTGGTAAATTTTATTTAAAAAAAGATTTTCATTGTTTAAAGCATATATTTCTTCGTAATAGACGACGTTATTTTCGTCAAAAACAAATTCTTCTTCCTCATTTTCAACTTTGTTATTATTTGCAACCGAATCTAGAATATCAGTAATTCTAGATTCTTGCATTATGTCTTTAATGGGCTTACCAAACATTATACTGAATATAGTTTGTTTAGTTGTTGAATGCCTTAAGTTGTTATATGCCCAGGTAACTTCTTGGCGTACTATGGTCCATTGCCTTAAGATATTCTTTGACCTCAGAGTAGATGCAATCATCCATTTTATTGTTTGATTGCATCGTTCTATCTGTCCTTGTATCCAAGGACATCTAGCTCTTCCTCTTACATGTCTTATTTCATACTTTACACATAAATTCACGATATATTGATTAACAAATTCTCTACCGTTGTAGGTATGAAGTATAAAACAAGATCCAAACGTATTGAATAGTGTTTCAAAGGCATCACGCACACTAATGCCAGTTTTGTCACGCAATGGAACCGTCCAACAGAACTTGGTAAATGAATCCACTACGTTAAGTAACCATTTATACCCATCATTGAGTTCGTGATACAATCTAAGATCAATCAAATCAGCAATATACCTTTTAGGATATTTTGAAATGATTGGTCTAATAACTGGTCTAGTTATTAGGTTTCTTCTTGCTTGACAAATATCACAACTTTTCAAAACCCTCAGTACTTCGTTTTGAGTAACGTCGTATACTTTTGATTGTAACAATGGATACAATCTGTCACGCCCAGGATGTCCATTAGAAACATGAATCAGTTTGATGAAATCCGATTTGAAACGCTGCTCATTGGCTGTAAAGAATCTCAATGATCTATATTTATCTACTTTAAACCTCACAGTTAGTTCGAAATTTCCATTGTTTTTTCTTCAAACAACATGAAACGTTCAGCTTTATCTTTGAAATTTTTACGATCAACTTTGTCCAAAAACGTTGGTGGCAGCTGACCATATAATAAAAAATTGTAAACTTCTTGTCTTTTATCATTGTTCATTTTTATTCTCATAACTCCACAAAATAAAAAATTATTTACTAAAATTGAAGGATAATTTTACTGTAATTTCTTAATAATTTTTTTTTCCTTTCTAAGTAAATTTTGTTCTTCTTCGAATAGTCCTGGGTTCGATCCACACAGAGCTCGTTTTTCAGGGTTCCCTCTACTAACTGCGACGAGAAAAATATTTAATTCCTCTTTTTTATATATTAATTTTCTAAAATTCTTGAAGTTCATTTTAGGGGTATAATTTATTCTTTTTTTATTTTTTTCCCCTTTTTTTTATTTTTTTAGAGTTGGGGTGAACATCGCAACTTAACCTGTAGACAGATAAAATTCAAAGATAAATTATAAATTTTTTTAAAAAATCTTCAACCTTTTTGATCAAATCTGTCCTGTATAAAAGGAACTGTCATGTATCCGGAATACATGGCCATTTTTGTAGTATTGTTCTAAATAATTGTTAATGTTAATAGTTTTATTATGTTTATTATGTTTGTTGATATTTATTTTTAAATTTTATAAACCCCTAATTTTGATGAAGGACAACAATAAATCTATTGACATGGTGGAGAATGGGACATCAAAGCCCATAAACATGGTTATAACAATCCGTAACCTTCTTCAAGAATGTAAGAGACTTGGAATGATGTCTTTCTTCATCAACAAGAATGACGAAGATAAAATTGAATACATCATAGGAAGAGCAGAGTACGCCATTATAGAATGGCATGAGGAGTTTCTAGAGTCGCGAAGAAAGTGCGCTCTAATGTATGAAAAATGGTTAAAGTCCGCCAAAGAAGTATTTGGTAAGAAAGAGATTTCCCTGGGTGAGATATACCGATTAAACCAGGATGAGAACGAAGGCATTGTAGCCTTTATAGAAAGGGTAAAAGAAAAGGCTTGTATCTATAAGTTGAGCGATTTAGAAATTGTAGACATCATCGCAGAAGGACTGAATGCAGGTAATAGCGATATAAAAAAATAGGAGGAAGGATCCGAAACCCCCCCCCCTCAGAGGGTGTTCACTTTATTTTTTCGAACCCCAAAATTGAAGTGCAAAAAAAGGAGGAGCAAGAAAGAGACAAAAATTTCTAACCACTTTAAATATTAAAAATATAAAATAAATATATATTTAAATACAGAATTTAATTTTAAATTGATTTATTTAATCAAAAGTGATTTACATTAATTTTTCGAACGTATTTTTTCGATTATTTCTTTTAAAAACAAATAAGTTTAACCAAGGTGTAATATGTTTTTTGGACCTATATCTAAACGGAATTCCTAATTTTACGCCTGCCCATGTACCTTCGATGTGGTTTGTGTGTACACCTGTCGTCAAGTTTACAAAACCAATGGAGTGGTTAACAGTAAAATGTCTGTATATGCCAAATTTGAAAAGGTTTACGTAGCCTTTCCAACAATCTGTATATATGATACTTCCTGCTTTAACATATTTGAGAATTACACTTTATATTGTAATTGCCTTCCTATTTTCTACTTCTACTAACACTATTTTCCTTTGTGTGGTCCTTTCAACCATCCCAAGAACCCATACTCCATCGACTTTATGTCCCCTATGATTTTTTCGCTTACCGAACTTAGATTCGTCTATTTCAACTATGATGTCTAGACCACCAATCATTTCATTGCTTTTTAGGTCTTTTGCAATGTTTTTTATTGTTCTATATACCGCCTTTTTACTTATTGATAATATTTTAATTATTGTTTTAGCGTGAGTATTGTTTATAAACAGAAATATTGCTTGGCTTATTTGTAACCAACTTAATTTTGTTCGGAAAAAAGGTTTTTATACACTAAAGGCATTTCAAACCTACATCTTTTTTTACTACATCTTATAAGATTTTGTGTTTCCTTTGTCTTTTTCATATTACCAAGACATTTTGGACAAAATCTCCCTAATATGCATGAATCAATGCATTTAAGCATGATTTCTTCTACGTCTTTATATTTTTCTTCTGGCATTTCTTAAAAGTAGGGGCAAATAACCAAAATATAAAGTAAAATATAGAGAATTTAATATGCCCCAAAAACAAGTTCTAATAAAGACGGGAAGTATTTTCTAGTTTAAAATTAAATTCTGTATTTAAATATATATATATTTATTTATTTTATATTTTTAATATGTAAAGTGGTTAGAAATTTTTGTCTCCTTCTTGCTCCTCCTTTTTTTGCACTTCAATTTTGGGGTTCGAAAAAATAAAGTGAACACCCTCTGAGGGGGGGTGTTTGGGCATCTTCAGCCAAAAAATATCTATGGTCAGTTAAATCAATAGGAGCTCGAGAACTCCAGAGAATTCATAGCATGGAAGAAGAAAAGAAAAAAGAGAAACAAGTAGACAAGAAGAACAACATAAGTTCTCTTTTAGAAAGATTAACTGCTTTAAAAATTAACGAAAATTCTAGGTCTACAGGATGTTATAAATGCGGACGACGGGGTCATTTCGCTAGGTCATGTCGAAAGTACCCAGAAAATGTGAGAAATAACGGAAAAGAGACCGATAGATCTAGAAGAATTAATGAGATAAGCGAAGATATTGCAGAAATTTTAAATAAAGAGAGTTTTATCTATGTTAAAGACGTAAAAGTTGCAGTTTTATTTGACACTGGTGCAAGATATAATTTTATGAGTTACTCAGTGATACATAGACTATCACTCATACCTAAAGAACTGAATGAGGAAATAAAATTCTAGACCTGTTTGGAAGAACAATTCAGTATTAAACAATATGTTTCACTAGAATTTAAATATAAAAACATTAAATGTACGGCCGATTTCTATGTCCTCCCAAAGGTTAAATCTGAGAAAATTCTGATAGGAGTAAACACGATAAAGAAGGTGATGAACAAAGATAAATTTAAATATATTTGTGAAATAAAAACAAAAGAAGGATGTAAGGTTGTGGAAAAGGTATACCCTTTACCAAAAAAGCTAGAAGTTAAAGCGGATAAATCAATAAAGACACTCATTGAGAAAGGATACATTCGTAAGTCGAATTCCTCCTGGCTAAATAATCTTCGACCAGTAATAAAGCCGGATGGAAAGGTTAGAATAACGACTAATTGGGTGGCATTGAACAATCTCGTCGAACTGGATCGTTATTCGTTACCAAATATCGACGAAATATTATGCAATTTAAGAGGTATGAAGTTTTTTTTACGATCGACTTGAAAGACGGATTTTTTCAGATACCATTAAGTGTTAGAGATAGACACAAAACAGCATTCCGATACAAGCATGTGCTATATGAGTGGACAGTAATGCCACAAGGATCATGTTCTGAATAGTGAGCTCGGTAAGTCATGTTATTGCTATGTGGACGACATTCTAGTTTTTGGTAGGAATGAGATAGAACATGACGAGGCATATAAGAGAGTTACAGATATACTTAAACAATATAATATGGATATAAATATGGACAAATCAATTGTCAAAAAAGAGGAAGTGAAATTTTTGGGCCACAAAATAACCTATAATAAAGTACTACCTTGTGTGAAACGAACACAGGCGCTCGAAGATCTAGAGCCTCCGAAAGATAAGAAGAAAGTACAGGAATTCCTAGGGCTGATAAATTACTATAGAAAATTCATCCCCAATTGTTCATTAATAGGCGGGCCCCTTTATGATTTGTTAAAGGGTGATAAGACGTTTTACTGGAGAGAAGCAGAAAACAATGCATTCCTAGCCCTCATAAATTCACTTAAACATAGCACAGAATTGACACAACCAGATTTTAATAAGTACTTTAAATTAGAGACAGATGCGTCAAACAGTGGGATAGCTGCGATATTATCCCAAGAGTTCGAAGGTGAAGATAAAGCCGTAGCTTTTGCATCCAGAATACTGCAGGAAACGGAAATAAAATACAGCATAAGTGAAAAGGAATGCCTAGCAATACTATGGGACATGGAACATTTTAAGTATTTTTTGTATGGTACTGATTTTGAAGTCGTAACGGACCATAAAGCCGTAGAGGCACTAAATAAAGGAGAAATAAAGTCGTTAAGAATACAAAGATGGTTGGAGAGAATTGCTAATTTTAGTTTTAAAATAAAGTATAAAAAAGGAAAGGAGATACCACACGTAGACTGTCTGAGCCGAAACCCTACCAATTGTTCAGCTGAAATTAGCCCTCTCCCACAATTAGATTCACAGCCTACGATAAATGAAGTTGAAAGAACAGTTTGCCTTATAGAACAGATAGAGCAAATCCATAAAGAGCTCTTGCATATAGGGATACAATCTATGAAGTATGAAATCGAGAAAAGGGGATTTAAGGTAAAAAACGTGGAAGAAGTGATAAGAAAGGTTATTAAAAGATGCACTATTTGTGCAAAATATAATCCAAAAAAGGACAGAAGATTCTTATATGTAACAGCATACGAGAAGGGGGAGAAGGTTGCCATTGATATTATTGGCCCTATTAATAACCAATACATTATCACCGGAATTGATTATTTTACAAGATACGGATTTGCTAAGATAATTAAATCGCGTGAAACCTAAAAAGTCGCAGAATTTATTAAAGAGATCAATGAAAAGTTAAAGATAAAAACATTAATTCTAGATCAATCTAAAGAAAATTTGGAAAATGCAGTTAAAAATTTATGTGCCGACAAGAATATTAGTCTGCATTATACCTCACCATTCCATCATCAATCAAATGGAAGGGTAGAGCGTTTTAACAGGACTTTACAGGACCTTATTTATAAGAATATTACCGCTAAACTACTGACACGAAGATTAATACATGCCTTACACGTATACAACACCACATTCACACTGGAATTATAATGACTCCAACAGAAGCATGTAATGAAGAAAATGCTGAGAAATTGAAACAAACACAACTACGGCAAATATTAAAATTCAAAACAAAGCATGAAAGGAAACCAGCGGAATACAAATTCGAAAAGGGGGATGTTGTGATGATAAGGAACGAAGGCATAATTAAAAAAGGTGCTCCAAAATACTTAAACAGAGGAATGGTAGTTGACTCCCTCGATAACAACACTTACATAATTGATGTTGGTTGTAGAAGATTTAAAAGGCATGCTGCACAGCTGAAATTAATAGTTGACGATATGTTTTAAGAAGGGGGATGTTGATATTTATTTTTAAATTTTATAAACCCCTAATTTTGATGAAGGACAACAATAAATCTATTGACAATGATATTTGTTCTGATTATTTAATGAATCTTCTCTAATCATTTCCGCGTACCCTTCTCAGCAATATTTCTTTTATATTTTATTTTTAATTAATTATTCTTTGTCAACAATAAACACAAACATTGGCGTACTTACGAATGTAGTAACGACTATAAAACTTTCGTTTGTTTGATCGTTTATGCGACTCATCATTACACGCCTTTGAAATGTTTGACAGTTGATGGTTTAGGCAGCTGTACATGTATTGTAGCAATGTACATCACAGGAACTTTGCTATTTTTATAATAGCTCTCTAGAATATTATAAATAAATGCTGCTTTTTTGATAAATACGTTTATTATTTGTATTTTCTTTGCCGTGAGTTATACTGTTCTCTTCGATCATTCGTCGTAACCTTTCAAACCAAACTTTCTTTTATATTTTATTCTTAGTTTATTATTTCTTGTCAACAATAAACACAAACTTTGCCGTACTTACGAATGTACAGGGTTTTGCGTTTTTATAGTCCAACTTTTAGATTTTTATAGTCCATTTTTTTTTTTTGAAAAAAAACACCCCTAATGCCTAGAAAACCAAGATCTACAGTCACTCCAGATGTCCTAAAACTTATTGAAAAACATATAAAAAACGAAAACTTTACTTAAAAGATGTAGCTACTACATTAGATTTAAGTTATAAAACAGTTTGGAGGATACATAGGAAAATGTTAGAGGGAGAATCCATTTGTTCTACAAGTACAATAAATCGTATCAAAGTAACATCTCCTAGTGTTTTAAAGCCTATCGACCTTGTGCTAAAAAACAAAATTGCACGTAGTAATGACAAGACTCTTAGTGAAATCAAAAAAGAACTAAATACTTTAGCAAATGTTTCAAAGTCTTTGTCTACTATTTCCCGAAAAAAAAATATCTCAATATTACAAGAAAAAGACTATCTCTAATTCCCGCAGGGCGTAATTATCAGGACAAAATTGATAAAAGAGCTGAATATGCCATGGGAATATCGGGGTATTCACTAGAAAATTTGATTTTTTGGATGAAACTGGTTTTAATGCCCATTACACAAGGCATTATGGGTTTTCTTATAAAAAAAAGCATTTAAAATAGTCCCCGCAAGTCGAGGCTAAAATTTAAGTTGTCTTTGCGTGATTTCAAATAGAAAATTATAGCATACGAAATGAAAAGAGGCGCATATAATTTTGCTCCATTCGTCGAATTTAGTGAAAGGCATCTTGTAGATTTTTTCCAAACAAATCCTCAAAAGATTTTAATAATGGATAATGAAAAATTTCATCATTCAAGAGAAGTTTTGAATAAGCTAAGAGAATTAGGCATATCTTATGTTTTTTTGCCTCAATATTCCCCACAACTTAATCCTATTGAAGAATTTTTTTTCTATGATAAAATCGAGGTTTGTGCTATACGAAACTCAAATAATACAGTAGAAACAGATTTGGAGCAAGTGCTGAACAACGATTTTAGCCTTTCATGTAATGGATTCTACACTAATATGGTAAGATGGGTAGAAATGGCAAGGCAAAACGAGTTTATCTAATTAAATGAGGTTGTATATTATTTACGCATAATTCTGTTGATTGTTCATTGTATATCAAATTCTGGGTTTTTTGTTATTTTTTTTCAAAAGTTGGACTATAGAAACGGATAAGTTGACTAAAAAAATGCAAACCCCCGTAGTAACAACCATGCAACATTCGTTTGTTTGTTTGTTTATGTGACTCATCTCGACAACCCACTTTAATGGCTGAATGTCTTCAGACATAAGTGACAGATGATGGTTTTGACATCTGTACATTTGATGTAGTAATGTACATCACAAAATCATCAGCAATTTTCCTCGGCTTATCAAATTCTTCTTCGTCTATTTTAAGATCAATATCAAAGAAGATCGGGACAGGAACGCCCCCCCCCCCCCCGAATATATTCAAAAAGGATTAAGTCATTCTGATTCTTTATATAATTCATTAGTTCTAAATGAGAATCCACAGCAAAGCATTGTAAAGGCCAATAGAAGTAAATATAACACTATTGAGGTGGTTTCTTATATTTTTTTTTGTTACTCCCTTCCTTTCATTGGAGTTGAGTTACTGTTAATTTCCTTAAATAGTTTTTTAATTGATTTTAACTAAAATTGATTGATGGCACGAACAAAATAAATAATCGAAGTGTTATTTTGTAGTTTACTCATTACTTTAATGAAATTAATAATTTTTGTTATTCGTTTAAACCCCTGCTATTTATATATTCAAGTTACATTTTGAGATTAAAATAACTATAATTCAAAATGGTTTGTCTTAGATATTAAGTTAAGATACTGATTTAATAAAAAAATGAATTTTTTGATACGATTTCGATATGAATACTAAATTAAAATTGTTTCTATAATTTATATTTAAGTTGTCATTCCTTTTGATTTTTAGTTGACTTATGCATTTAATAAAAACTAACTGTCACACGACATCCTTCCAGACCCACTAGAGATAACAGAGGAGTTATAAATGCTAATCCCTCAGTCAGAACTGTCAAATGACTGAGATGCCGTTTGTTTACAATGACTCATCGTAAACAAACGAGGAACAGAATACAAAGTATTTAGAAACGCTATAACACTCAAAATATGCTAACTTCTATTATCCATAAATATCCCGCCTTTTCTTGAAAGATGAATGGGCGGGAAAATAAAACTATAAAAAGGAATTATTTCTAGCCCTCCACCGAGATATGAAAGAGCAGAATTACAATAAACAATTTACTAAAAAATCTTATTTAGACACACCGAGCAGCCAGGGAGGCAGCCCGTGTCACACTAACATTAATAGAACCAAGTTATTTATTTTCCTAGTGTATTAATGTGGTATATCGGGTAACCCTTCCCGATTAAAAAATAGTATTCAATAATACTTTAAATAAATTCTTTTATTAGTATTTGTCCCTATACTCTAAAGCATTCCGCCCCTTGCTCCTAACCTTCATCACTTCTCTCGTCCTCTTCCTTTCTGGAATTTTATTTATAGTAAATAGTTTTTTTTGAAAATTCATTCATTGTTTTGACAAAAAGGGAAATAAAATAAAATGTAGTAGAAACACAGTCTACAGCCCCCTGCCCCACCCCAAATCTATACAAGTTACGTTTTATGTCTTTCTTCTACACCATCACGTTGCACGGTAGCCCTTTCCTTTCTTTTATAATATTATATTTCGTTTTATGCATTTTTACCAATTTTTTTGAGATGTTTCTTATATGAACTAAATATTCGACCTTTTCCGTTTAAAATTATTTTCATTTTATTTCTTGGCCGATCTAATGCATTAATAATTTCCTTCTTTTTATAACTTTACCATGAATATTTAATGCAGTTTTATTCTCTTTTTGTTTTTTCTTTAATTATTTTGGATCATGGGTATAATACGACATATTGCCACCTAGTGGGTATAATACGACATATCAAAAAAATAAAATTTTCGCAGATTTAGATATAATATAAAAAATAAAGTGAAGATTTTTTATTCAAAAACAAACAGTAAACCAAGCAAAATAGTTAGAGTCCGGCTTCTATATTTATCTTTAAACATAATTTCATCGAGATAATATTGTAATACTTCTTTTTTTATACCTTTCATTTTTTTGATGTTGTATTTTTGTTTAGCCCAGTATGATTCTACATGTTGGGCATGAACTCCTGTGTTAGTATTCACAAAGTTAATAGAATGGTTTACTGTGTGATGCTCGAAGCCTAATATTTCCTCTATTTTTTTGTAAGTCGCCTATTCATCGCTATATATAATAGCCCCCTCTTTACAAACACTTTTAATTATAGGCCGTAGAGTTTCAGCAGATCTATTAGTTACTACCTTCATATATCCTTTTGCCGGTATGAAGCTTGTCTCGACTATACCGAATATCGGCGCTACTTCATTTTCTTGCCCCCCCTAAAAAAAACATACATAAAAAATACAAAATCGTGTTATTTTTCAAATCTAAACATTTTTTTTTGAGGGGGGCAAGAAAATGAAGTTAAGGTATTTTTTGTCGATTTGAGAATTTTTAAATGCCTCCTTCAGATTCCTCATTAAGGGGTTAAAAAATTTTATTTTTTTAATCCTTAATAAGAAATTTAAAGGAAGCTATTCGGGAGCTAAATATCTGCGAAGATGCGTGCTTTAGGCACAATGAAGCAGTAATTGATTTTTTTTAGATAATAGTCTTCTAAAAAGATCGATTGCTTGCAGACATTGTTCGACATCAGAACGAACTGTTCTTATGAACATTAATGGATGTTCCGGCTAAATTGACGGCAAAGCTTATCGTTGTGTTAATAAAAAGTGTAGTTCGAAGAGCTCACTTAAAAATGGTACGATTTTAAAGGGATAAGCGTTCAATTTCACAGAATTCTTAGAGCATTCTATGGCTGGGCATTAAATTATACTACTTACCAAGCAATATATCTTTGCAAAATATGTGAAAATTCATATATTAAAATCAAGAATACAGTGATGGAAGTCATTGCTTCTAAAAGCGATGATAGCTACCAAATATGAGGAACTTCTGTTTGTGTACAATTTGATGAAACCGCCATATGCAATGGGGAAATTGTATCCAATCCTCCTTCAACTTTGGATTCCATGTCTGGAATTCAATGGATTATAGGCGGCATAGTAGAAGGTAACTGTAGAGAATTTGTTCTTGAATTGCTACCAAATCGACAATCTGGTACTATTGAAGAGTTTTTTAGACACAGAGTAAAACGTGGCTCTATTATAATTTCTGATGGATACCCTTTATGCCCCCAGCCTCTAAAAAATTTTGGGAGTGAACATTACAAAGTAAATCAATCGCTTGGGTTTATAAATGCGGAAGGAGACCACACAAATAATATAGAAAATTTGTGGTCCCATTTGAAGAATGAATATAGATCGAGAATGGGGCTTAAAAGGCATAGGATAAATTTATTTCTAAAAGAATTCGCTTGGAAAAAAAAATATCAATTATTTTAATAATGATGATCATAGGTGTGCTTATATAAAAATTTTAAAACTTTGTAGGTTGGAATAAATAAAATTTCTTCTAAATAATTTTTTTTCTAGGGGGGGCAAGAAAATGAAGTAGCGCCCGAATATCCATACTTGATGATCTGACACCCTACCAACATGATATTTCTGCTTGTGACAAAATAAAGATTCGTCCACTTGGCATACAATTCCAGTTCCTCCAAGCAAAACAGGATCCTCTAATAAGTGGTTTGATACTAAAATACGTAATTTAGAATATATTTTAGAAACAGTCTTTCGATTAATTCCATAACTATGAGAAACTGACATTATATTTTTATTCTCTAGCCACAAAATTATAACTGTCCAGACATCAGATAAACTCAATTTTAATCATAAAACAAGAATTAGTGCGTATGCTATAAGTCGATAATGCTTTTACACATTTAGAATTATAACATACCCAAGCTCTTCCATCGATTACATCTTTTTTAATTCTTTCTGACATATATTCATGACAATACTTACACTTTAAACAAGTAAGTAACAAATTTTTTCTTCTTAATATCTCGATCACATATTCTACTTCGAAGCTTCGAATTCTTACAATTTGTTCCAATCTTGAAGTTCTATTTCTCATTTTGAGGGTAAAAAATAAAAAATATTTTTAACGGGTATAATACGACATAATATGTCGTATTATACCCATGATTCATTATTTTATCAGTTTTACGTTCACCTATTATTCTCATATTTTTAACCTTTTTATTCTAATTTCCTTTTTTGATACTTTATTTTTACTTTCTTAATCTTATTCCCTTTAAACTTCAAATTGAATCTCTAGTTTCTTTTATATAATTATTTCATATATTCTTATCTTCATTTTCCCTTTAAAATCTACAACTACGCATAATCTACCGAATATTACCTTAAGGATATCTTTACGTTACCTTTTCATAACCAATGTTTTTGATTATTTCCTCATCGCAAATTATAACCTTATTTTTGTAATCCCAAACACAGTTGTTGTTACACAATAAACCCCCCCCCCTTTAAGTTTACATCGTGGGTACATCTAACAAAAAAGTATGATTTAACACTATAATCTTTATCCAATACTTCGAATTTTTAATTAAATTCTGTTGACCTAAAACTATCGATCACTCTCCATTTGCCATATAAGTTTTGATTATTTATTTTATCTGGACTGTAAGTTTAGCTTCTTAACATATTTCTTCATTACGAAGCTTCTGCTAGCTCTCCTATCTAGTAACATTTTTATTTTAACGCCATTGATTTCGACACTTACCATAATTTTTCGGATGAAATCTTTCACTTTTTCCGTCACACTCATTTCATTTCTTATTGTTTGGTTATCATAATGAGCCTTCTTATCTTTATTTTGTAAAGCAATCCCCGGAGATTTGTCCGTTATGCTTATGACATCTACACCATTTACTTTTTATAGTGTAATTATTAATATGTGTGTTTAACAAATCGTTTCTTTCTTTCTATTACCATTATTATGAATATTTAATTTTAGGATTTCTTCTTCAATAGTCCTTAGTTTAGTCAAGTATGCTTCAATGTTGTAGCCTTCAAGACTTTAAATTAAGAGTCTCTGGAGTTTTTTACCTAAGCCTCTCTTAGAGCATTCCCAAAAATTTTATTTTATTCTTTTATTGATCTTATTTGCTAACACTACGGTATTCAATGTTCTTGTTGATATATTCATAATGTTCTCTAATTCTCACAAAATTTATTTGTTCGCGGTATAAATTTTATCCATCCATCTCTGCTTGGTCCGCACTATATATTCTTCCAAAAGTTCTATCTGTCTTTTTAGTTAGATCTCCTTCGAAAATTTTATCATCTAGTGACTTATCTGAAATCTGATCTCTTAAAATGAGCTCGTATTGCTTAGGCTCCAATTGTTTCTTCCACATATTTTCTCATATGTTTCGAACCACTCGCACATGTCAAATTGCTGAATATCATCAATAGGATTAAGTTCCGGTTTAATTTTTATTTTAGTTCCTATAAAAGTATAATTTAGTTTTACAATTTTCTTATTTATTAGTCTCTGATGTTTGAGCTTGTATTCTACTACCTCTTGTTTTCGCGTGGAGTTTCCTGGGGAAACCTTTTCGGCAAATCAAAACCTCTCTATAATTTATTTATCAATTTTGTTTATTGCTTCTTTATCTTCCTTTGAATATGTTTCTCATATTTCTCTCTTTTTTGTGCCCTTGTTCTATAAAAATTATTTATAGTAAATAATTTTCTAAAAAATTGACATGTTGTAGAAAAACAGTCTACAATATATACATTCTTTTCTACACAAAACGTAAAGATGTTCAATATTTTTTCATCATAAAGCTTAGTCTATGTAGAAACAAACAAGAAACATAATGGGGAGCATAAGTATGAAGCTGGCTTCTGCCTGCTTTAAATGCTCTTCATAAGTAATGTATTTATTATTGTTTAGTGTGAACTGTTGTTGGTCCAACAGTCTGTGAAGAAGGTTTACTATTAACTTGTTTATTATTCTTTCTCATCTTCATCTCCTTCTGAGAATGATTTTCTTTTATGTTTATGGGCGGGAAAATCTGGCACATTTCCCCGCCAAAACACGAATAATACAAAGGAGGAGAATATCTACTTAATGGTATTCTCTTGTCTCCAGGGCCATCCTAGGATCACTGGAGACCTGTCCCTTGACATTTAGTATTGTGGAGTTTTCCATATCCTTTTCTTTCCTTAGTTTCGTCCCGCGGGGTGCATTTGATTAAATAATTGAGAAAGATAGTTTTGACATCTCAGGAAACAAAAGTATAGTTGTCCCAAACATGGTAGTTTTAGGCCTTTAAAGCATAATTGGAGTTTGACGTTGTCGTAGCCCATCAAAAACTAGCCAATCTTCTTACGACAAATGTAAGTATTTGGTTGGCTTCTAAAACTATTTAAAAACATTTTTAAAAGAGGGGATGGAAAATCAGAATAAACAATTTGACATGGCGACTACTACAAAAATGCCAATTATTTTTCGAAGGAGCCAAGTGAAAACGTTTCCACTTGGATAAGAGATATCATGTTGTTGGGGGATGTTTCTATATGGACAGAGCAAGAAATAAAAAAGGGTTAATTTTCAAAATGAAAGGGAATGGTTATATTTGGGCATCCCAAATTTTAGTTGGAAAGATAAATTCTATGCCTCTCGGAGACTTTGTAAAAATGTTAAAAGTCAGATTTGGTGCAAACAAAGACGATATTATTAATTTAAGCAGTTTCCTCTCTCTCCTTATACCAGAAACAGGAGAAGATTTTTTAAAATGCTAACGCAATCGACTATCATCTCGGGAAGAAATTTAATATACTTAAATGCATTGTGTAAAATGACCATCTTAAATCCCCATCAGTGATTAAGCCACTGTTATTTCAAGCTTCAAAATCTGCCGAAACATGGGAAAACTTTATTCAAATGGCAGAAGAAATATCTTTGATAGCTTATCCAAATAAAATGTTGTCAAGAGTGGAAGATTACGGAAATAATCAATTGAACGCTTATAGTTATGGTAAAAGGCCAACTTATAAGGAAACCCCGTGGCAAAGGACCGTCTAACGGAGATAGAGAAACAGGAAACTCACACAAAAACAAAAAGTATTGTATCGTACATAAGAAGGATCCCATGCTACTAAAGAATGCAATAAATTGACTTAAATTATCGAGGATGGAAGAAAAAAGGATCATGGGTATTATACGACATATTTGTCGTATAATACCCATTAAAAATATTTTTTTCTTTACTCAAAAAACGAGAAACATAACCTCAAGATTGGAACAACTTTTGTCATTAGGACCTATGAAGTAGGTCCTTTGATCGAAATTTAAAAAGAAAAAACTTATTTGCATTGTCTTGGCAGTACCTTGTTGCTTTTTAAAAAGAAGATGAAAATGATTTTACAAGTTAAAGTGTAATTCATATTTATTTTAAAATAATTTTCTTGGGATCATGTGCATAATACCACATATTATGTCGTATTATACACATGATCCAAAAAAGAAGTATTACAATATTATCTGGATGAAATTATGTTTAAAGATAAATATAGAAGCTGAACTCTAACTATTTTACTTGGGTTCCTGTATGTTTTTGAATAAAAAAATCAATATTTTATCTTTTATTTTATATCTAAATCTGCGAAAATTTGATTTTTTTTTGGATATGTCGTATTATACACGTGATCCAAAAAAAATACCCTAGCAATTTAAATATAAAGAAGAAGCGGAACTAGACAAAAAAAATAAATAAAAATATTTTTATTCCTTATGCAGAGTTATTAACGACGACAATCATTTTTTCATAAAAAGTTATATATAATAAAAAGAAAAGCGTTTTTGCAGATACTGGTGCTGATAAGTCACTCATTGGACATCCAGACATCCCGAAACATCTACATAAACACATCAACACATATTCGGGGATCGTCAAAAGAGCGGGAAATAACACGTTAAAAATTGTTGGGCAACTAAAAAATTGTACAATAACAATAAAAAAATAAAACATTTACATTCTCTCCATTAATAAGCATGATACGCGGCGGATAATTCTAGGATCCGAGGGTATAAAAAGAAATTGGCTAATGTCCACTTTGGCACGCAAAATTCGATATAGGGTTTTTTGCCCCTTTTTAAAAAAATGGAGGAGAGAATTTTAACGAGAGAAGAATTAGAAATCATATATAATGATTTAATAGTGAAATTATAAAATAAATTCTGTGATATATGTTATAGTAGAATGAGGAAAGAAAGAAAACACTGTAGTATCTTAAAGTGTACTTGGAAAGATTGTAAAAATTCAATTTCCATTTGGCATGATACGTTCTTTGATAACTGTAAACTCAATCATATAACATGTTTACAGATACATAACATGTGGGTTATCGGTTATTCTCTAAGGCATATTTGTCAAATTTTAGGTTGTACGAAAAATCAATATTTTCATTATTGAAAAAACTATAGGAAATATGCATTTACGAAAAATATTTATCTCTCTGACATGCTGGGTGGACAAGGGATAATAGTAGAAATCGACAAATCAAAAATTGGAAAAAAAAATACAATAGAGGTAAATTAATGAAAGGCTTCTGGTGTTTTGGCATGGTCGAACGAACCATAGAACGTAGAATTATAATTCACATATGAAAAAAGGGATAAAGAAAAACTAACTGATCTTCTGGTGAAATATGAAAGTAGAGATACTATTTTATATAGCGATATGTGGAGAGCCTACAATTCTTTGGGTACTTTATTTGACCAACATCATATGGTTAATTATTCATTGTATTTCAGGGACCTAAATACGGGAGTTCATACCAATACCATAGAAGGTAATTGGAGTTCCCTTAAAAATTCTATACCCAATAGAAATAAATCAGTTAATAGTGCAAAACTTTATTTATTTAGGTATATGCTCCAGAAAAAAAAATTTAAATTCTGTTTTTGATGCATTATTAAATTTGTTGTTCTAATTTTAATTTTTGTTCCTTCCTCCACATTTTTCTCCTCCATTTTTTAAAAAAGGGGCACAAAAAAACACAAAAAACCATATATCGAAATTTGCGTGCTTAAGTGGACTTTAGCCAAGAAATTTGCTATTGGTCACTGAAATATTTACAGAAATATCTACAAATGCTAAACAAAAAGTTAATACTGTAACGATTTTTTCAAAATCAAAGTTAGAGGAAGAATTTAAAGACTTTTTTAAGACGGAAATAGGAGAATTTAATTTATGTACAGCTGGTAAACATAGCATAGAAGTTAATTTCAAAAAAACAATTTGCCAAAGAAATGGTAGGATACCGGTTGCACAAGAGGACATAATTGAAAAATAAATTCAGAAATTGTATAAGCTGGGAATAATCAAAGATAGTAAAAGCCCTGGTGCAGTAGGATAGTCATGGTTTCGAACCCCGATAAAACTTGGAGTATATGCATAGATTATAGGGGGATTAAATTCCATAACAGTCAAGACTCATATATTTCCCCCAATATTGACGAAATTTTAGGTGCATCTTTAGTAACGGGCCAGAATTTTACAGTTTTAAAAAATAATTTTTACCCCCCTAAATGGAGAATACAAATTTTGAAAACTCTGGCCCGTTACTAAAGAAAAGCACCAAAATGCAGCTTGTGCTAATACAAAGACTTTTTCATGACTTAGACGCCTGTTTAGAGTCTTTAGTGTATTTAGAAGTTCTAAAAGAAGAAAAATAATGCACCAAGTGTGGCTCTATAATGAAGTTAGGGCCTAGGATAGAAGTGGTCGTTACTAGAGGAGCGTATCGTTGCATGAATTACAAATGCAATGTCAGGGAAGCTATTAATAAAGGCTGCAAACTGCCATTATTTACTTTTTGCGATCTTATCTTTATGATACTGTGTAGGAACTCTTACTTTCAGATAATGGCGAGATTAGGTATTTCTACTGCTACAATTTCATCGGCTAAAGCAAGGTTAAGAAGTATTTTTAGGGAAACCATCCGAAATAGAATGGTAATAGGTGGACCGGGTCAAGTTATCCAAGTAGACGAATCCGTAATTTGCAGAAGGGGTAAAATACGGTCCCCTAAAAGCGCCGATGATTACATAAGGGACACCGTTTGGATCGTAGGCATAATTGATACACAAAACCCTTCAAATTTTTACATTAAGAGAGTAGAAAATAGAACGGTTGAATGCCTTACAGCCGCTTTAGAGGGAAAAATTGGCGTGGGTTCGGTGCTACACAGTGACGGGCATCCGAGTTATCCTCGTGTTGCCGAGAACTTATGTTTGGATCATCATGTCGTTAATCATTCTATAGGATTCTTATCAACTGATGGCATACATACAAATAACATTGAAAACGTCTGGTCACAATTAAAATCAGAGATGACAAAAGAACATGGAGTAAAACGGTCTGAAATAGATACTTGGCTAGACGAGTTTATGTTTAGAAAGAAAATGTTGCGAGAAGACGACATAAACGGCTTTTATCATGGATTTCTTGATCTATTATCTAAGTTATTGAATTAAAACTGCCTTATTATATTTTTTTTATGTATTTTTTCTAAATTTTTTGTTTATAAGGGGGACCCTTACCTTCTGGCCCGTTACTAAAGATGCACCAAATTTTAGATAGTTGTTGTAAAGCATCATTCTTTACAATCTTAGACGCCACAAGTGGATTTCAACAACTCCCCATGGAAGAAAAGGACAAAGAAAAAACAGCCTTTTCATTTAGGGGTCGTTTATATGAATACAAAAGGATGCCGTTTGGACTTTTCAACGACCAGCCACATTTCAGCGAGCAATGGACAATATTTTTAGATGTGAAAACAGAAAATTTATAATACCCTATCTAGATGATATCATTATTTATTCTAAAGCCAAGGACGACCACGATAAACACTTCAAATAGAGTTAGGAAAAATTAGAGCGCTGGGTTATCACTCAATAAAAAAAAAATGTAAGTTCTATAAAAATAAAATTAAAATTTTAGGAAACGGATATATAAAAGTTGATCCTGAAAGAATTAGTCAAATAAACACCTACCCAATACCTACCACTATAAAGGAATTAAGAAGCTTCCTAGGTACTGTTAATTACTGTAGAGACTTTATTAAAAACATAGCATCCCTTACAGGGCCACTATATGATATATTAAAAGGAGAAAAACTAAGTTCCAATAAAAAAATCCACTTAATCGAAGAACAAACAGATTTATTTAATAAAACGAAATTAGAAATGGGAAAAAGCACAATTAGAACGCAGCCCGATTTTCAGAAGCAATTCATAATTATGACGGATGCCTCGGATTCAGGAATAATAGCTGTTTTATTGCAAGAGAACGAAAAAGGCTAAGAAAAATGATCGCGGCATGCAGCAAAAGACTTGATAAATGCCAAAAAAAACTATTCAGTAACTGACAAGGAATTATTGGGCCTGATAAAAGGAATAGGCCACTTTCGCCATTACCTATTAAAAAAAAAATTTTATCCTTAGAACTGACCACAAAGCTCTTATCTATCTCATGCAAACAAAAGACCCATCTATTTGACTCTTAAGATAGTCATTGAAACTTGCCGAATACGATTTCAAAATAGAACACATAAAGTGAGACGATAGTATAGCAGACGGATTCAGTAGAATTTTTCAACAAAAAGAAATAAAATAAGTAAATACACAAGAACTAAGTGTAGAGGACAGAAAACAAATTCTAATAGAATACCATAATATTTCGGGCCATGGTTCTACAAACACCATGAAATTCATGATTTCCAAAAAGTACGCGTGGAAAAACATGCATAGAGATATTAAAAATTTGGTTAAATTGCGATGTTGCCCCCCCCCCTAAAAAAATAAAAAAAAGGGGGGAAAAAATAAAAAAAGGGGAAAAAATAAAAAAAAGAGGAATTATTTTTATTTCTTCTTGAAAAAAATATATTAAAGGTACCAATGTGCATTAAGTGCATGACGCCCATGACTAAAATTAGAGATAATTTGGACAAATATCGTTGTTACTTACGACGAAATGGGAGAAAATGCTCAAACAAAGGTAACATTTACAAAGAAGGCATTTTTAAAAGTTCTAGATTAGATATCGAAGATCTTTTAATTTTGCTGTGTGAATGGGTTAAAGGTGTAAGCAATGTATCGGCTACTATCGAATTGGATATAGATAGTAGTACCATATCTCGCTGGTTTACGCGTTTTAAAAACGCTGTATTCTTATCCAATTTCAACTACCTTCAAAACAAAACCATAGGAGGTTTAAATTGCGTAGTTGAAATAGACGAGACATTGTGTGGTATCCTTGCTTAAAGATCCACACATTTATTGATATTGTTTTGTTTTGTTTGTTTGGGTACCAAATAAACAATAAAAGCTATAAATAAAAATTGGCCCTGTCCCATACAATACAAGATGAAACACAACCAACAAAGAATTAAGGAAACAGACCGAACAACGACCGGGGACAGACCTGGATTAAACAATAAAAATATTAATAATAAACTGAATTTTAATAAAAGTATTTTGGAGACGTATTTCAGAGTGGGATACATCACATTGCTTGTTAAAAGTAAAAACTATAACAGTAGATTCCTTCAATACCCAGTTTGGGCCGTTGGTGGAGTTGTACGAGGAGACAGCAATTCTTTTTTTTTCGAAATTGTTGAAAATCGACCAAGAACTACTCTTGTCGATTTAATAAAACGGAAAATCGCACCTGGATCTACAATTATTACTGATTGTTGGCAGAGTTAAGAAAGGTTTTCGGAACTATGTCCGGATTATAACTATTTACATTTAACTGTAAATCATAGCCAAAATTTTGTAAATCCAACAACAGGCGCCCACACCAAAACAATTGAGGGAATGTGGTCTGTAATTAAAAGGGAATTGCGCAAAGAAGGAACAAGCCATGGTTCTTTAATATATCTCATTAGAAAACTTTATATAGCTCGTTTTAAGTTAATTTATAGAGAATCACTACTTGAAAGAATGTTATGCTTTTTTGAGATTGATAATATATCATTTTTAAATTACGATTTAGCGCCCGAATTTGATTTTGAATTAATTGAATAAATTTTGTTCCCCCTTTTTCCCCCCTTTTTTTATTTTTCCTTCTTTTTTTTATTTTTTTAGGGGTGGGGG
This sequence comes from Vairimorpha necatrix, assembly GCF_036630325.1. NCBI lineage: Eukaryota > Fungi > Microsporidia > Nosematidae > Vairimorpha > Vairimorpha necatrix. The sequence goes on along the minus strand of NC_088825.1, from coordinate 348,107 downwards.
GGGGGACATCGCAATTTAACCAAAAATTTTGCTCACAATGCGCAATATGTCTTAGTCAAGGGGACCAAGAACTAAAACAAAAAATAAGGCAATTATATCAGAAAGACCCAACGAACTCTAAGAAATTGATTTACTGGGAAAATGTACGAAAGTACGGGATCGAAATATGTTTTTGTAGCCATTAATCATAACACAAAATGGATAGAGGCCAAGATACTAAATAACAAAAGTTCTAAAGAAATTTAAAACGCTGTAGAAGAGCTAATTATAAGAAAACACGAAATAACAGAAAGGATTTTGACGGATAACGGATTGGAATTTAGCAACCAAGAAGTATCTTCGTTGCTGGAAAAATATAATATAAATTGGAAATTTGGCTCCCCATATCGCCATCGGACAACAGGTGCAGTAGAAAGGGCAAACCAAACTCTTAGAAATGCGCTAAGAAGAATGTCGTTGTTTGGAGAACGAGATTGGAGCCCCTTCTTAAAAAAGGCAACATTAGCTATCAACCTCTCTTTTAATCGAGCCATTGGAACCTCCCCGTATATTATGAAACATGGACATCAGATGCAAACGGAAGTAGATAAGAAACTTGAAATTATTCCTAAAAGATATTCCAAGCAACACTTGCTTGAGAAAAGAAATAAAAACTTCATTAAGTACAAAAAAGATATAATCAAAGGGAAAATCGACATTAAAGAAAAACTTGAAGTTGGTGAACTCGTGATGATCTATAGGAATCTACCTGGGAAAGATAAATTAAGCTCAAAATGGCTCCCTGGATACAAAATATCGGAAATCTTATCTGAAGATGCTTATCAAGTGAAGCCAAAAAAATAACAAAGGAGAATTTAGAGTTAACAAAAGTCACGTAAAAAGAGATATGTCAAAAACTAAGTGAGTAGGGGAGCTATGGCAGTCTGGTGGCCAAAAATCCCTTAAAAGGAATTTTTAAAAAAATCACCCCAAAAATGAAAAGTCAAGAGGAAGAACTTTTTGAAATTTTTTTAAAATATATTGAAAAAACAAGCAAATCATGTATAAAATGTGGTTCTATTAGTAAAAAATATAATGAAAATTTTATTTTTCGATGTACTTGGTCTAAATGTAGAAGTAAATGGTCTTTATTAAAAAACACTTCATTCTACAATAACAAGCTTGGAATTAATACTATGTTATTAATTATTAAATTATGGTCTGTTAAAGTAAAGTATAAAGCTATTGCGGAATTTCTTGGAATTAGCATTAAAAGTGTAAGAAAAATCATTTCTTTAACAGTAAATTCCACCGAAAATTCTTTTACGTTGAAACAGGTATAATTGGAGGACCTGGGATTGTTGTGGAAATAGATGAAAGTAAGTTTGGTAAAGTAAAAGACCATAGAGGCCATAGGGTAGAAGAAGTTTGTATTTTCGAAATGGTAAAAGAACACCTCAAAGGAAAATTGTGTTTGTTCCTGTTGATAATAGAAGAGCAACTACACTAGAAGAACTTTTAATTAAATATGTTCACCAGAATCTACCATACATAGTGATTGATTCTCTTCATATTCTAGGTTGTGTTCAATTTTTCAGCAACATAAGACGGTTAATCATTCAAAAGAATTTGTTAATAATAATAATAATTCATGCCATACTAATACTATCGAAGGTAATTGGAGCGCTGTTAAAATTGAAACTTCCATAAGGCATAGAACAAAAAGATCAATAAAGAGTTATTTGGTAAGATTTATGCTTAGAAGAATTTTTGAAGGGGATTTGTTTGATAAAATTATTAAAATGATTTTTAAGTTTTTATTTTTTTCCCTTGGACTTTTCATTTTTGGGGTGATTTTTTTAAAAATTCCTTTTAAGGGATTTTTGGCCACCAGACTGCCCTTTAACCGTGAGTAGGTGTCGTAGCCCATCAAGTCCCGCTAATCTTCAATCGACAAATGGACGTATTTGATTGGCTACTTAAACTATTTAAAACCATTTCCAAAAGAGGGGATGGAAAATTCGAATAAAGCAATTGACATTTACTATTAATGAACAACTTTACTTACAACTAGAAATAAAATTGATACTTACATCGACCGTGTTTTCAAAAAAGGCTAGTTTTTTAAAAAAAAACATTACTGATGCAGTGTTTAATGGAATTTGTTAATGGTGAATTAACGACTAGAAATATTATCTAGGAGCATCTTCTTTTCTTTTACACGATTCTATATCCCCATTTTCCAAAATTCGAATAACTGGTGGTCAAAGAAGTTGTAGAAAGCAGGATCGAATTTTAGTAATATTAGAAGTCGCGAAAAATATTCATGTAATGATAAGTGACATTCGTGTAAGTTAATTATGACATGGTTTTGCAATTTAGAATTTATTTAAATCTTAGTTTCTAGTCCGTAGTGAATCTTGACGATGTAATATAAAGATAGATAAAAACATATGTTCTGAAACGAAAAAATTATACAATATGTACTTTCTTAGTTTTGTATGAGAATTCAAATTGGTATTTATCAATAAACTACCTACACTAAACCTATGAGAACAAAATCATTGTTAACAAAATTCTATGTAATGGTTCTCTCTTATCTTACATGGAAAAAAATAAAAATTAGGAAGAGAGTAATTTTATGTTAAAAGAAGAGAATGTCTAGAAATATTATCTAATAAAGGATCATTAACATTTACGAAAAATTTATAACAATCAAAAAGCGAAATTATTAGATAAGAAATTTAGCATATAATAAAATTTGAAAGTTTGTGCATACACTAAATGCTGGTAAAAGTATATTTTTCTTGAAAATTCACATTGTAATAGCGTGCTGACAAAGTTTCTATATCGGATTTTAATAGCCTTTATTGGTTGTCATACAATTCTAGATAATATATTAGTAATAAATAGATACCGAATTATCATATAAACTTTTTACAGTTATAATAAAGATGAATTAGTAGAACAAAATATTTCAAATGTAAAGTTATAAATAATTAGAACATTATATAAATACCAAATTAAAGACTGTCATTCTATTAAAATAATTAAATGAATTTAATAAATAAAAATATAATAAAAACGTATATATGATATAAAATTTTATAAATTATAAGAAAGATTATTTTATATATATATATATATATATATATATCAGTAAAATCTAGAGTTTAGTATAAATAAAAATATATTTAGAAAAAACATGTTGGCCATGTAAAATTAGGTGTGTAGTTATTTTGTTGACGGTAATGAATTTTGCTTTTTTAGAGATAAAGATAATTAAAACAACGGATTATAATACAATAAATAATAATGAAGGAATTGATCATCAGATCAAGCCTTGTAGAATTCTAATATTCTTTATCGATGCTAGGTTCATATTAATCTTGTCTATTATATTTAATGAAACTAATCTTTTTGTAATATACAAAATTATATATTTTGGGATCTGAAATTATATTCATTTAAGGAAAATATTTTAAACATATTATGATTAAACAAAAATGATTTATTAAAAATTTTAATAAGATAGTTTATAGAGTATAATAAAGAAGATATATATAATTTATATGGGTATAATATTAGGCTTATTAATTACTTTTCACAAGATACGCTTACAGTCTCATCTGGCAGTTCAAGGACTTCCTTCCGAGATTCACTCATTGGGCTCTCGAAGACCCCTTCTCGATCTGTATCAAGCCCATGTCTGGCTGACATAGTTAGGCTTTCTAAAGTCATTTTAAGGACTCTTGACTTTATAAATGCTTCCGTTCTGGGTTCTAATCTGAGCACTTTGATATGCGTACGGTGAAAATTAGTTACTATTCCATTTCACGTCATCACATAAGGAATAATTTTCGGCTTGTATTTGTAAAGAGAAGCCACATGATTTGCGAGCTAGTCGTATTTATGTTTCTTTTCTGTTTCTACTGCATGGAGGTTGTTAAAACTTGTGATTCCAACTTCTACAACGATCACTTCTTTCCTCGACTTGTCTACAATTAGTATATCAGGCTTGTTATACTTTATTTTAATACTTGAATGTATCTACTGTCGACTCGTATCTCAACATACTCATTAGCAACACATTCCTGGACTGAATGATTTCTAATTCTTTTGGCATGGGATAGACCATACGTCTTACACAACTGCAGGTGGATGCATCGCAGTGCCTCATTATGCCGTCTCATGTAATCATGTGAAAGCATACGATCACATTGGGTGGCCATATGATCTACTGTCTTTGCATATTCATGGCAGTGTGGGCTTTTTATCTGCTTCTCTAAGAAAATATTTCGGTCCTGTAATGCACATAAATTGCCTTCCTCTCTCGGGCTTATATTTCCTTTTGTTAGCCACGTGGCAGCCTGTTTTATATCAATAAGTGGATCGTCTCTTGGTTTAAATAGCTTTGAATGGTTTGTTTTTATTTTTATATCGCTATAAAGAGATTCGGGTTGAGCCTCTATTAATATTTTAGCTGTTACGTTTTCCTTAAGTTTATATTTCTCTTTTATATATCCTTCTATAATGGATAGATATGTGTAGCCAGTTTTCTCTGAGTGAAAATTCGCTTTGCGTCTTAGAACAGATTCTTTCGTGCTTTCAAATTCTTTGGCTAGTTGTAAAAGCATTCTTTCACTTTTATGTTCTACGCATTGGAGCCCTCTTCCAAGTTCGGCTCTGGAGAGATATAATCTTTCTTTAGTTGCAGGTTGTTGATGGACGTGATATTTAATCAATAATTTTCTGATGTTGTCGTCTATGATCTTGTATTCTTCTGGTTCAGCATCTATTATTCCTATATAGTAATTTATTAGGCCTATTCCATGTTCATTGATTGCTTTAAACAAATGTTTCGCATTCAGCTTAGTCTTACATAACTTTTCGATTCTTAATAAGATGGCCTTCCATATTTTTTTGTATAAATAAATAACAAAGATTTTTTGAATTTAAAGATGAATTCTTATTATTGGAATACATCGAGGTACATTATAAAGAATATAATTGTGGGAAAAAAACCAATACCCCTTTGGAAAACAATACTGTATAAAAATACAACATTTTAATATAATATGTTGGTGTCCTTATAATAATTATTAAATAAACCCCTTATGCTTGTTAACTCCTTCAACATGGCACCCGATACGAAACAAAAAATAGAAGGACTAACATTCAGAATTGCTAAAGCCAAAGCAGACATAGAATATTTGGAGCTCCAATTTAAAGCTCATAACATTATTCATGAAAAGGAACAAATATCAATCTTCCTTAAGATTCTTGATAGGGAGGCTCAAATTTTAATAATCAAAAACAAACAAAAATTTACAAATGTTACATGGGGGCAACTAAAGGGTCGATTAAAAAAATGACAGAGGAAATAACTCTTTTGAAACTATTGGAAGCTAGACAAAGGTTAAATGAACCGATGAGTGAATGGTTAGATAGAATTATAACTGTTGCTTATGATTCTGGTATGGATGGAGAATTTGCTAAACAAATTATCTCAAGAACATTTTTAACTTTAGAAGGATTCTTAACTTTTAGTGACTACTTTTCTAACCAGTCAGTACACGAGGATTAGCAGAACAAGATAGAATTATTAAGGAGAAAAGAATTTTTAATATTAAAAAGAGAAAACCATAAAATAAGAAAACCTCAAACTCAGAACATTGAACAGGTAAAACCAAAAAACAACCTTAAAAGAAGAACAAAAAAAGAATTCAAAAATATTTTCGATTAACAATCTACAAACACCACTAGGAGAAGTTAAGACTATGGAAGTATTTTTTGCTAGAGATAAAATAAATGCAGTGGTAGACACGGGTAGCAATTTAAACTTAATTAGTAGGGCGCTTATTGAAGAAAAAGGATTTCTTAACATAGAGACGAAAGAGATTACAGTAACGAATATTTTTGGACAAGAAAACACCCTAACTGAATACGTAGAATTGACTGTGAAAAAAAATCACATACAGATAACAACAACTTTTTATATTAAGAACAATGTATCGATTTCCCTCTTGATCGGTAACCCAACTATAATAAATGTCCAAAAATCAAGACATGAGATGAAAGAACTTAAGAAAAAGTTCAAAAAGTTTTTAATGATGAACCAACAGAAGGATATAATAAAATAATGTGCACAATAGATACAAAGAAAAAAAAATTTTTTTATCAAAAAAAGAAACATACCACAATGTGACATAGAGGGTACACAACAAACCATTACAAAACTCTTGAATTTAGGTTATATAGAAATATCGGATCTAGTTTGTTATACGCCCGAATAGGGCGTATAACAAACTAGGTTAAGAAAATTTTACCCCAATGAGAACGGTTGTGTAGCAGTTTGAAATTTACGTACAAATCCGCAGGGTGCCAACTTTACAAATGATTTCTGTTCTGCAAGAACAAACCTTCTTCTGACCAGTATGTCCTGTTCTAAGTGTTCATCTGGCATGGTTGAGTGATCGAAGAAAGGGCCAGACCTTATATGCTAGACTTGCGATAATAAAGTGGGCAGGCTCGACAGGACCACAAAGAGCATTAGAACTGGATCCTTTTTTAAGGGATTTAAATTGCCATTGTCTGAGATCTTCGCCATGATTATGCTTCGGAGCGAAGGAAAACAGATTAAAGAGATTATTTTAGACCATGGATTTAGAAGAAACAGCATCGTGGCGGTTATAAACAAGCTGAGGACTATCCTTAAAGTATACTTTGAGGCTTATCCTATGAGATTGGGAGGTCCAGGTATTATTTGCCAGATCGAAGAAAGCCAGTTCGTCCACAAGATCAAACATCATCATGGCAAAGCACCATCTAGTGATGTGTAGGATTTAAGGATCGCAGACACCACTTTCTATCCTGCGAAGTACTATATGGAGATTGTCCCAAATAGATCAGCTGGTGTTTTACTTCCGATCATTGCCAAGATATGTAGACCTGGCCCAATCATTCACTCAGATGGCTGGAGATCATATGCGAATATTGAAAGAGAGCTCGGGTTCCGTCATCTGGTCGTGAACCACAAGACAAATTTCGTTGATCCGATAACTGGAGCCCACATCCAGAACATTGAGTCATTCTGGAATAAGATGAAGCTTGTGATTAAGATAATGTATGGTGTTCAAAAAGCGCAACTTCCCGGCCTTATGGCTGAACTGATGTTCGGAGATGAGTTTAAGTAGACTGCGTTCATCAGTATACTAGCTTTACTAGCTGTAAGCTAAAAATAAATAATTCTAAAACAAGCCTGTTTTTTTACAATGCTGCTTTTTTATTATCATGCTATAAAAGTTCTTTCCTCTTAAAAGCTTTAATTTTTTATTCCGGGCGTATAACAAACTAGGTTTTGCTCCGGGCGCGTAGCAAACTAGATCCGAAAGATCAACCTCGTCATGGTGCAATTCTTTACGCCCTTAAAAAAACCAAATGGAGAGTATCGAATAACCTGTAATATGCAATGGTTAAACAAAATTGTAGAGGACAACAATTACACGATCCCAAAGATAAACGATATCATTAATATTACACAGGGTAAAAAGATTTTTACGGTATTAGACTTATCAGATGGATTCTTCCAAATAAAAATTGATCCTAAAGATAAATATTAAACCGCATTTTATTTTAGAAACAATCTATATCAATATACCAGAATGCCTCAAGGCTTCAAAAATTCACCAGCAATCTTTCAAATGATAATGGATAACATCTTATGTGATATCATGAAAACTAAATGTATGGTATATATGGATGATATAATAGTATATGGAAACCCCGAAAAAGAACATGATTAGAACTTATTAGAAGTCTTACAAAGGCTCGCAGATAATAATTTTAAAGTAAATGCAGATAAAATGCAATATAAAGCAAAACGGTAAAGCTTTTAGGATCTATGATAAATGGGTCAACGCAAAGACCAATAGGAGAACATCAGAGAAAGATATTTGATTTCAAAACACCAAAAACTAAAAAAGACTTACAAAAATTTCTTGGATTTGCCAACTACTATAGAAAATATATTGCACATCTAGCAACAATTTCGCAACCATTATATGATGCACTTAAAGGTTTTACAGACTTGATCAATTTAAATGGACTAAAGAATGCGAGGACTCCTTTTGCAACATAAAACATAAGATAAATTCCAACATAGCGATAAATGTAGCAGACTTCACAAAACCATTTGTCTTAACAACGGATGCTTCAAATACTGGAATAGGAGCTTGTCTTCAACAAGAGAAGGATGGTGAACTTATAGTTATAGATTGGGCATCTAAAAAACTGTCGGAAGAAGAGAAAAAATACACAATAACAGAGAAGGAATTTCTAGCTATGGCTTGGGGAATACAACATTATGAACTATATCTAAAAGGCTATAAATTTAAAGTAATAACCGATCACACCGCTCTTACGTATGCCAAAACAAAACATATATTTGGAAATATGAAATTAGAACGAATGAGGGAGAAACTGCAAAGTTATGATTTCACAATACATTACAAAAAAGGCACGGAAATTATTGAGGCTGATGTGTTAAGTAGAATTTATGAAACGTCAGATCATATGAACGATTTTAAGCTGCCCAAAAATGTGCTCATCGATTCTAAAGGTACGTGGTACTATAAAGTAAACGGTACAGAAACAAAGCTCTTCCCGCCAGTCGAAGAAAGACCAGCGCTCTTTGAAGAAGCACACGAAAGACTTACAAACTACGGCGAAAGAGATGCAATGATTTATGCAATTAAACGAAAATATTTTTGGCCTAAACTGAACGAATCAATTGCTCAATACTTAAAACGTTGTAAACCTTGTCAATGCAATCAACAAAAGACACAAGGTGGAGAAAAGTTAGTGGAAGCAAATTACAAATTGGAAAAGGTTAGCATCGATCTCTTATTCCTAGAACAGTCTATACCCCTACTTACATGTATTGATCTTTACACATGAAAAGTTAATATAAAATATCTAAAGAACAAAACGAACAAGGAAACGTTTAAAAAAATGAAAGAAATTTTTCAAAAGTAAGGACTTCCGAAACAAATTATAATAGAAAATGGGAGAAAATTCATATCGAAAGAGTTCTCAATGTGGTGCGAGAAAAACTCGATTATAGTTCATAATACAAGCCCGGGAAAACATCATTCCAACTGAAGAGTCGAAAGACTAAATAGAAATGTATGGCAGATTATAAGGAAAAAGTTTTTAGAAGAACCTAATTATAACTTGGAAAGAAATTTACCAGATATAGTTAAACGATTTAATAATACTTATCACAGCGGTATTAAGTGTACACCAAATGAGATGTAGGAAAATAGAATTCCCCTAGAAGTAAAAGAAACACAACGAGTGAAATACAAAAAGGAATATAAATTATTAAAAAAAGAAAAATTTGGCATTGAAGAAAATGTATTAACACAGGACATAAATACTAATACATCATCTGCTAAAGCAGATAGCAAATATGTATTTGAAGGAAAGATCGTAGAAATTTTAGAAATGGAATCTTATTATGTTATGATAAATGTAAAGAAAGCTAAGCGTAATCACGCTCAGCTTAAAAAATTTCAAAATTCTAAACCCTAAAAATGGAAGCAGCGATGGGACAAAAAATAACAAAAAAAGATCTGCAGTTCATAGCTGAACTTTTGAATTTAGATAAAGAACTTACACCAGAAAAAAATACAGTCATTTAATTAGAAATTGTGATATGGAATTAGGAAAGTTAATAGTCGAAAAGAAAATCAAAAAGTGGGAGGATATCTCAGCACTTTGCCCCACCAAATCCACTGCATCAGATGAAGTATTAAAAATTTGTCTCAAAAATAAAGTATACTCAGAAACAAGAGACGAATTTATAGACCGAATAGCAGCCAAATTAGAGGACTTAGAATGCTCAGAAAATCTCATTATTAAACATCTGGCGACAAAATTATGGCCGGGTAACGATTTCAGGGCTTTGGAACTATCTAGAAATAATTCATTGGATGAACTTAAGGCATATTGTAATCTTATTAGTAACAATAACATGAGCAAGAAAGTGAATAGGAAACATAAAAGGAAAGAGGAATCACTTAAAGAAAACAAAAATGAAAGAAGTTAACTGATAAGGTGCTTCGGAGGGGGATGTTGGTGTCCTTATAATAATTATTAAATAACCCCTTATGCTTGTTAACTCCTTCAACATAATATAAAACGAAATTTTAATATCATGAAGATTTTATATTTTATTCATTTATAACGAGAGAGCGATTATATAAATGTATCGAGAATAAACACGATTTCTATTAAGAATATTAGCAAAACCTCATAAGTACGTATGAAGGTGCCCTTAGCACAGTGGTAGAATGCTATGCTTCCATTGAGCAATGGCTGGGTTTGATTCCCAGGGGCACCAAAATTGTTTCTACTTTCTATGATGCAGTTGGAACAACTCAGATGATGAAAATGTCCACGATAATCATTAAGTTGATTCAATGAAACTTGTGTGTGTCCAGCCACAGGGGGATTAGCATCTAGTGTAGAAACGCACCTCAAGGCCAAAAAGCAGTATCGCCCTTTGGTGACTTAATGATACATAAAAGTATCTAATGGGTACGGCCTAGTTGGAGCCCATGGCTGGTGCACTCTAGAGTGGGATCCTAGAGCTAACTAAGAGACTAGACGAAGTAGGGCAATAGAAGGTCTCGTGGACCCTATCCTACATGATTCTGTAACACGGTGGCCGAAACTAGTGGGAGACTGGTGGTCAACGCAGCCCAATAAAAACGCCGGGCTGGGGATGTGTCGTGTAAGGAGCCGTGTGTGCAATACGGATGATTGTAGGGACCTTTGAGTCAGTACGATGATGTCTCTCCTCGGGTTATAGATAACCATGCCCGTTAAGTATATCCGCTGTGAGGTCACTCTGGACGCGATTTGAGGTATAAATGGAAAGTGTTCTCCTGGAGCCAAAGTCCAATGGATACGGCGGAGCTTGCTGCACCGGCAAGTGTATGGAGGGAGTTTTAGTGAGTAAGAATCTCACAGTACCAGTTGGATGAGGATCACCCCCAAATCCCTCTGGTCCCTATGTAAGATTTCTCCCTACCTCTTACTTGCAAGAAAAAAAAAATCATAAGTACGTATGTATGAATTCAACATTCAAATTATAATTTTCATACAAAAATGTAGATATTATCATAGCCAATAATATACTGATCAATCATATTCGCACAAATTGGCAGATTTAATTGGCTACAAAAAGTATTAAGAAAAATTTCCAAAAGAGGGCATGGGAAATAAAAATAAAGAAATTGACATATTTCAAATAAATAAGATCTTATAAAATCATGTAATTATATTATATAATTGTATAATTTTTTGCATAATTTAATGAGATTTATAAAAAAATAAGCTTGAATAAGAATTGTCATATTATAAAAAATTAGGTGCTTCTTTGGTATGCGATCAGAATTTTTTTTTAAAAAAAAATTCTGATCCCCAAAAAATGGAAAATTGTGACTTTAAAATTTCTGATCGCATACCAAAGAAAAGCACTAAAATCAAAATGCAGGCTATACAAAGGCTTTTCTATGGTATTGACGACTGTTTAAACTCATTACTTGAGTTAGAAGTCTTGAAAGAGCAAAAGACGTGCTTTAAATGCAATGAGATTTTAAATGTTGTATTATATAAGGAGAGAGAGGTTAAAAGAGTGGTATACAGGTGTTTTAATTATAAATGCAGTGCTAAAATCTCAGTTAACAAAGGAAGCAAGTTACCTTTATGTAATTTTTGTGAATTAATATTTTTAATTTTGTGTAGGAGTAGTTATTTTACTTTAGAGGCAAAACTAGGAGTTTCTTCATCGACAGTTTCCGATGCAAAAAAAAGAATTAGAGAAATTTTTAAAAACAAAATTTCTAAGAGGCTTATTATTGGTGGACCAGGAAAAATTGTCCAAGTTGATGAGTCTGTAATTTGTAGAAGAGGTAAAATAAGAAATCCAACAAGTTGTGATGATATAAACCCTGATACTGTTTGGATACTAGGTATAGTAGAAGCATCTAATCCTACGAACTTTTACATTACAGTGGTGGATAATAGGAAAGTAGAGTGTTTAACAGTTGTCTAGAAGGTAAAATAGGCGTTGGTTCGATTTACATAGTGATGGTCATCCGAGTTATCCAAGTGTAGCACGAAATCTTTGTCTTGAACATAAGGTAGTAAACCATTCTATCGGGTTTAAATCTGCAGATGGTACTCATACCAATAACATTGAGAATACCAGGCTGCAGCTAAAATCTGAAATGACCAAAGAACATGGAGTTAAGCGTAATGAAATTGATTCATGGCTCAATGAATTTATATTTAGGAAAAGTTTTTGTATAGGGGATAATTTAGAGGAGTTTTACGACTGTTATGTTGATTTATTATATAATTTACTTAGTTAAATCAAATTTATAGTATTTTTTAACGTTTTTTTCATTTTTTTTTCCTTTACAAGGGGGGGGGGTCTTGGTGTCCGATCGCATATCAAAGAAGCACCAAAAATTATGTTATGTCGAAATAACATCCAAATGATCACGCTACAAAGCATGTCTCTGGACTAGTGAAGGAGTGATACAAAGCAGATGTGGAAAGGACTATGGAGACGAGAAGCAACCTACAAACGGGAGATGCTAACGCGGAACCTATCCTTGTTAAACTATAAATATAAATTACAATAAGCATCCCTAATTAGATTCATTTATTTTTATGTCGAAATATAACTATATCCCAACGAAATCTTATGGTAGTATACATAGAATTTTGCGACCCAATATAAGATATTATAAAATTAGTTATAACATCTTGATCTTAAGATATCTCATGATTTTACGAGATCAAAATTACTTTTAATAAAGGATAGAGTTTTAGAAAAATTTACTTTTAATATATGATAATACCGGCAAACCTGTTCAAGAGATGATTAGATCAGCTTCAATTAAAACGAAATATATATATATATATATATATATCTGATTATTATGTTAGTATCTTTCTATTAGAGAAAATATTTTATATCTGATCGTAGGTTAAAGGGGCCACTTTGGTCAAAAAATGGTATAAATATTTTTTTTTTAAAAAAGACCCTTTTTTGGAAAGTCAAAACGGCAAAAAGGAAGAAAAAATAAATTTAATAATATTCGTAAATAAATCACCTTCAAAGTTCCTTCTTAACATATATCTTATCAACGAACCAGTAATCAATGTTCTGGTTCTGTGTCTTGCCGAAGTCACATTTTTTAATCCACTCCAATTTCCTTCAATTGTGTTAGTATGACATCTATTGGAATTATTTACAAACTGCAATGAATGATTAACAGTTTTGTGTTCAGCAAAATAGTCTTTTAACTTAAAATAAGACTTGAAGCAGTCACTGTGTATAATTGATTCGGAGTGAACATAATTTTTAATTATTTCTTCTAGTGTTTTGGCTTTCATATCGTCGACTGGAATCATAACTATCTTTCTTTGGATGGTTCTTTCAACCATCCCCAAAACCCACACACCTTCAACCCGATGTCCTCTGTGGTATTTTACTTTACCAAATTTGCTTTCATCTATTTCTACTATTATTCCTGGTCCACCGATTTTACCAGTTCGTTCGTATACTTTATTTTCAATTGTAGAAATTGTTTTTTTATGATATGTCGAATACATCTTTTACCAATATCAAGAAATTCTCCTATAGCAGTCTGGTTAACCTTACAAGGCCATAATTTTATTATTAACAAAACATCTAAAATATTTGTTTTTTTGTAATAAAATGTAGAGTCTTTTAATAATGACACTTTCCTCAGACATGCTTTCCAAACACATTTAGTCATTAATTTATTTTTATTACTTACTTTACAGTAAGCATCGCATTTTGGACACTTTACAGTCTTATTTTGAATTGCTGTTGTAAAGATGTTCAAGAGCTCTTCCTCTCGACTTTTCATTTTTGGGGTAAAAAAAACAAATTCGCTTAAATACCATTTTTTTGACCAAAGTGGCCCCCTGCTTCCTGATCGTATAATATTTACTTGTTAAATCAGTAGTAGATCAAAAAAAAAGTAAAAAGGACTCAACATTTTGAACACATATTTTTTGTATATCTCTTATATAGAAACCTCATTAATAACAATTTCTAATATATATATATAAAACACTTTTTTGTTTAATATTTTGTTTTCGATATTTCTAAAATTTTATCCTTATACATCTGTTTTAAATTAAAAGCAAATTGAGAATTAGAAATATTTATAAATACTTCCTAATTAAAAATATTCATTGTTAATCGTATAGTGTTATAACACTAAATATGATAACGTTTTGAATTTTACCATTTATTTATATCAGTATATGGAAGGGACACAAAAAATTTTAAGCATTCTAAATGTTTTCATAAATTATTTATTTAAATTCTTATAATCATAAATAAAAAAACTATAATAATCATCAAAATATTCTTGTTTACACATATCACACAATTACATGTTTAGTTACACAATTCATCAGACTGATGTTCTATGAATAATATTAGTAAGTAGGATTATTTAAATAGTCGAAATGTCTGAATTGCAGCTTTATTCTATGTAAAACTGTTTCCAAATAATCTAATATTCATAATTTGATCTTAATTCTAATATCCCTTTTGATAATTGATACATTTATTCAGATCATGGTAAACTTATATCTATAGAAGTTCTCGCAACCAAAAAAAATCACAATGATTATGTAATAATCATACTTATGTTTGATTGGGCAATAATTAGGTAGAAATGCGATCATTAAAATCATTTTTTTCTACGGACTAGAAATATATGACCGGAGAAACCTTATGTTTATCAATCAATAGATTATATTACTAAATTTGGGTAAAGCTAATGTAGCGGAAGAGCTTCTATATAATTAAACTAAAAAGTGCAATTAAAATCCTTGTGGCAGACCCGTGTTTTTTCACTATTTATGTAATTTTTTTTATTTTATGCTCATGATCTTATTTATCAGCTAATGATTATTATACAATTTAATACTTCGGAAATTTGAGTATACATCTGTATTCCAACTTTTCAACTTCTCGCGACACGTGGGATGCGCAAGCGCTATAAGGTCTTGTCCATTGAAGTTGGTATAACTAACGGTACTCAAATTTCTTAAGTATATAATTCGTATAATCATCTTTAGCTGATAAAAAAGAATATAAACATAAAATATAAAGATTATTACACTAACAGAAAAAAATTGACTGTCTTGGATTAGATATTGTATAATCCTCTATTTTTAAAAATACTATATATTCCGCAAATTTTCATTGTCATTCCAACTTAACTTATCTCTTTATTGCACCAATCCAATCTTTGATTTCTCATTGCCCATAAACAAAAAAATTTTATACAATATTTTAGGAGGGAAATTTAAAATAAACAAAATATAGAAAAGAGCGTAGATTTTGAATTTAAAGGATTAAATAGCAAAAATAAAACAAATTTTTGTTAAAAATTAATTAAAAAATATACAATCAAAAACTAAACAAAAATGTTAATTACTCTTTATTCAATGATCTTTATTTGAAATTTATTATTAATTTTTCTTTGTCTACAGAGTAACAACTCAATTAAAAAGATGACCAGATAATATTTTGTGAAATTTAATACGGCCTTTAAATTTTTTAAATTCTCTGACATTTTTGAAGAAATTCAAAATTTAATTAAATTTTTACTAAAAATCAATCGTAATGTCAAAATAAAATATTTTTTCCAAAATAATAGTTACAGTTGTAAAATTTTAAAAGTTTAGGAATTCATTATTTCCAAACTATATTATTATTGTGTACATATATATTAAAATTTTAAAACCTTATTTGCATTCTGCAGAAATCTAAACATTTCTGGAAGCATACATTTAGTCTAATGTGATGAAGAAAACTCCAGAGTCCATCTCTTTGGAACGACGAACAATATACGATAAAGATTATGCAGAAGAAGAAGAAGTAACTAGAGCTGTAAGCGCACTAGCGAATATGGCGACTGTTGAACAAGCGATGTCGGTATAGGAGAATGAAGCTAAAAATTTGGAGTTGAAAAACATAAATAATTCCACAGAAACCAAAGTCTATGAAGAGCTGAATCTAGTGAGCGATACCGAGGGAAACTGTGCTAATCTAACTTTAATGAAAAATTAACCTAATAAATCTTTTATATGTTGTCAACACTAAACACAAACATTGGCGTACTTACGAATGTAGTAACGACCATGCAACTTTCGTTTGATTGTGTGACCCAACTTGACATGCCATCTGAAACGGTTAAAATATTTTTGACATCTGTCCATGTGTTGTAGTAATGTACATCACAGTATCTAAAAAAACAAAATCTTAATAAAGAATATTAGTTAAATCACATAAATATGTTTTTATTATTTTTTAGTCGAAATTATAAAAGAATGTAGTTCATTTATAGTTGTAGGAGATCAAATGCTTATTAATCATATTCTTACAAATGACAGTTTTAACTTGTTGAAAAAATTATTTAAAAAAATTTACTTTAGAGGGTATGGAAAATAAGAATAACAAAATTGCCAGATATAATAGAGAGATTGAAATAAGAAGCCATTAAATCTTAAAATGTGTGTAACATATGAAAGTATTTTGTATATAATATAGGATATATACTCGTTTTTGCCGTGTAAAATGTATTTTATTTTTTTAGTTTACTAAGTATATATATATTAGAAAGGTATATTCGTATCAAAGAAAATCGGCTAATATCAGCATCTGTGTAAAAAAACTGGGGGTCAAAATTTTTAAAAAATTGCCCCTTTTTTAAAAAACGAAGGGAAGAGAAAACTTCAGAAAAAACAAAAAATGTAATTAAGATATAAAAATGTTTAAAATTAACTTTTAAATAAATAAAATATATTAAAAACATAATTTTAATAATGCTTTGAAGATGTCTACGCTCTCATTTCTTTTAATCATATATAGAACTAAATATATTTCGGCAAGTTCATAAGTCCTACACCTATTAGGTATAGAGGCTTTAAAGACCTCCAATTCCCTTCCATGGTGTTTGTATGCACACCTGTCTCTCTGTCTCTAAAAGTTTGACTGTGATTCACAGTTCTATGGTCCGCATAATGATTTTTTAACGTTGCATACGCCGTCCACATATCCGAATGAATTACGGATTCAAAATTTACATGATTAAACATGATTGGAAATAATGTATCCCTGTCTCTTTTCTTTATAATTACGAATACAATCTTCTTTGCTTCGGTTCGTTCCACCATACCGAAACACCAAAACCCCTTAACTAATCTTCCCCTATGATGCTTATTTTTGCCAATTTTACTTTAATCTATTTCTACAATGATATCTTGTCCGCCTATCTGCTTCAGCTTGTTCAAATACTTATCATAAATTTTTAATTTATATAATTTATCTAGGGTGTAACTTACATTTTGTACATTACATCCCAAAATCTTTGATATGAGAATTAATTTAATTCCTAATATCCACAAATTTACTATTTTTATAATCAGTAAATGTTCTAGTCTTGTGTTTTCAAAAAAAGAATTTTTCCAAATTGAAAATCTGTGTTTGCAATTTGAAGAATTACACCTCAAGTAAGCAGTTTCATTTGATGCAATAGCTGTATCCCAACCACATTTAATACATTTCTGATTGTATTTCTTATTTGTTAAAGATATATAAAAATCTTCAATTTCCTCATTGCTCATTCTTCCTTTCGTTTTTTAAAAAAAGGGGCAATTTTTTAAAAATTTTGACCCCCCCAGTTTTTTTACACAGATGCTGATATTAGCCAGAAAATCTTATATAATTTTATTTTATATAAGAAAGCATAAAACTAACATTGTAAATTGTTCTATTATTTGATTCATACAGATTAATGATCTTTTAATCTGACTAATATGAAATGTTTCTTTATGCATAGAAAGAAAACAAAAATTAAAGGAAGTTGAAAATATAATTGGTTTCTTAAAGGATAACCAAAATTATAATAAGTGTGCTTGGCAGAATAGTTGCACCTTGATTTGGGATATCGAAGGTCCAAGGTTCGATTCCCGGTGGGAATAAATTTAAATTTATTCTAAGTATAAAGATATCTACTCGCGGACATTCAGACGTCACTAAATATAATATTTCAAGATTGATAGACTAAACAAATATTATGAAAAGTATCTCTTGTAATTATTTATCATTAATTTCTAAAATATATTCACAGTTCAAATTTTGTCACGTATAATTTGTCCTTCTGTGTTTCAAAATACCATAGCTGTATATTCTATGTTATATATCCTTATTATTTTTACCCCTCATTATGGAAAATAAACACATGGGGGCGATACCAGAAAATGGGTCTACAAAGGAGGACCGTGGCCAAGAGGCTAGAATATTATTAAAAGAGGTTAAAAGGATTGTTTATGAGTTGTTTTTAGAGAAAATTGATGAGTGTGGATTTAAGTTAGAAATTTTTAGGAGAGGTTCTATTTTATTGAGAAATTTTATTGTTGAGAGGATCTCGCAAGAGGGTAGTTGGAAGGAAATTGAGGAAAAATTAGAGTTGCTAGCTATTCAGGAGGAAAAGGAACAAGTGAGAAAAAAAGAATTTGAAGAGTTGTCCCTAGCGTTATGGGCTAAATTTGAGGAGAAGAATAAGTTGTCTCGTGAGGAAAATAAAAAGAATATGCGTTGCTACAATTGTGGGAAGTTAGGCCATAGTGTTAGATTTTGTAGGGGAATGAGGCGAGATTCTGAAGACAGAAGAAATAAAAGTAGTTTTAATTATGTTGGTAAATGTAAAGTGCAATTAGACTTAGGGGGTAAATGTGATGACGATTCCAATTCGGACAAATGTGATTATTATAATGTTGATGGTGGAAAACGTAAGAAGAAAAATTTAGGGGATATACAAGATTATAGCAAAAGGGACAATAATAAGAGAGTTCTGTTGAGAAGGGATGTAAGAGGCATCGCGTATTTAGAGGAGATTATTTCACGGGTAGGAGGAAGAGAGGATGAAGATATTAGTTTTTGTAAGGTTGAAAAATGTATTATCAAGACTCAAGAAGGCAAGAAAGTTGTTAAAAAAGGGCAGGCTATAGCTCAGGCTTTGTTGAAGAAGACGGAAGATTATATTAATAGTTTGGAAAGAAGAAAGATAATTAGAAGGTCGACATCTGACTGGAGAAATCCCATTAGAGCGATTGAGAAACCGAATGGTGATATAAGATTAGTAAGTAATTTAATTGCTCTTAATGACATTGTAGAGAAGGATCCTTATGAGTTAACTAGGATAAGAGATGTTATTAGAAGTACACAGGGATCTGAAT
This sequence comes from Vairimorpha necatrix, assembly GCF_036630325.1. NCBI lineage: Eukaryota > Fungi > Microsporidia > Nosematidae > Vairimorpha > Vairimorpha necatrix. The sequence goes on along the minus strand of NC_088825.1, from coordinate 328,757 downwards.
TTTTTACCGTGATAGATCTAAAGGAGGGGTTTTATAGTATTGAGATTGAAGAGAAGGATAGGTTTAAGACGGCTTTTGAGTTTAATAAAAAGGTATACGAGTGGAATTCGATGGTCATGGGGTTTAAAAACTCACCGCAGATATTACAAAGAATAATGAATGGGATTTTTGAAAAATTTATTGGTAAGGGAATCGAAATTTATATGGACGATATTGTGATTCATAGTAAGACAAGAGAGGGTCACGACAAATTGTTGAAAGAGGCTGTGGATATATTAGAGGAGAATAATATGAAAATTAATTTGGCTAAGGTTCAATTATGTAAACGAGAGGCGATGTTGTTAGGAGTAACAGTTAATGGCAAGGAGATACTGCCATCTGAAATAAAGCAAAATGAAGCGTTAGAATTATCCAAACCGGAGTGTGTATCAGATGTTAGGAAGTTTCTTGGGCTGGCTGGATGGTTTAGAAATCATATTGATAATTATGCAAAACGTACATTGGCGTTGACAGATTCTCTTAAAGGACGAGGAAGTAATTGGAAATGGACAGAAGAAATGGAAAAAGAATATATTAGTTTAAGGGAAGTGATTAGGGATTTAAAAGGTTTAGCAATTGTTAATTATAATAAGGAATTTTTGTTACGCACGGATGCGAGTAATGTTGGAATGGGTGCTGTTTTAATGCAGGAAGATGATCAAGGTAATTGGGTACCAGTACAGTGGGCATCAAAAAAGTTTACGCCTACGGAAACGAGATATGGAATCAGTGAGAAGGAGATGTATGCAGTCTTTTGGGGAATTAAAAAGTTTGAATATGAACTACGCGGAAGAAGATTTAGGGTAGAAACTGATCATAAGGCATTGATCGAGATTAGAAATAAACCAGCATTTAACAATAATAGAATTAACAGGTGGATTGAAAAGATTCAAGAGTTCGACTTTAGCATTGAATATAGAGAGCCTAGTACCATGGTTGTAGCAGATGCACTGAGTAGGGTACATGAAAATGAGAAAACGCTAATGAATAAGGAGAGAAGTATTAAACAGGCACAGGGTAAATGGGACAAGCATGTTAAAGTTGTTGATGGAAAGGAAATTTGGGTATTTGACTCTGATAGAGAAGCGGAGATTCCAAAGAAAGAATTGCGTGAAGGGTTAATTGTCAATGCTCATGAAAATTTGGGACATAGAAGTTTAGGATCAGTGTACTATGCAATGAAGTTTGAATTTTATTGGCCGGGTATGAAGAAGGATATCGAGGATGTTTTAAAGAAGTGTGAAGTTTGCCAAATATATAATAGGAAAAAGAGTGGTGGTTGTGATTTTGTTAGTTCAAGATTTTATTTGGAAAAGGTTGCTTTGGATTTGATTGAGTTTAGAGATTTAGGGAAATATGTGTTGGTCGTGATTGATTATTATACTAGGATCGTTTGGGGAAAAGTAATAGAGGTCAAACGCGGAAGCTCGGTTGTAGGATTTTTAAAACAGTTGTGTGGATCAGGAATGAAACCGGTAGAAATAATTACTGACAACGGTAAAGAATTTAGTAATGAATATATGAGGAATTGGTGTTCAGAGGAAAATGTATTACATAGGAAAGTAAGCGTAGAAAGTCATAGAAGTAATGGAAGAGTGGAAAGGGTAATAGGAACCATAAGAGAAGGAATATTGAAAGATGATGCTGTGGATTTTGAAGCCAAGGTTAATAGATGTATATGGCGTTATAATAACAGCTATCATGAAGGGTTGAGATGTACACCGTTTGAGGCCTCAAGAGACGAAACGGGCCATGTTATGATCGAGAATGGACCTGAAGGATTTTATAGTAGGAGGTTTGTGGCTCGCAAAAGAGAGAAATTCTATAAAGGTCAGAGAGTTAGGGTAGCGAAGAAAGAGAACTTATCGGGTTGTAGTAAGTATGAGAAAGGAAGGTTTTTAGGATATGGTGTTATCAAGGAAGTTTGCGGAGGTGACTCGTACTTAGTTAGTTTGGAAAATGGTAGGATCGTGAAAAAGCGGCATTATGATTTAAAAGGTCTGCTTGGGATTAATGAGTTCTAGTATGAGACTACCGTCTTGGAGGGGGGATGTTATATATCCTTATTATTTTTACCCCTCATTAAGGAAAATAAACACATTCTATAAGAATCTAAAAGCCGATTATGGCACTCTTTATGAAGAAATTTATGAAGTTTGTTTTTATACAAACAAGATATAGTATAAGATGGAGATCTGTTCAATAATTTCATTAGTTACAAAGAAGTTTAACAAGTTTGCTTTTAGTGTTCTGTGTAAGAGAAAGAGCCATCTGGGATCTAGATGATTTATATATATAATTTCTAGACTAGATTAAAACGATAAATCTATACTGAGTTTAAAAAATCTTCATTTTAATATATTTATTGATTTAATGATGCGATTAGAGGCTTGTATATAAAAATATTCTCATCAAATCTAAATGGTTACGTCGGAGATAGTGAAGCGCAAGTATTCGGTAATAGTTAAGAGAGTAGAAATGCCCTGTATCAATTGGATAATTAATTCTCTTTCTTTTGAGTTCATGTATAATATTTCATCTTCTCTTCTACTCGCCAAGAATACAAAATTTTAAAGTAAATAGAGGCTAGTCAAAATTTTGTTTTTTAACTTCCAAATTTTTAATATTCCAGGGATGACAAGTATATATATTCAAACATCAAGAATAAGAATAAAATCATGAAAAAATAAATTATCTAAAATGACATAAATTTGATTTTTTTTTCATTGATGACAAGTATATATACACATTTATAAAAAATAAGAAGTTGATAAAAATCATGAAAAAATATTTGTCTAAAATGTCATAATTTTGAATGTTAGAGTTTTGAAATTTTCATTTTATAATGAAGAAAATTCTATATACATTTATATATATACAATAAGACAGAAAAGAAAATCATGGAAAAATAATTAGTCTAAAATGCAATAATTAATTTTAGAGATTTAAATTTTAGATTTTTCAAACACAACAAGTAAATATACAATGTAATAAGAAAGAGAAGAAAATCATGGTAAGTAAATGAGGAAATTAATCTCCTCAAAATAATTTATTACAAAAGAACTTAGCTATATCATAAAGGCTTAAAAGTAATTATTCTTGACATTTTAAACGACCAATTTATTATTAGAAAGAGATGTATTTGTATATGTATATATATTTAAGAAGAGATAATAATATCGACAAGACGAAATAATCTATTATTAAAATTCAGAATAAACAGTATTGTAAGTATCAAACTTCAAAAGTAGACTTAATATTCTTTGCGATTAAAAAATTCTAATTCTATCTATCGCTTGCAAACAAAGTAAAGTTAGTATATATAATAGAGAAACATAAAAAATTAGTTTAATCAACAAACACTGTTAAATACATCGTTATATAAATATTTATTTATATAATATCTTAGATGATCTAAGAAATTTGTATTTCGAACAGATTTCCCATCAATACTTTAAAATTGAATGATCTATGTGTGACGAGTCATTTGCATACTGAGACGTGCCCTGCCCAAAGGAATAGCCATTATTGACTGGCACATCGCTAGACTGAAGAAATGATTGACAATAGATGGCAAAATGAGAGGGTATATATATATATGTAATGAATACATATAAAGATTTATATAACAAATGTTTTTTGTGTTTTAAATATCTCCAATTAGTCATTAGCATTTTACTTAAATAAGACACTTTTAGTGAAAGACTAGGAAAGATTGAACATTAAGGATCGAAAAGCGCAGAAAAAATGAACTTATTAAACAAAACAAAAAAGGGCTAAAGTTAGCTTTAGGACGCAAATTTCGATATAGGGTTTTTTTGTTTTTTTTTGCCCCTTTTTTTAAAAAATGGAAGAAAGAAAATGTGGAGGAAGGAACAAAAATTAAAATTAGAACAATAAATTTAATAATGCATCGAAAACAGAATTAGAGGAATTTCTCTGGAGCATATACCTAAGTAAATAAAGTTTGGCGCTGGTTTTGGACCTATTTCTGTTAGGTATAGAATTTTTGAGTGAACGCCAATTACCTTCAATGGTATTGGTGTGTATTCCAGTATTTGGATCTCGAAAGTTTAATGAGTGGTTTACCATATAATGTTTTTTAAATAAGGTGCCTAAAGAATGATAAGGCCTCCACATATCACTATGTATAGTGCTTTTTGTATCAACAAATTTCAATAAGAGATGTGTAAGAGTTTTTTTATCTCTTTTCTTCATATACAGAGCCACAATCTTACGTTCGATAGTACGTTCTATCATGCAGAAACACCAAAACCCCTTCACTAATTTTCCTCTGTTATATTTATTTTTTCCGATTTTAGTTTCATCAATTTCAACAATGATATCTTCTCCTCCTATCTTGTTTAAAGATGATAAATATTTATCATAGAGATTTAATTTCTTTAATTTTTTAAGTAAAAAAGATATCGAAGGTTTTGAACAACTGAGAATTTGGCAAATAAATTTACGAGAATAGCCAAGAACCCACAAATTTAGTACCTGCAAAATTGTGATATGATCGAGTTTGGAGTTTTCAAAGAAAGTATTCGTCCATATCGATGTTTGCTTCTTACAATCTTTCCAGGTACAAATTAAAACACAACTCTGTTTTCTCGTGAATCTCATTCTATTATACACACACTGCAAATCTGATTTTGTCTTTTAGTAATTAGATTTTTATACACTATTTCTAATTCTTCTCTTGTCATTATTCTTTCTTCCATTTTTTAAAAAAAGGGGCAAAATAAAACAAAAAAACCCTATATCGAAATTTGCGTCCTAAAGCTAACTTTAGCCCAAAAAAGTTCCCTTTTTAGGGCGTAAATCAACCTCAAAGTCTATATATAAAATAAAAATTATATGATACTAGAAATTCAAAATCTCAACAAAATTTATAAGCTTTTACGATGATATGTGTAGATATAATAAACATGGCAAGTGCTTAATATAAATATACATTTATACTAAGATATAAAAATCTTGGTAATAAGTTCATATTTATTGCAACAACCAGATGTATCTTTGTTTTCTAGAATGAAATACCCAGAATCAATTACATCATATATTTTATTACAGACTTAACATAATAAACAAAAACGTATTTTAATGATATAAAATAAGATAATTTTGAGTTTCTGAGTTATGATAATTTCGACAAATTAAAAAAAAAATCCGTATGTAAAAAGAAAAACAAATTATATTAAAGAACCCAATTGATAAAAATTAAGTATTGTAAACAATCAAACTATTGTTTTTTTTGTCAAGACAATAGCCAACCCCCCCCCCCTAAAAAAAATTAAATAAAAGACAAATTAAAAAAAAAATTTACGTATCTTATATATTCTAAAAATATAATGTCAGTGTAAATGTACTATTATTAATATTCTGTAGGACTGATTATAGAGATTTTGACCTACAATAAATAATAGAAGAGAAATAATCAGTTATTTAAGATAGTAAAATGGTCAAAAGTTGAAAAATAAAGGAAATATAAAGTGGGAAACACGAGATTATAATTATTTATGATTTTGATTATAAATAAAATCATTTTTTACAACAAATATACAATAGAGTAATATATTCTGCAATTTAATATTTGATATGTTTAGATTTCACTACGTTAACATTTTATTGTGAAATTATATAATCTTAACAATGGAAAAAATTCATTTTGGGATACTATATTTTTTGAATATTTCAGAGATAAAAGTGTTTTACATAAGATGGGGTGAATGATCATTTAAATATAACATATCTAAAAAACAAGTAAATTGGTATATTTGCATTACACCCCTAATAGATATACTTTCCGTTTGCAAATAAATAGACTATCTAAATCATACATAATTCAAACAGATAAGAGGACGTTGTATACAATAGAAAAGAAAACAAATAAAAAGATTACAGGTCTAAAAATAGTTATAAAACTGTACACTAAATCAAAATTATTGTTCACATTAGATATTATACCATGGATTTAATAATTGCAGACATAAATTTTGACTACATCTTCCTGGGATTGATTTGGTTGCAAATTAAATTTTTATAAAAAATGCACATATTTTATTTATGTTCTATAAAAAAAAAGTAAATTGACATTATATTCACATTATAAGTTACTTTAAAAATATTTTTGTGGTATTATAAATACCACAAATTATTTATTTTTATTTTATCAATTTCCCCTTTTTGGAAAATAGACCATTCGACCGGTCTATTCCAAAAATCGAATATTTATTTCTTTTTTGCCCTGACCCCCACACCAGATTATGAAACTAACACGCGATCAGTACCCTTATAACAATAGACCAAGGAAGGGCTACCAAGCAGGGATCAGTATCCCATTACAGATGCCCAACGAGGGTTATCTAATATATATAAAATCATTAACTATATTGAATTATACTTATCCAGAGGTAGCTCCTCTGGGCTACGTCAATAGACATCCTTTGTTTTCCAGTCTTGCTTCATATAAAGACTACATGATAGAGACTGGAATTATTAATTTGATTAGACGATGTGGTTCTTGTGATCATGTTGTTGCAAAGCTTACAATATTATTGGAAGGGGGAAAGGAAAGATTAGTTTATAGGTGTATGAGACAAGAATGTAGGGCAAAAAACAGCTTTTTACCTGGCATTAAATTATCATTTGAAATTTATCTTTTTGTTGTGTTCTTGGTCCTTTGTAACAGCAATTATAGATTAATTAAATGTTTAACGTTGCCAGAAAAGGTGGCAATTTATTGTATTTTAAATAATACTCTATGAGTGAAGTTGGAATATTTTTAGATGGTAAAATAAATATTTATTTAGATATTTTTTCTTTATATAGTTTTAAAGGAGTTTCTTCTTTTGATAGAAACATTTAATTGGGAGAACAGATTGATCCTGTTTCAGAATAAACCAAAAATAAAAGAAAATAAAATCATGTTATGTTATGTTTACATAACATTCTGCCTCTACAAAGCCTAGTGTTTAATGCTATCTACTGTTTCTTTAATATCTTCTGTATATTCAAATTTGTCTTGTCGAAGTAGATCCGAGATCTTTTTACTTCGTTCGCTCATCTTTTAATGAATCTTCTATACCAATTTAAGATTCCAAATAACTTTTGTACATCTTTTTTAGTTTTAATATCTCTTGAAAATGCCGCGTTTGCAAGATATTTCTTATCAAGTTTTATTCCTTCTTTGTTTATAATATATCCTAATAGTTTAATCTCGACCTGTCGGAATACTGATTTCTCAAAATTTATTCTTACTGTGTTCTGTTTTAATAATTCTAAGACTCTTATGACGTTTTTATCGTGTTCTTCTAAAGTCTCTCTAAACACTATAATATCGTCGATATGCACCAAACAGTTTTTAGCTGTAATAAGTATGTCATTTACACATTTTTGAAATATCTTTGGTCCTGATTTTATTCCAAACGGAATCCTATTATAAGTGTATATTTGGTTAAATAACATAAATCCTGTTAACCTACTGCTTTCTGTATCGATGGGTACTTGATTGAACCCATTCTTTAGGTCTATTTGGGTGAAATATTTACCATTACCCATCAACTGTAGGTTTTCAAATATCCGTGGTATTATGAACGGTTCATCTATGATAACCTTGTTTAACTCACGGTAATCTATAACTAGCCTTAATTCACCAGTTTTTTTTAATTAGGAATGCAGGACTAAATCTTTCTGTGTTGTCCTTTTTTATTATGCCTTCTTTTAGCAATCTTTCTATTTCCAATCTTGTCCCCTCGCAGTACTTATGGAAAATCGGATAAGCTTTATTTTTATAATCATCAATGTGATCTTTAATTTTAAATTTAATTGGTTTCACATTTATTTCTTTAAATTTATTGTTAATATTTTAATAATCAGTCAAATTTTATTCAATTCATCCTCTGCGGATTCTTTCATATGTAATATCGATTCAAAAAACAAATTGTCAATGGGATCTTGAAGTCATTCTTTTCCTATCTCTATAGCTTTGTTTCCAATATATATATAATTCTTCTTGATAGATCTAGTTTGTAATTCTGATTCAATAGAAATTCATTTCCGATAATGACGTCTTGTGAAGCGTTCTTTAATACATAACATTTCATTTTAAGACTCCCTCGTTATTGTTGAATTTAACTAATATTTCTGTCGTCCTGTCTATTTTTATCTTTTGATAATTAGCTACGGTGACTGTTAATGGCCTGTCTTCTCTAATTTCAAGATAAGCTTTGTTGGCAAGCTCTTTTGAAATATAGTTCCTAGATGAGCCTGTATCTATCGCCATTTTGGTCTTAATTTCATTAACCCTTCCTTCTATTAGTAACTCTAGGTCTGTTACAGGGTCTTCTTTGATGAGGTAATTTCTTTCTTTGTTTTGTTTTGCTGTTTGATCGTTGTTTTTCTTTTTATTTTTATCCTTAAACCAACACTTTGCAAAGCTATGAGTGGTACTTAGACAATAGAAACACCATAATTTCTTTCTCTCTACTTCTTGTTTTTCTTCGTGTATTGCGGTTTTTTGTAAGGTTCTTTTTGTCTGTTTGTTGATTTTTGAGCATTGTATGGTAGTAAGTCTCTTCTTTAGATCCTCTTCTAGGTCTATAAGATACTCCATAGCTTCTTCAACATCGTATATTTTTAAATCCTTTAGTTTTGTTGCAGTATTTAAGGCAAGCGAGTCAAAGAATATTTCTCGCAGACGCCTGTTAAATTCCTCCTTCTCGAGATCTTCGATATTGGCATACTGATCCAAGTTTGTTTTAATAGTTTCATAAAATTCTAATATGTTCTCGTATTGTATTTGGCGTACATATTTAAGATTGTGAATGAATTCAGCAGAATTCATCTTACCACTAATCTTCGCCTTTAAATATTTAGCTATTTCTGTAAAGTTTTTTATCTAACCCTTCTCTCAAATAGGGTCTAGGATAACTTCGTTTAGAACGATCTTTTGCTCTTCAGTCGTCAGGTTCAGGCTTTTTGATATCCCGTTGAAGTCTTCTATCCAGTCTTTGATGTTAATTCTTCTAATTTTCTGTATCTTCTTAATTCGTTTTATGGGAGCTGCTTTGAGTCCTGGTACTTTTATCTCAAATTCGATGTAATCGTCTCTATTTATGTTTTCTTTTAGTTTGCCCGTGGATCCTTGCTTTGAATTCAAAATACTAGAAAAGGTGGCAATTTATTGTATTTTTAATAATACTTATGAGTGAAATTGGAATATTTTTAGATGGTAACATCTTTATTTAGATATTTTTTCTTTATATAGTTTTAAAGAGTTTCTCCTTTTGAAAGAAACATTTAATTAGGAGAAACAGATTGATCCTGTTTCAGAATGAACCAATAATAAAAGAAAATAAAATCATGTTATGTTATGTTTACATAACAAACGTGTGTGTCAAATGACACTATTTTTAAAATAAAGCTTAAATTGAGGGAATATATTAGAAAGAAATTGGAAACCGATTGCAAAATAGGTGAATCGGGAGTTCAAGTTAATGAAACTGTACTGTGTAGAAGAGGAACTATTAGAGTTCCATCTAGAATAGATGATGGAATTAAAGATACTGTATGGATTTTGGGGTTAATAGAAGCTGTAGATAGAAATTTTTTTTGTATAGTACAAGTTCCGGATCGAAAGATAAATACTTTAACAAAGATATAAGGAGATATAGTCTTACCGAGATAGTTCTTATTTCGGATGGCCATCCTAGTTATCCCGGCGTAGCAGCGAATCTAAAACTCAAACATATTATTGTAAATCATTCAATAGATTTACTAATGAAGAAGGTTTTCAACTAATAATATTGAGAATTTTTGGTCTGGTATGAAATCTGAAATGACTAAACAGCGTGGAGTAAAACGTGTGAATATCGAATCTTGGCTCGAAGAATTTACTTTTAGAAAAAAAATTTTAAATAATGTTGTCACACGACATCCTTCCTGCCCCCAAGACAAGCCCAGTGAGACTCTAACACTCGAACCCCTCGGCTGTCATATCTCAATTACGGCCGAGTCATAGATGTAAACAAATGCGTCGTCGCCAACAAACAAATGACAAATAAGAAAATGTCTAATCTAGTGAATAATGTCAGAATATGGAAAGCTGTACAAGAGACCAGCTTTCCCTCCAATAATTGACATGCTTGACATTTATTAATAATATTACATAAAAGGATGAATTTCTAACCCTTCACCGAGTTATGAAAAGAACAAGAGTCAATAAAAATTATACTAAAGTAAATTATTTAAACAAGCTGAGCGGCCAGGAAGGCAGCTCGCACCACAAATGTATTGAAGAATGAGGAAATGGATGTTCTAATTGATTTTATTAAAAATATTTTTTTTTATTTTTGCTGTTCCATTTTTTTGGGGGCTGCAAAGCGGAGAAGCACCGGTTTCTCCCTACCTCTTACTTGCAAGAAAAAAAATCTGTAATTCTTGCTGTCTGATAAGCATAATGGGAATTAAATCTCAAAACAACCCTGCCAACTCCAAAAATCTCTATAACTCTTTTATGTTATTAGGCCTTCTGTATTCTAATCTAGCTTGCATTTTAATTTCGTATAATTTAATGTCTTCTTTGTTAATCGTTGCTACAAGTACCTTACTTCTCCTAGTTTGCATTGTATCTTCTTTTAGTTTACTTTTAATTTGCATTCTTTAATTTTCCGAATTACTTGTTTTAATAAATCATTGTGTATATTACTATCTCTTGTATGAATAATAATATCATCCATGTACACCTGCACACCTTTGACTCTAAACTTATCTAAACCTCCGTTCATCACTCTTTGCATAATATAAGGGAATTTTAAATCCAATTACCATATTAGAGCATTCGGCGCTCCTTAAATTCAAAATCACAGGGGTTAAAAAAATTCACGAACATGTATTGTAAACATTCTACAAAAAAATGCCAAGTGCCCTTATGATTTTGAATTTAAGGAAAGCGATTTTGTGAATTTTAATTTTTTACCCCTAATGCAAGTTAGAAATCTCTACAGCATAATATTTGTTGAAGATGAAGCAGCCATAGAATACTTAAAGGCTTTAAACTTCTACAGAAATACTATAAAGTGTGACTGTGGTTGTTTTAAAACCAAGTAAAATCTAAAAACTACTTGGAAGGAATTTGCTTTTATTGTACAAATGGCTGCAAAAAGCGAAAAAGCATTCAAATGGTACTTATCTACAGAAGTCCAGGATGCCCACACACATACAACTGAGAATGTTGTATTGCTGGGTGATGAAAATAGTCAACACAATGGTCTCAGAAACATGTGAGGTCTTCGAGCCCACCTACATTTCTTTCAAGGGCTTTATCCTAGAAAAATTAAAAATGAAATAAATACATTTTTTGTAAAAATAGGTGGGCCGGGAATTACTATTTAAGTCGACGAGACAGCAATATGTAGAGGTCGTATAATTACGAATCCTACGGCAAAAGAAGACGATATCCCTGGGACGACTTGGCTAGTCGGAGGTATAGAAAATGAAAGCAACAGTTGCTTCTTAAAAATAGTTCCTAATAGGACTGCCCCTATAATGTTAGATCTATTTAGGGAGTATGTAGTAGAATGAATTACAATAAGAACTGATGGTTTTGCTTCGTATCGTTCTGCTGTTCGCGATTTCAAATCTGTTCATATAGTCGTTAAACATTGTGTTGGTTTTACTAATGACAATGGACAACATACTAACAAAATAGAGAATCTGTGGAGTCATTTAAAGACCGAATTGAAAACAAGAAGAGGAATAATGAAGGTAAAATGGGCAATTTTACATACGAGTTTCAATTTAGATCTAAATATTTAAAAGAGAAGAATTCTGATACTTATGCAGAAACTTTACAAGAATACTCTTGTTGGAATAAATGTTTCTTGTTTTTTTCAATTTTTTACACCCCTGTGATTTTGAATTTAAGGAGCGCCGAGCATTCGTATATTCTACCATTTATCTTAAACGCTATCTTATGTTTATAACATTCTTCAATTTCTTTATGATAGAATCCATCTTTTAGGTCTATAACCGTAAATCCTTTAGGCTCTTGCGTTGCTCTAATAATGTCTTAATCAAAAGAAAATCATACGGATCTCTTCAACAAGTTCGTTTAAAGCCTTTAAAATTCTTTTTGTGGTATTACAGCCACATAAACACCTCTATCTCTCATAAAATGTATTTTACATTTTTAATTATTTCCCCTTCTTATTTTTGGAATATTTTATTTAAAATCAATAAACTCTTATAAAAACTGTGATGTACATAACTACATCACATAAACAGCTGTCAATACTATCAGATGTCAAAGATATCGGCCGATGAACACCTCAAGCGATCTGTCAAGATGAGTCGCATAAACAAACAAACAAACGAAAGTTGCATGGTCGTTTTTAAATTCGCAAGTACGCCAATGTTTGTGTTGTGAATTAAATATTCAAAGATATATTTTATAAATAAATACCCCTTAACTTGGATATGTCTAACATGGTGGAGAATAAAGAAAACGAAGACATTATAAAGTTGTTAGCTAAGTTTACCCTACAAATCACGGGTAAAGATATTAAAGCTAAAATTGAATGTTTAGAAAGGAAAAAGATTTATAAGTCCTTGTCCGATGAAGACAAAATCGAGAAAATTCTTGACAAGGCAGATGATGGAATTTTTAAGGCCCACCTACAATACGAAAAACAAAAAAAAAATAAAGGAAAATAGTATATAGTGACTGGAAAGATTTTATGTTAACAAAATTTGAAAACAAAATATCAAAAAGAGATTTATTCAAAGATCACCAAAGGAAGGATGAAAAATGTTTTGAATTTTTCAGAAGAATGAAAAAATTAGGCGATACTATAATTGAGGACTAGGAATTGATTTTTTGATCAATTTTCTCGGCTTACGTAAGATGCGCGAAGAAATTGAGAAAGCAACTGTAAGTTTTTCCGTAATTAACGATGACTTTTTAGAAATGGTAAAGAGACTAGAAGAAATAAGAAACGCAGCCGTATTTAGGAAGAATTCAAATAAATCTTTGATGGAAAGGAAATTTAAAAAAGAAGTGAATAATATTGAAAATGTTGAAGAAATAATTAAAGATGATTACGTATATATAAAAAAATTAAATTAAGAACTGTCATGTATCCGGGGTACATGGTTATTTTTATAATATCTCTCTAAATAGTTTTTAATGTAAATATGTTTATTGATGGTTTTAGTCTCTCTCTTGGATTCTATATATTCCATACCCTTCACAGACAGACTTTCTTTTATAGTTTATTTTTAATTTAAAGATTCTTGTCAACACTAAACTACAAACATTGGCGTACTTACGAATGTAGTAACGACCATCCAACTTTCGTTTGTTTGTTTGTTTGTGTGACTCATCTTGACATGTAACTTGAAATGCTTGACATGTCGTTGGACATCGGTGACAGATGACATATTTGACATCTGTCCATGTGATGTAGCAATGTACATCACATTCTGCCCTCTCCTAAAGCTTTAAATTTTTTAAAGTTCTCCATTCATTGTTGCATGTTGCTGACCACCCTTCATGTTTAGATATTATATTCGGCGGGTCTACTATTGCTTTATCTATGACACTACTTAACATTTTTTGCTTATTCTTCGTGTTTATACTTTCTAATATTTCATTTTTTTCTTTCTTATTTTATATGTCTTCTTTTGTTTATATTTATCACGGTATTTTATTTTTATTAATTTATTACCTCGATTTCTTTTATTATCATCTTTTTTATTTTCTTTTTCTATATTTTTCATCGGATTGTTAAGCTTCTTGTCAATATCTGTATTTCTTTTGATAATTAAATCCTTCTCTTTTAATATATTTGTTCCAACTACATTCTGTAGTTTCTCATGGCTAAGCGTTTTCGCTATTATTTCATCATTTTTCGATGTTTCATGTTTTGTTTTCACTTCTTTTGAATTTTCTTTATTAGTTACTTCTTGAATTTTTTATTTTAATGTTCTCGACTTTATTTTCTCTATTAAATACTACCTCTTCTGGTATGTTATTTTTCTTTATTTCTCTAATTGTAAATAATTTTTCTGAAACAATATTCGGCATTTTTATGTTTTCTAGATTTTTCTTAAGCTGCTCTGAGGTATTGTTTAGTCTAAAGCAATCCTCTGTATTGTGCGTACTGTTTTTATGGAGGCGGCACCATTTATTGTTCTTGTAACCGTCCTTTTCGGTCTCAAACTTGAATCTATCATTATGAACTGATTCATATGTTATTTCACGCCTTTTTCCTTCAAAAATCAAACACTCTTCCACTGTTTCTAAATACGTCATGGTTTCTTTGACGTTATTTTTTCCAAGCTCTAATATCTTAAGACGAGTGGAAAAACCTAATCCCAAGGAAAAACTCTCTCTTAACTTTCTTTCGTATTCTTTTCTCGTTAAGTTTTCTAGTCTAGCATACTGATCTACTAGATTCTTTATTTCAAACAAATATTCTTTAATGTATCTAAAATTAATTTGTTTGCATGCCTGTAGCTTTAAATGTAGCATCTCAGGACTTGATCTTTGACTTACATTTTTTTCAATATATCTTCTTATTTTTTCTAAATCTGGTAATCCAAATATTTGTTGCAATGTGGGATCTCGCACTAATTCTCCTAAGGAGATTTTTTCTTTTTTAAAATCCCATTTTTTATTTCTGCTGATTTGGTTGAAATCCTCAAACCATGTATCTAGCTCCATTTCATTATATTCTTTTATGTTTTTTATTATACTTAAGTTTTTTTTTACTTCTAAATCGATCTCTTCGATCGTATACTTAAATTCTAACGCTTCTTTAATTACTGCGTTGTTGTCCCCTTTTGATACTTTGTGGGAATTGAATTCAATTATGTCATGTATCCGGGGTACATGGCCATTTTTATAATATCTCTCTAAATAGTTTTTAATGTAAATATGTTTATTGATGGTTTTAGTCTCTCTCTTGGATTCTATATATTCCATACCCTTCACAGACAGACTTTCTTTTATAGTTTATTTTTAATTTAAAGATTCTTGTCAACACTAAACTACAAACATTGGCGTACTTACGAATGTAGTAACGACCATCCAACTTTCGTTTGTTTGTTTGTTTGTGTGACTCATCTTGACATGTAACTTGAAATGCTTGACATGTCGTTGGACATCGGTGACAGATGACATATTTGACATCTGTTCATGTGATGTAGCAATGTACATCACAAGAACCATTTTTGATACTGGTTCAGAGTTAAGTTTCATTACGCTTAAAATTTCCAAGAAAGTTAAAGAGAGGATATTTAAACTAAAAGAACCAATCAGTCTATATACCTGTCAATTAAAAGAATTTAAAAATAAAGAATATGCATGGTTAGATTTCAACTACAAAGGAAATTCGTACAGAGAAAAATTTTATATATTACATAAAAGAACAGACGCAAAAATCATCATAGGAAGAAATTGGATGTCTCGAAGACAACAAAAGTTGAAAAATCTGATATTGATAACTATAAGGAAGAAATGCAAAAGCTGTGTGCATGAAATCCAGAAGGTATAAAGGATTTCGAATGTAGGATTGAAACCGAAAAAGGAAAAAAGGTTGTCGTAAGTCCATATAGAATTCTACAAGCTTGGGAAAGGAAAGTAAAAGTGGAAATACAAAGGTTGTTAAAAAACAACTATATTCAGGAGTCTAAATCCACTTGGTTGAATAACGTGAGACCTGTAGAGAAAAAAGATGGTAGTGTTAGATTAACTATAATTTTAATTAAACTTAATAACATAGTGGAACTAGATAGTTATACGTTACCTAGAGTAGAAGAATTGATTTATTGCTTAGGTAAAAGCAAATATTTTTCTAAAATTGATCTTAAAGAAGCATTTTTTCAGGTAAAACTACGTGAAGCTGACAGAGAAAAAACAGCCTTTAGAATCAAAAATAAAACATATGAATATGTAAGAATGCCAATAAAATTTAAAAATTCGCCGGCAATGTTTCAAAGAGTTATCGATAAAGTTTTAAACGAAGAAATTGGTAAGACATGCTTTGCATATGTCGATGATGTTTTGGTTTTTACAGAAACTATCGAAGAACATAACAAAGTTTTAGCCAAAGTATGCTATTTGCGTAAAAAAAACAGGATTTTCTGCAAATAAAGATAAAATAACAATTTTAAAAGAAGAAGTTAAATTTTTAGGTCATAAAATTTCACAACATAAATTAAGACCAATAATAGATAAAACCGAAGGAATTAGCAAATACAAAGCACCAAAGAATGCAGACGATGTCAGGAAATTTTAGGAGTTGTTAATTATTATAGAAAATTTATTATGAATTGTGCTGACATCTGTAATCCGTTGGTAATATTGTTAAAGAAAAATTACCAGCTTTGGTGTGGGAAGAAAGCCAAGAACAGGCAATTAAGGAACTTAAAAAATATAACTTCAGAACTATGTTTATACCAACCCAATTTATCATTAATTTTATCTTAACGACCGATGCGTTAAACACTGGACTAGGTGCAATACTTAGTCAAATTCGTGATGTAATAGAACGGCCAATAGCATTTGCATCAAGACAACTGAGAGATGCAGAATTAAATTATACTATTACCGAGAAAGAAATGCTTGCTTCGTTATGGGCGATGGAACACTTTAAATCTTGGTTATTTGGTAGGAAATTTACGATTTTTACATATCACAGAGCGCTAGAAACCCTGGATCAGGGGGCCACTTTGGTCAAAAAAATGGTATCTAAGCGAATTTGTTTTTTTTACCCCAAAAATGAAAAGTCGAGAGGAAGAGCTCTTGAACATCTTTACAACAGCAATTCAAAATAAGACTGTAAAGTGTCCAAAAGGCGATGCTTACTGTAAAGTAAGTAATAAAAATAAATTAATGACTAAATGTGTTTGGAAAGCATGTCTGAGGAAAGTGTCATTATTAAAAGACTCTCCATTTTATTACAAAAAAACAAATATTTTAGATGTTTTGTTAATAATAAAATTATGGCCTTGTAAGGTTAACCAGACTGCTATAGGAGAATTTCTTGATATTGGTAAAAGATGTATTCGACATATCATAAAAAAACAATTTCTACAATTGAAAATAAAGTATACGAACGAACTGGTAAAATCGGTGGACCAGGAATAATAGTAGAAATAGATGAAAGCAAATTTGGTAAAGTAAAATACCACAGAGGACATCGGGTTGAAGGTGTATGGGGTTTTGGGATGGTTGAAAGAACCATCCAAAGAAAGATAGTTATGATTCCAGTCGACGATAGGAAAGCCAAAACACTAGAAGAAATAATTAAAAATTATATTCACTCCGAATCAATTATACACAGTGACTGCTTCAAGTCTTATTTTAAGTTAAAAGACTATTTTGCTGAACACAAAACTGTTAATCATTCATTGGAGTTTGTAAATAATTTTAATAGATGTCATACTAACACAATTGAAGGAAATTGGAGTGGATTAAAAAATGAGACTTCGGCAAGACACAGAACTAGAACATTGATTACTGGTTCGTTGATAAGATATATGTTAAGAAGGAACTTTGAAGGTGATTTATTTACGAATATTATTTAATTTATTTTTTCTTCCTTTTTTTGCCGTTTTGACTTTCCAAAAAAAAAAGGGTCTTTTTTTAAAAAAAAATATTTATACCATTTTTTTGACCAAAGTGGCCCCTTTAACCAGAAACCCTTAACCAAAAAGGAGAAATTAAATTATCACGAATCATTAGATGGATAGAAAGGATCCAGATGTATGACTTTGAGATCAAATATAAGAAACCAACTGAATTGGCACATGTTGATGCGTTATCACGCCAACACAAAGTGATAAATAATATAAATAGGACTTCTAATAAAGAGAGTATAGTAAAAGCTCATGAAAAACTGGTCCATAGAGGAGCCAAGGGCGCTTACGAGTACTTATGTAAAAGTGGGCCAGATAAAAATATTAAATTAGCAGAAGTAAAAGAAACTATTAAAGAATGTCTAAAGTGTAAAGAATATAACCCTATAAGAATAACAAGATATAGACACATTGAAGCTTTGAAACTGGAGAAAAGGTGGCTTTCGACATTATAGGTCCAATAGAAAACTCTTATATCTTTGCAGCAATAGATTACTTTTCGAGATACGCTGTAGCAAAAGTATCTAAAAATAAAACAATCACAAATTTATTAATATTCTTGGAAAAAGTTAATAAGAATTTTAACGCGAAGACATTTGTTTCCGATGCAGCTAAAGAAAATAGTAGTGACTATTTAAGAAATTGGATGATAGAAAAAAAGATTAAACATCGCATAACTATTCCATACCATCATTGCTCAAACTGTAGAATAGAACGTTTTAATAGAACGATGGGCGAAGGCGTAAACAAACAAGAGAAAACGATAAGATTATTAAAACGAGTTGAAAATTTACATGATAGTTACAACAACATTCGTCATAGAGCTACAAACTTAACACCCAAAGAGGCATTGAATCTGGAAAACCTAGAACTACTAAAAAAGACATTTTAAAAATAGAATTGAGAAGTACAAGGAAATGTTTAAACAAACTAAATTATAAAATTTTATCTACGTGACTTTGTTCTTGTTGAAATTTAAAAAATTATATTTTATACCCATAATTTTTAGAATAAATATGTTTATGGTGGAGAATATAAAAAACGAAATAAACAAAGACAATATAATTGTAGAAATTATAAGAGCAGAGACACTGAGTAGTTGGGCAAAAATGACCAATGTGGAGAAGTATGATTTTTTTATAAGCAGACTTAACTCTCATATTTTAGATTGGCATTGTAGGACTTTTAAAGATAAAAAAAAGCCTCTTTAACGTTTGAAATCTGGAAAAATGAAGTGAAACAAGAATTTGAGAATAAAACATTGCTTTTTGACATTTACAATATGAAGCAAAAGGAAGAACAAAAAGTTGTTGATTTTATCAAAGATGTAGTTTCTAAATGTAATGAAAATAGAATTTCCAGTTTTGACAGAAGAAAAATTATTAGATCAGGAGTAGATGAAAAGTTAAAAATGATTAAAATTTATCTTGCGATCCAATATGAGATCAACAAAGAATTTTACGAAATATTAAATGAGATGGAGAACGAAGCATTATTGAATATCCAGTTGGCTGGTTTAAGACTTACTAAACAGAACCAACCAAATACATGCTTTAGATGCAGAAGGCCGGGACATTTAGCTTGGATTGTAGGGTAAATCGAAATAATAAACAGGCCAATGATGATCGGAAGAATTGTCAAATGCTTTATTATTTACGAATTGCATGGGGGGAAAATATATAATTTTTATAGAAGGATACGACACCTCTCCCCCTAAATTGAAGTATCTGCTTTAACGCGTGTTTTGTTAAACCTTTATTTTCCATTCTTTTTTACCATATAGGCATCGGGTAAAATTATTTCTGTGATCACGTATCCATCTTCCCAATTGCACTTGAACTTCCCGCCTTTGTTCTCACGATATATTAAAACTTTCGCCCACATTTTGCTTTTTCGCCACCTCTACTTTTTCTTTCACGATAGCTTTTTTGTACTTTTCGAAGGTTTTATCGCTCTTACTCTTCGTTTCCTCCGCTGAGAATGTCACTTCTTACTTGTCTAACGCTTTGTCTACTGGCAGCATCGCCAATTTATTCTCCCTTAACATGAACGGGGATGATCCTATGCTCCGATTATAGTTCAGGTCGAGGCATCTCGTGGCTTCCTCAAGCTTGTTCTTCCAGCTTATCCTTCCGAAATCTGTAAGTTTATTTAGTATCTTCATTAACGTCCGATTCGCTCTTTCTACTGCGCCTACAGTTTCGTGATGTTCTGGTGAACTGTATTTCCAGTCAATGCCGTTCTTTTCGGCCAGGTCTTTGATGTCAGAATTTATAAATTCTAGCCCGTTGTCAGTCAAGATTCTTTCTGGAATGCCATGTATCTCGATAAATAATTTCTTAATTAAACTCGTTATTGTCGAACCTGTTTTATAGTTGATCACGGCCGTCTCGACCCATTTAGAATAGTGGTCAATAGCAACGAATATGAAGCTATTTCGACCCGAATTTTCGCATATGCGGCCTTTGAGATCTATCACCCATATTTGGTATGGTCTTTCTGATCGTATAACTTTGTTTTTTGTGTTTCGTAATGGATATCCCTATTTCAACACCTTTTACACTTTTCTACGTGTTCCTCGATGTCCTTATGCATTCCTGCCCATTTGTACCTCTAAGCAATTATGAAGCTCATCGTACTGGCGCCAGCATGTCTAACGTCTAGATGGTAGTGTGGTATAATGGATCATACCACATGATTGTTAAAAACCAATTAATACTTAAACGCTGATGCTTCTTCGGAACGATCAGTTATGGTCGACTATTATTGGTCAGCCAAATCTTATTTCTTTTCTATTGGTTACCATGTGTATAAATAAAGAAATTCCATGAACAGCATGGTACAACATCAGAACAATAACAAACACTCTTCCTTCTACAAATCAGATAAACAAAACTCTTTCCATAACAATAAACAATCCTTTCACTCTAACTCTTTAACTCCGGTTTTCACGGCTCCCCAAACCGTAGCATCATTGAATGCTTTCTTGCTACAGGCAAGCTCCCCGGTAAACACGCCAATTTGAGCTCAAATGGCTATACGAAAAAAGAGTTCTTATCTGAAAATAAACATTTCTACGCTGAATTCACACGAACCGTAGAAGGAACCGAAACTACCATCAGAGAGCACATTCAAAAAATCTATAATATTAAAACAGAACTTTCGCTCAGAAATCTAAATGATTTTGAAACACTTTATAATTTTAACAAGTGGAACGACTCCCAAGCAGGACAAATTTACCATAGTTTAATTTACGATAGCATGTACAAAGAAAAACTTGCTAAGAATAGCTATATTGCTCTAAGAAAACAGCTTCTTGACATAATTTACCCAAAAACTAAATGCAGAATACTTTCCAATAAAATAGATAAAATCGAGCAGACGGACTATAAAACCATAAACGAATATATGGAGAAAATTTTAAAAGAACTAGAAGGATATATACATGTCAATGAATTGACTAGGAAGGAGGTAGAAAGAAAACAAGAAGAAATCTTCTTTAAAGGTCTAGGTACACACACCACAATAAAAATTACAGACCAACGACTTAAAACGGCTTCATTCGAAGAAGTAATTAATTTTTTATCGGAATTGGAAGAAACCATCATAGCACAATTGACAGACGCTAAACAATACTGTGCAACCACGATATCTGGCTCTAAAGTAACAAAAAACCTTTTTAAACAAAAAATGGTGTAAGTATCACCAATCGAAATTTCATAACACAAAGGACTGTTCCCTGCATAGGAATGATAAAGAACATAAAAAGAATTTACTAATTACTGAAATAAAAACGAATACATCCGATGGAATTAAAATTTTAGGAAAAAACAATGTAGCAGCAAACACATTTTCACGGTGCTTTATAATCCAACCAGCATCTCTAAGAGCCCAATATGAAAATTCTGTCAAAGAATCATGCATCTATAAAAACGAGAAGTTGCTTAAAAATCGAAGCGGAAAATATATTGTCAAACAAAATTATATTTCACAATTTTTAAAAACCATTCACGAAATTTCAGGTCACAGAGGTATATCAACGATATATAATAACATTAAAAAATACTTTCACATAAGTAAAATAGTAAAACACATAACAAAAGTGGTCAAAAGATGAAAAATATGTAGACATTACAAGATTATCAATAATAAACACCAACAAAATGCAAAAATGGAATCTCCAAAACTATATGAACGAATCTCAACAGACATATTTGGACCGTTCAAATATTACGAACAAAAAGACAATTCAACTCCCGAGGAAAAGACAGGATATATCCTGACTATATCAGATATATTTTCAAGAGAAAGTAAATTATTTTTCTTTAAATCTATTAAAACAAGACAAATAATCGAGTCGATAGATTATTGGACAAAAATAAAAGAACAGCCTAAGCACGTAATATCAGATAACGGCAGGCAATACACGTCCTCAGCACTAAAGAACTATTTCAAAGAAGTAGGAATAAATCATATATTGATACCTACATATACACCCAAAT
This sequence comes from Vairimorpha necatrix, assembly GCF_036630325.1. Classification (NCBI taxonomy): domain Eukaryota; kingdom Fungi; phylum Microsporidia; family Nosematidae; genus Vairimorpha; species Vairimorpha necatrix. The sequence continues at coordinate 306,570 of NC_088825.1, read as the reverse complement.
CTAACGAAATCTCAGAGCGAATAAATCAGATCATCGCGTTTATACTATCCATTAATAAAAATCAAAGTATACTAAAAACAGTTAAAATGGCCGAGGAAACTTTAAACATAAACTATAATAGAGGAATTCGAACATCTCCATATATTATAGCCAATAAGCGAGATTTCTATGACATTGAAAACAAGCCACAGACATACACACCAAAGCAAAAATTTTTCAGCATATTCCACCTCTCATGAAAGGAGATACAGTTTATAAAAGTAATTTGAGCGCCTCTAAACTTGATCGCAAATATGGACCAAAAAGGTTAATTGAAGAAGTAGGATCTAAAGGGAATTGGTTAAGACTTAAAGATGAAAAAACGTGGACGCACATTCGAAATTTGAAGTTCTGAAGGAGGCCAGTATGTGGTATAATGGATCATACCACATGATTGTTAAAAACCAATTAATACTTAAACGCTGATGCTTCTTCGGAACGATCAGTTATGGTCGACTATTATTGGTCCGCCAAATCTTATTTCTTCCTATTGGTTACCATGTATATAAATAAAGAAATTCCATGAACAAATATGGTACAACATCAGAACAACTACAAATACTCTTCCTTCTACAAATCAGATAAACAAAACTCTTTCCATAACAATAAACAATCCTTCACTCTAACTCTTTTAACTCCGGTTTTCACGGCTCCCCAAACCGTAGCATCATTGAATGCTTTCTTGCTACAGGCAAGCTCCCCGGTAAACACGCCAGGTAGGATTCTGAGATCTTGTGTCTGTCTTCATCGCTTGGTCCTGTTGCTTCGATTATATTTATATCTTTCTCTGTCGGGGGTTGTCTGCTTAACCCGTCTGCTCCGTTAACCTCTCCTTTTATGTAGGTTGATTGAAATGCATACTCCTGCAACTTCATTGCCCGCCTCAGCAATCTACTGGTCGGGTTCTTAGCTTCTTATAGATAAGTCAGGGCTTTGTGGTCCGTCTTCAAAATAAACTCTCTACCTAGGAGATGGTGTCTATAGTTCTCGATGCCTTTTACAACGGCCAAGAGTTCTTTGTCTGTTGTAGAGTAGTTCTTATGGGCTTTCTCTAAACTTTTGCTGAATGAACTTACGAAGTGCTCCTTCCCATCATCTCTAATCTGTGAGAGGATCGCGCCTATTCCATGCTCTGACGCATCTGTAGTCAGTATAAACGGTTTCCTGAGATTAATCTTGTATCTTATTGTCTCTTTACGTCTTCAAATGCCTGTTTCGCCTTTTTGCTGAGAGAAATACTTTTAACACTAAACATTTATTCTAGAATAGGGGCTATAAATAATTATTATTTCACTCAACATCCCCCTCATTCAAAATAATCCTCTACTATTAGCTTAAGTTGCGAGCCATGTCGCTTTATAGTTTTATTATGGACCTTAACGTTATAAGAATTATTTCCTAAAATATTAATAATTATACCTTGCGATTCAAATCTAGGTTTTCCCTTTGTTAAATCGGTTTCTCTTCTAATTATAACTCTATCTCCCTCTTTAAAAATAAATTCAGCTCCTCTTTTCTTCTGTCGTTGGTTAAATTTTACGATTTCTTCGAATTGTTTTAGTTTAATCTCCTGAGCTCTCTTAGGATTACATGCTTCGTCTGGCGACATGCCAAGAGCGGAGTGTCTAACATTATTGTATACATCTAGTACACGCTTAGTTTTTGTCTTCAAATTTCCAAAACTATTATCTTTATATATACCTTCCTGTATTGTCCTATTAAATCTTTCTATTCTTCCGTTTGATTGGTGATGAAAAGGGGAAATATAATGAATTCGAACATTATTTCTCGTTGCCCATTGTTTTACCTCAATACTCAAATTTTCTTTTGACTGATCAAGAATTAGTATTTTAATCTTTATGTCATTATAAACTTCATCAAAAAATTTCACTAGCTTATTACTCTCTCTAGTAGTAATGACTTTAGCCCATGCTTTCCTTGTAAAATAGTCGATCGCCGTAATTATATAGCTTCCATTGATTGGTCCTATAATATCGGCAGCTACCTTTTCGCCAGGTTCGTATGCTGTCACAAATATAAATTTTTTTCCTCTTTGTGGATTGTACATCTTACATCTTAGACATTTATTAATTTCCGTTTTTACCATATGCGACTGTGGTATCCACCACTTAAGAACATGTCAAGAATATTAATATTTATTTGTTTGTTAACCGTATTGGTTATTCTTCTTGTTTCCTGTTCTTTATTCATCTCGTACCCCTGGATGGATAAAATGTTTAAATATTTATCGGAGGGAAAAGTAGTGGACTTGGAGGGAAAGATGTCAAATTTGGAGGGAAATGTTAGTAAACATATCGTATGATATTTAGGATATCATAATCTGCCTCTCCCATCATTTTAGAGTTTGGTGTCGGCAATGTGAATCCACTCGTAGACTCCTTTGACTTTGAACCACCTGCCATTCTTACCAACTGATTCTACTAGGTATGGTCCCGTGAACGCCTTTTCCCACTTCTTAGCTAGAAAGTTTCTTACATACACCTTATCTCCGATTTTTACTTTCTTGATCTTTTTATTCTCCAGATTCTTCTTCGCGGTCTTTGTTATCTTCTTAAGCCGCACTCTTCCTTTAGGGTCAAATTGATTATTCCCCGTGACTAGCTCTTCCGGGGCGCAGCCTATTGATCTTCTGAAGTTTTTATTTAATCTAATTTCGATGTTTTCTAGTATTTTCTCAAGCGGCTCTGATTTGTATAACCTGATTATTTCCGATATAGTGGTATTTGTTCTCTCACAGATGCCATTGCTCTGTGGGTGGTATTTTGGTACATGTATGAGATTTATATTATTTTCAATTGCAAAGTTTTTAACTAGATTACTTGTATACTGTGTTCCGTTGTCTGTAATTATAGTTTTAGGATAATGGAACTCCCTGCACCATTTTTCAAAACACTCAACCACTCTATTGTTTGTGATTTCTCTTAATTTATACACCTTTGTATATCTGGTATAAACGTCGATGATCGTCAATATGAACCATTTTTTATTGTTTATCCTTGATGGACCGTATATATCTGAACATATTTTTTCAAACGGTGTTTTGGCTGTGATTCCCATTTTATCTTCGAGTTTGTGATAGCTAAATTTTTTGTTATGTTTACAGTTTTGACAACTGCTGACTACCCTTTTAATAATTTCTTTCATTTTGTATATATAGTAATAATCTTTCAAGTTATAATATAAAACAAACATTCCTGCATGCTTGCTTTTTAAATGCATGCTTTTAATAAAATTTTCACTTTCACTAGACTTTATGTGTAGTTTGTCGTTTTTCTTAGTTCCCGGAACACCTAAGGTTTCCTTACATACTTCCTTTACTTCCTTTTCATTGTCTGTTTTAATTTGTAATATTTCTTCTGTGGGCGACCGTGATAGATGATCCGCAATTACATTTCTTTTTCCCTCTATGCCTTCTAGTGTAAGATTATATTCATTGAGCATCATCTTCCATCTTATCATTCTGCTATTATTATTTTTGGCATCAAATAGGCAATTTCTGTTATCGCACATAACTTTAACTGGGTATCCCATGACAATTCCTTTAAAGAATATTAGGCTTTGCAATATTGCGAACATTTCTTTTTCGACAATTGTGTAGTTTGCTTCGGCGTCGGTAAATTTCTTGCTGTAATAACCTATGCATCCGTGTTGTTGAAACAATACCGCTCCCATGGCTTTCTCTGATGCATCAGTTTGTAGACAAAATTCTTCCTCATATTTCGGGGCCACCAGTTTTCCATTTTCCTTAATTTCATTGACTAAGGCCCGTATATTTTGCTTCTCGCTCTCTGTTAATTCTATCTTTTGCTCAGCTCCCTTCAGTTTATCAGTTAAATTCATGACTTTGGCACTAAAATTGGGCACAAACTCTCTGTACCAGTTTAAGATTCCTAGGATTTTCTGTAGCTCCCGTCGTTTTGTTATATCTAACTTTACTAATACTTTACCTATATTACTTACATTAGGCTTTATTTCCTTTTCATTTATAATCATGCCTAACATCTCGACTTCTTTAACCGCAAATATACTCTTTTCGAAGTTAATTTTTATTTTATAACTGGATAATCTGTCTAGTACTTGGTTTAAAATCGTATTATGTTCCTCTTTGGTTAAGGTGTATATTAAAATATCATCAATATATACTACTACATTGGGTATCTCTGCCAATATTTTATTTATCGTTCTTTGAAATAGTTTGGGGCCTGATTTAATGCCGAATGGGATTCTTGTATATTTGTAAACATTTCCTAAAATTTTAAAACTGGTCAGACTCATGGAATTTTCTTCTATGGGTACCTGATTGAATCCGTTTTTAGGTCGATTTTAGTGAAATACTTTGCACCCTTGACCTCGTTCATCATATCTTTTATCTTAGGTAGTAAATCCATTTCATCAACTATATTTTGGTTCAATTCCCTATAATCTACTACTAGCCTTATTTCGTTATTTTTCTTGGCAATGACGAATGCGGGGCTGCTGTACTTACTTTCACTGTATTTGATAATTTTCTCTTTCAACAGTCTTTTTATCTCCTGCTTAGTTGCATCAAGGTACTTGTGTGGGATCGTGTATTTTTTATTTGTCAGTCTTAAGTTCCCTTTGTTGCTCAGTTCAAATGCAATTCTCTTGATTTTCATCTCTTTGAATAACTCATTGTTTTTCATGTATTTTAATATCTTCGAGGTGTTCTCGGTGCTGACATTCTTTTCGTTTATGGCAAAACATCTTTGCAATAGTAAATCTCTGTTTTCCTCGTATGGAAGTGGTAATCCGTTAACCATATTGATAATCCTTTGGTTATTACAGATTGTTTGGGTGGCAAAGTTGAGGATGATTTGATTCTCACTTAAGAATTCTACCCCCAAGATTATGTCGGCCGATAGTTCTCTTATTACGTGCAGTCTTGTTGGGGTTTCAATATTTAGACTGCTTATTCGAATGTTTTCTTCTATAATCCCTCCTGACATCTCCTGGTGTCCGTTACCAAATATAAAGTTTACTCCGATGCCCTTCCTCGTAGTGATCCCTAGTTGGTTCACCTTGTCTACGCTTACTAGGTTTTTAGTGCAGCCCGTATCCAATATGGCGATTACAGTCTGGCCGTTAATATACACGGGTAGTTTTACTGTTAGATACTCGGATTTTTCTTTTAAAATTACTTTACAATGGGAAAACGTAATATCTTTATTGGATTTAAATTCCTCTTTCTTTATTTTGCTACTCCTATCTTCGTTTCTTTTATTCCTACTAAAGCAGTCACTAGTGTTATGTGTTCTTGACCTATGCAAGCTACACCATCGATTCATTTCATTTCGTAGCATTGGTTCTCTAACGTCGGTCGAGGTACTTCTGGCTCGATCTAAATCACTATGTATTCTAGCGATTAGTTCCTTCTCCAGAGTTATTAGTAAGTGTATAATTTCTTTGACGTTCTTTACACCAGCTTTCATAACATAATCTTTAGTGGCCTCTGTTAACGAATTTAGGCATACTTCATTAAATCTTCTTTCGTATTCATTCTTAGTATATTTTTCTAGATACGACGCCACTTCTAATTTGGTCTGAATTTCCGTAATCATCTCCTCTATTAGGTCATAATTAGTCTGTTTTATTTCTAGCACTCTTACACCCGCCGAAGAGAATAGGTTTTTTGGATAGGCTATACTTAAGATCTCTTCCTTTAATTTCGCGTACGTCTTAGCATCATTTCCATATTGATTTTCATAACCTTCAATTACATTCTGCAGTACTATTAGATTCTCTTCATCGTTCCATTCTAGTTTATTGCTAATGTCTTCAAATTTTTTAAACCATTTTAACATGTTGGTTTTTTCAATATATTTCACTTTTTCTAATTGTTTAATAATTGGCTCCTTTAGGCCTTTGATTTTGACTTCAAAGCTGATCATTTCTTTGATAGATTCAGTTTTTATCCTTTTGTTTAGTTTAGGATACAGCTTGGTTAAATTTAACTTGTGGTATCCACCACTTAAGAACATGTCAAGAATATTAATATTTATTTGTTTGTTAACCGTATTGGTTATTCTTCTTGTTTCCTGTTCTTTATTCATCTCGTACCCCTGGATGGATAAAATGTTTAAATATTTATCGGAGGGAAAAGTAGTGGACTTGGAGGGAAAGATGTCAAATTTGGAGGGAAATGTTAGTAAACATATCGTATGATATTTAGGATATCATAGCGACATATCTTTCCAATGATATTTTTTCCTTAATTCATTTTCAATAACTTTTGATCCTCTGTGAACTAATTCTATATGTTTATTCCTTATGATAGACCTTTTTTCTTCTTCGCTAAATTCAATCATATTTATTTCATCCGTATTTAACTCATTAAGATAAGATCTTGACAAACAATCGACGTGAGGAATATCTGTCCCCCTTTTGTACTCGATCGTGTAATTATACTCACTCAATTTATCAAGCCACCTTTGTATACGTAACGATTTTATTTCGCCTTTATTTAGGACCTCTAGAGCTTTGTGATCAGTTATTACTTTAAACTCATTTCCATATAAAAAATATCTAAAATTTTCCATTCCCCATAGGACACCCAAGCATTCTTTCTCGCTGATACTGTAATTTCTTTCCGCTGGAACCAATCTTCTAGAAGCGTACGCGATTGGGTACACATGCCCTTCATTTTCTTGTGACAAGATCGCTCCCAGACCAGAGTCACATGCATCCGTTTTTAATATGTAAGGTTTACTAAAATCTGGCTGTTTAAGCACACTGCTCGACAATACAATTTTCTTTAATGTATTAAAAGCAGCATCCTGTTCCTTCCCCCAATTAAATTGAATATCATTTTTTGTAAGATCATATAAACATCCTCCGATTTTTGAACAATTAGGAATAAATTTTCTATAATAATTAATAAGTCCCAGAAATTCTTGCAGTGATTTTTTATTGATTGGTCTTTTCATATCGTTAATTGCTTGGTCCCGTGTAATTTTTGGCTTAATTTCGTTATATGCTATTAAATGTCCCAAAAAGGTAAGTTCTTTAACCTTATATATTGTTTTATCCTCATTAATAATTAAGTTATAGCTTTTAAGCTTTGTTATGATCTTCTCATAATTAAAATCATGTTCTTCCTCGTTTTCTCCAAAAACCAGTATGTCATCCACATACACGAAGCAACGTTTCCCTATTTCTTCTTGTAAAACATCATCTATAAATCTTTGAAAAATTGCCGGAGCATTTTTAAACCCCATTGGCATAACGTTCCATTCATATAATAGGTGCTTAAATCTGAAAGCGGTCTTATATCTATCCTTTTCCGCTAATTCTATACAAAAAAATGCATCTTTTAAATCCAATTTACTAAAATATTTTTTTCCACGAAGCCCGTATAAAAGCTTATCAATGTGTGGTAAGGAGTAATTATCTAGCTCTACCAATTTGTTTAACGAAACTAAATTTGTAGTAACTCTTATAGAACCATCTGGTTTAATTACTGGTCTTAAATTATTCAACCACGTTGATTTTGATTTTCTTATGTAATTTTTCCTTAGTAGTTCTTTGATAGATTTTTCCACTCCTTCTTCTAACTTTTTTGGTAGTGTATAGACCTTTTCAACAATTTTTTCTCCTTTTATCGTATTTATTTCACAAATTCTATTGCTAGACACCCTTTTCAATATTTCTTGTAATGTCTTTTTTCCTACAAGTATTTTAAATTTTTCCACCTTAGGGAATATAAAAAATTTAGAACGATAACTTTTACCACCATAAGAGAAATCTAATATCACATATTCTGTAATCCCGAATCTTTCTTCTAAACATGTTAAAAAATATATTTCCTCTGTACTTCTATAAATTTTTAAAGTTAGTTCAGAAGCAGCCTTTTTACTCATAAAATTATAGTAAGAACACGAGTCAAAAGTTACATTAATTTTTTCATTATAAACATATATTAAATCTTCTTTATTGTTAATAAAGTTTGCATCCAACATTCCGCCTTCTTGGTGGATCTCATTTATCCTTTTATACTGTAGTTGTTTACCATCAGTTATTTTCTTCTTCGCAAAACAGTCTTTAGCGATATGCCCATCCTTGTGGCAAAAATAACATGAATATCTTTTGTTGATGTTATTGGAGGCAGGTTGTCTTATTTTTGTTATATCGTTATTTTCCTTTTCCACTTCATCAATTATTTCAAGGAATTCTTTATTAATTTCATATTGCCCCGTTAATACCATTTTTATAGCCTTATATCTTGATAGGATTCCATTTCTTATTATCTTCCTTTTATCCGTATTTCTGATATTTTCCTTTAGACATTTCTTTTCTACATCTTTGATAAATTCCACAATACTTTGGTTTTCTTTTTGTTTTAAAGTATATAATTCGTACAATCCAGTACCGCAGTCAAATTCCGTTTCTGCCAACTCTTTCCACATTTCAAATGTTAAGGAACATTTCCGTTTCTCCTTCATTAACTTACTATGCCAATCTAGTATCTCAATGTTGGCTTTATGAATAAAATAATCAATTTTTTCCTCATTTGATAATTTATTAAAACTGGAAAGTAAAGAAGCTCTTTGTAGCTCCTGCAAGATATTTTCACTACTAATCTCTGTTTTCATATTCTCCACCATAAACATTTATTCTAGAATAGGGGCTATAAATAATTATTATTTCACTCAACAAACACTTTGCTTTGACTCTCCTTTAAACAGTTCGTAGAGAGGGGCTGCTAACGCAGATAAGTTAGGGATGAACTCTCTACAGTAATTTATGAGCCCAAGAAACGACCGTAGTTAAGCAATATTTACGGCTCCTTATACTCCTTTATGGCTTTGACCTTCTCTGGGTCCGGGTTGGTCGTCTTAATCGTTACTATATTCCCTAGAATTTTAATTTATTCCATGAAAAAGTGGCACCTCTTCCCGTTAAGTGCGATTCCTGCTACATTAAGCTTACCCAATACGATTTTTAAGTGTTCGCGGTGTTCCTGATGATTTTTAGACAGAAAAAAATGTCATCACTGTATGGTATGACAAATTTTTTGTTTTATTTCACAAAGATCTTATCCATAGTTCTCTGAAAAGTAGCTGGAGCATTACATAGCCCAAACGGCATCCTGTTAAATTCACAAAGTCCTCCTCTACAGCTGAATGCTGTCTTCTCCTTGTCTACTTCTTCAACGGATATTTGATAATACCTGACGTAGCATCTAATGTCGAAAAGATAGCAGCGTCCGCTAGATCGTCGAGAATTTCGTCAATTCGTGAAAGGAGGTATTTATATTTGACTGTATTCTTGTTGAGATCTCTGTAATATATACAGAGCCTGATCGACCATAAAGGTTTCGTTACTAGAACATCTCTACTGTTCCAGGGGCTCATACTATTTCTTATTACACCCAACTCCAAGTTCTTCTTGATCTGTTGTGTGATTTCCTCTTCAAAGTGCAGAAGGATCTTTCCGTTTTTTGGTAAATTGCCTTCGCTACTGTTGTCTCGATTTGATGCTTCCCAATGTTACAAAGTGTAAGCTCTGAAATTTCAGTTTTGAACATGTCGTGGCATTTCGCTTCGATTGAGATGTAATTGACTTTGTTAATCAGAGAGCCTTTCCTGATTGTATCGGCGAATTTAAAGATCAGTTGTTCCAGTAATATGGGGTTCGTCCGAATAGCGTCAACTTCTAAGATTATGTAGTCTGGCGCCCGTTACTTGACTTAAGGGCTGAAAGTAATTGAAGCTTCTCCCGCTTTAAAATTGATATTTATACATCCTCCTGTAATCTCAAGTGGTGTCCCCGAGGCTGCTCGTATGATCGTTGAAGATCTGGTCAATCTGATATTTGTCCCTTCGAGGACTCTTGTGGGTATCAGGGAGACATCAGCCCCGGTATCGATTAATGCTCGATATCGTTTACGATTGAATTCTAGGTTTATGTAGCAGGGGTTAGTGGAACAAGTGTTGATCTTGTAGTTTTCTATGGTGTAGGGTATATTTCCCTTCTTCGCTGGTGCGGCCTTCAAGGCCCTGTTATCTAGTGTCTCCTCCGTATTAGTCGTGTTACTTTTTATAGGGAATGCTATCCAAGCAACTTCCTCTGTGCGCCTCAGGAATTCACTCCAATCTTGGCATTGACTAACAAAATCATAAAGAATTGATTTGAGGGCTGAAGGTGCCTTCTTGAGTACAATGGGGCTGACTGCTTTGCACTCCATTGTTTGTTGCTCTATAAGAGAGTTTCCTTTCCTGCAGAAGTCTATGAAAGCATCTAGGTTGCCAAATTGTTGCGGTTTATCAAACTCGTCTAGAGTGGCCAGAGTTTTCTGTGAACTGTAAAATCTCGATTTTAGACTCTTAGTAACCTCTGCCAGATCAAGTTCGGATGCCCGTTCAAATGACATGGCTATCCATGAGCGGGCTCCCGTAGACCCAGGCAGATAAGTCTGGTGGTCTGATCTTCTGTCAGTCCATCACCCTCGCCGTAAACGTTGTGTCACGCAACCATGTATTTATATCCTCTTCCCTCTTTCCATTGAAGCAGCCAACAGTTTTTATCGCTGTCGCCATGTCAAATGCTTTATTATTTACGAATTGCATGGGGTGAAAATATAAAATAATTATAGAAGGATACGACAAGAATATTAATGAGATTGAAAAGGATAGTCAAGAAGTAGATCAAAGCTTTATTACATATAAAAATAATTTTATTTATGTTGGGACTAAAAAAGTGCCCGTGGTTTCTGATTTAAGTGCGGCCTACAACTTTATCTCTCTTCAAGCTGTCTATGATTTAAAATTGAAACTCTATAAGAATATGAATGATTTGAAATTTTTCACATGTCTTGAAAAAGAATTTTTAGTTGAAAATCATGTTATTGTGGAATACAAATATGGTGATAGAATATTTAAAAGCAGAATGGGTTAAGTTCTCGACTTACCCCCCCCCCCACCCCTAAAAAAAAACAAAAAAAATTATTCCACAATTGTAAAATCTATTTTAGAAATAATATCATATGCTAAATACTAAAATTACCTATTTCAAAAAATTCTATCATTTTATGAAATAGATCTTCACGATATATTAATTTGAATCCATTAATGTAAATCTTTCTTACAAGATTCATAATAGTACCATGACTAGTTCCGCTTTTTCTTAGTTCTCTTTTAAGAACCGACCACATATCCTCTATAGTCTTTGTATGCGCACCAGTAATATTATCAAAATTTTGGCTGTGATTCACAGTCAAATGTAAATACTCATATTCTACACAGATTGTTTGAATATCACTATAGCCGCGCCAACAATCTGTCACAATTGTGGTCCCCGGAGCAATTTTTCTTGTGATTAATTCAACAAGAGTAGCTCTTGTTCTATTTTCTACGATTTCAAAGAAAAAAGAATTCGCATCCAATCTCACAACGCCTCCAACTGCCCATACTTGATATTGAAGAACCCTTCCCGCATGGTTTTTACTTTTTACAAGTAAAGTTTCATCAATTTCAACAATACAACCGACGCCGCCAATCGTTTGATTGTTTATATATGTTGAATAGGAGACGCACACGGCGTTATTAAAACGCGCAAACCATCTTGATACCGTACATTTACCAATATTAAGTTCTAACGTGGCGGCCAAATTACTTGAAACCTTTACCCATTCGCAAATCAATATTAAAAGATCCTCAATAGGCAATTTTAAGTTCTTAAAAACGCTTTGTTTCATTATGGTTCCTTTGTAAGAACATTTTGTACCATCACGTCTTAAATAACAACGATAGTTTTCAGTGTTGGTCCGATTTTGAGTCATTGGTATATTGCATTTATTGCACATAGGGACCCTCAAAATGATTTTTGCAATTAAAAATTGCATTAACTCATTTTTTTTATAGATGAGTTTTCTAAATTCTTTAATTCTCATTATGGTCAAATAATTTATTTTTTTATTTTTTTGGGGGGTGGGGGTGGGGTAAGTCGAGAACTTAACCAAATTTAAAATATTAATAGGAAAAGAGGATATTTGTAAAGTCTTTCGACAACCGAACAATAGAATTTGTGAGATCAATACAAAACCAGGAGAGAAGGTGATAGAACACGTTTATAGTTTACCAAAGAAATTGGAGGAAGGAATACAAAACTCTATAAATGAGTAATTAAAAAACGGGTATATAAGGAAATCTAATTCAACATGGCTAAATAACCTTAGGCCAGTGATCAACCCGGATGGATCCATAAGAGTTACTACGAATTTAATAGCGCCCAACAGATTGGTAGATCTAGATAATTATTCTTTCTTAATATTGAAAGACTTATATACAGTCTTAAGACATAAGATATTTTCAAAAATTGATTTCAAAGATAGATTTTTTTAAATTAAATTGGCTGAAAAAGACAAACACAAAACTGCTTTCAGATTTAATCATTTATTGTACAAATGAAACACAATGCCCATGGGGTTTAAAAATGCACCAGCCGTTTTCCAAAGATTTATGAACAACGTCCTTGGAGAAGAAATAGGGAAAAATTTCTTTGTCTATGTTGATGACATCCTTATTTTTGGTAGAAATGAAGAAGAACATGATACAAGCTATACAAAGGTTATTAACAAGCTACAAAAATATGAGCTACGAATTAACGAGTCAAAGACTATACATAAAAAAGAGAACATAGAATTTTTAGGCCATGTTATTGAATATAACAAGATAAAGCCGAAATTTTCGGCTGAACAAGGAATTGAAAATATAGAAAGACCAGATAATAGAAAATCTTGTGAGGAATTTTTAGGATTGATTAATTACTATCGTAAATTTATTCCACAATGTTCAATCATTGCCGGGCCATTGTATGATTTACTTAAAAAGGATGTTGTATTTAAGTGGGAAGAGGAAGAAGAAAAAGCTTTTAAGAAATTAAAAAGTATATTGAGATCACGCGTGGTTCTATCCCAACCCGATTACAAAAAACCTTATATTTTGGAAACAGATGCATGCCAGTCAGGAATAGGAGCTATCCTCTCACAGGATCATGGAAGTGGTCCAGTACCAATTGCTTTCGCTCCAAGAAGATTGTTACCTGCTGAGATAAACTATGGAATCAGCGAAAAGGAATGTTTAGCGATGTCATGAGGGATGAAACATTTCAGATTTTTCCTCTATGGAAATGAATTTACTGCAGTCACTGATCATAAGGCCCTAAAGGCACTAAATCGGGAGAGATAAAATCTTTGCGGATCCAACGATGGTTAGACAAACTTAGTGAATATAATTATTGTGTTGTATATAGAAAAGGAACAAACATTCCACATGTGAATTGCTTATACAGATCATCAAGACAAGAAATATTAGAGATTAAAAATCTAGAATTAGAAATGACTAGGGAGACAAAAGAAAAATTATCCGTAAGAAACACCTAGAACTTGTCCATAGAGGTTATAAAGCAGTTCAAAATGAACTTAAAAAGAAATACGATTGGAAAGATATGGAAAAATTGACTAAAAACGAGCTAAAGAGGTGTATTCGGTGTAAAATGTATAATCCTAAAAGAGGGGAAAGAATTTTATTTGTAAATTAATATGCGATTGGAAAGAAAGTAGCAATAGATATTATTGGTCCAGTTTACAACCAATATATCGTGTCTGGGATTGATTACTTTAGTCGATTGGATTTGGAAAGGTACTAAGTTTCGGGGAGAGTAAGAAAATTGTAAAATTTTTAGATATGATAAATCAAAAAATTAAGATACATAAACTAATTTTAGATCAATCGAAAGAAACCCTAAGTAAAGAAATAAGATGTTGGGCCCCAAGTAATAATGTCAAATTACATTATACCTCACCATTTCACCACCAGTCCAACGGAAGAGTGGAAAATTTCAATAGGACAATACAAGAAGGAATATACAAACAAGAGGGAAAAGAAAATCTTAAGATTAGACTTTCAAAGGTTTTAGATGTATATAACAATAAATATCATAGTAAATTAGGTATGTCTCCGAATGAAGCTTTAAACCCGACCAATTTCCAAAAGGTGAAAGAAAAACAATATGAGGAGATACTAAAATTAAATGAAAGAAATAATAACCGAGAAACCAAACCACAATTTTCAGAGGGAGATAGCGTTAATATAAAAACAGAAACAGGTGTCAAAAAAGGAGAACCCAAATTTAAGGTTAGAGATTTAATTTATAAAGTTTTAGAAAACAACACATATCTAGTGAGGACAGGAAACAAAATTATTAAGCGGCAATCTTCTCAGCTGAAATTGATAATAGACAAATGTTTTTAAGAGGGGGAAGTCGAGATTTAAAAAAGGATACTTTATACTCTTAATTGTTACATAATATCTGGGATTGATTATTTTTCGAGAAAGGAATTTGAAAAGATAATTAAGTCAAGACAAGATAGGAATGTCCTCAAGTTTGTGAAGGAACTCCATAAAGAATTAAAAACTCAGATGTTAGTTTGCGATCAATCTAAGGAAAATTTAAGTAAGAAAAATAAAGATTTTGCAAGAGAAGAAAATTTTGAGCTGCATTACACCTCTCCGTTCCATCATCAATCAAATAGGCGGGTTGAGAAATTCAACAGAACTCTACAAGACCTAATATATAAGAATAAACAGGATAAACTTTTTACAAATAAGCTAGCAAGAGCAATAAAATATATAATGAATTACATCACGCTGGCATATATATGACGCCCGAAGCGGCCTTTAAAGAAGAAAATCATCAACATTTAATGTAAATACAATTAAGAAAAGAATTAAGTTCAGTAAAGAAAACTACAACAAAGAGAGGGAAGAAATATTAAAAAAGGATGATATAGTAATAGTTAAGGAGGAAGTAGGGGAGACTAAGGGACAACCCAGATTCAAGGCCAGAGGAATAATTCTTAACAAGGCTGGAGAGAATTCATATAACATTAAAGTAAAAAATAAAATAATCAAAGGGCATCATCACAACTTAAAGTAATGTAGACGAGCTTTTTTCTTGACCGGTGGGATGTTGTATTATTTAAAAATTTATCTATTCACCCCTTAATTTTATCATGAAAAAAGATCTTAAAATTAAATAGAACAAAATATTATAAATACAGAATATAACAGGAATAGGCTGTCCATATCTGTAGATACAATCGCTCTCATATATTTATTTTCAAATTAAAAGAAATATTATAAGCCGCTACTAAACAATCTGGAACTTGATTGAATGATTTTTGAGATTTACGGGATTTTGTTATATTTTATGCTTTGTCTGCGGTTTAAATTTATGTGCTTAATTAAATTTTTTTCTATAAAATATAACCAACATATCTCATTCTGAATTAACTGTACAATATAAAAATTATGTTATTTGCCAGAATGATTTACAAGTATCTTCATTGCCAATGTTCTCTAAAACAAAAAAATATCCTAATTTTTCTTAAATAAAATTTCTTCGATTTGTTGGTTAGAGAGTACGTATTATGCTATTAGTGAATTTAATTTTCGTATATATTTTGTACACAGAGATTCCTTTTTTGATGTACTTGTACTATAAATATACTTTCCCTAGTTGTATCGTATAGCCATAAATAAATAGTTTATCTATCTTTACTTGGCAGTATCTAAGGCCATCTCGCCTTTTAGTACTTCTTGGTTGTTGTCGCAGATATTTGTCTAACAAATATTACACAATTTACACATTTTATGCAACAAAAATACTGATATGAATGTTAAATATTTTGTGATCTAGCTCATGCAAAGACAGAAATTCATAGACACGTTTTGACTAAAAAAACAGTTTATACTATCGTCATTTCCCTTTTTACAATAACCTATAAAAGTATGTGTAAATATTTGGTATTGAAGGTTGTTGATAAGTCAAAGAAGATTTGATCATTTTTTAGTTTTGTTCTTTTAAACAAGAAAATTAGCAGAAAGATACATTCAATAATTCCATATATTTATCTTTCGTAAATCTCAAGATCAATTGGAAAACATTGTTTGACTACATTTAAATTGAAAGACACAACATAGTTTTTATGTAAAAAATAGTATTCCTTTTAATTTTTAATTAAATAATTGTGGTATTAATTGCCAGGATATATTATTTATTTGGGTATAATATTCGGCTTATTAATTACTTTTCACAAGATACGCTTACAGTCTCATCTGGCAGTTCCAGGACTTCCTTCTAAGATTACTCATTGGGCTCTCGAAGACCCCTTCCTGATCTGTATCAAGCCCATGTCTGGCTGACATAGTTAGGCTTTCTAAAGTCATTTTAAGGACTCTTGACTGTATATATGCTTCCGTTCTGGGTTCTAATCTAAGCACTTTGATATGCGTACGGTGAAAATTAGTTACTATTCCATCCCACGTCATCACATAAGGAATAATTTTCGGCTTGTATTTGTGGAGAGAAGCCACATGATTTGCGAGCAAGTCGTATTAATGTTTCTTTTCTGTTTCTACTGCATGGAGTTTGTTAAAACTTGTGATTCCAACTTCTATAACGATCACTTCTGGTATTAATTGCCACATTATTATTTTTATTCTTATTTTCCCTCCAAGTGAATTTTCTTCAAAATAATTTACTATAAATATTTTCCTTTTGTTTTACCCCACACAAAAAGGGATGTACGATCAAGAGAATATCAATTACAATGGGAGGACACCAAGAAGCCTACCCCCCCCCCACAAGAGAAGTACTAACTACCCACACGGGAATACCAATAAATACTATTTTAATAAAACTAATTTAAATGCAGGGAGAAGCATTATTGAATGCTATTTACTAAATGGCCATCTCCCTGGTGTAAACACCACAATGAATTCATTAAGTGTTAGAGAATCACTTACAATACAAAAAACCAAGCACTATTAAGTGAAGTGATTGTTCCAAAGGAAAGTGTGACCTTTGAGAAGAAAGTAATGGAACTTCAATTAGAATCCAAGAAAAAATATATAAAATCAAAGACATCAAAAAGACTGTGATTTGAAACATATGGAGAAATTTGAAGCATTGGCTAATGCCAATGAATGGACAGATGAGCAGATGGGTATAATTTTTCATTCTCTGATAGACAATGATAGATTTGAAGATAGCTTTACAAGAAATAGCTATAAGAAACTGAGAGAAGAGTTGATTGAAATAATTTATCCTAAAAGCGAAGCCAGGTTAGTGTTGATAAAGTTAGAAACCATAAACAAGTTCAATATAAGCATATAGTCGACTATTTTAATGAAGTGTCGAGTGTTATTGAATTATATGGTATTATGAAGGGCTTAAATAAAAAAGACTCTGAAAACAGACTCAATGAAGCCTTTAATAGAGGACTAGGAAATTTCACAGCGATTGAAATATATAAACAGCGATTAGACAACCTCCCAACCGTTGAAGTAGTTAGATATCTTCAAGGGCTGGAAGAAAACATTATTTTGCAAGGAACGCTAGCCAACATGAGCGTAAGGCATAATAACAACATAAGAAATAATAATAATAATAATAATAATCAAGAAGTACCAAATAATCTGATTAAGAATAACAAATGGTGCTCTATACACCAGATCAAATCCCATAACACAAGAGATTGTTCTTAAGATCGAAAGAAATTAAAAAGAAAAATGTAGAGAACGAAAGAAAATCTTTTGTTATTAACGAAACTAAAATCACCGGATCAAGAAAACTTGAGCTTGAAGCCGACATTGTTGGTGGTCTAGAAGTGTTTACACTAGATAATGGATCAGATGAGAATTTCATTACAGAAAAGCAGGTGTTAAACTTAAACGTGAAACAGGAAGAGACTAAACCAATTCAGGTTTCATTTGGGAAGGGAGAGATGGAAGTAACATCAAAACTAGTAAGAGAAACCGTAACCATTGACAAAGATGAGTATATTGTTGAATTTTATGTTTTAAAAAATTTACCAGTAAAGTTTATTCTAGGTCTCAAATTTTTTGAAAGCAATAACTGTATAATCAATTTTGGTAAAAGAACGTTAACTATTAAAAATAAGGTGATCAAGTTATTAGGTTGTGATAAAACAATTGATGAGATATTAGATGAACGCTTAAGTGAAAAAATTTGCTTCGTGACACAGGTTGCGAAAGAGCTCTTAAATAAAAAAATTAAGGATTATATGCTAAACAATTCTAACTTTAAAAGTATGCAGTCAGTACCTGCTACATTTACCATAAAAAATTCTATGAACGTAATTCAGTCACAAGGATATTGTGTACCGAATAAATATTACGAACAAGGAAAGGCCGAGATTTTTAGATTACTTAGAGAGGATATAATCGAATTAAGCAACTCTCCCTTTTCTAGCCCAGCCTTTTTCCTAAATCAAAAAAATAACGATCTTAGATTAGTAGTAGACTATAAAAAAATTAATGAACATATTGAAGATGATCCATGGATATTACCTAAAATAGACGACTGTTTAAGAATAATGGGTGAAAACAATTATTTTAGTCAACTCGATCTTCAGAACGGTTTTAACCAAATTCAGATAAGTAATGAAAGTAAAAAATATACGTCATTTATGTTATAGGGACGGCAGTATCAATATAAAAGAATTCCGTTTGGAATAAAACCAGGTCCTTAAATATTTCAGCGATATATTTCGGAGATATTAAGTGATACACCAAATTGTTTTGTGTACATAGATGATATAGTTATTTATACTAAATCAAAAGAAGAACACTTTAAGATTTTAGGAAGTGTACTAGACAAGCTACACGTTAAAAGTGTGAAGATAAATTTTGATAAGTGCAAGTTTTTCCAAGAAGAAATTAATGTTTTAGGTATAGAATAGATAAAAATGGAATTTATCCAAATCTTAAAAGTCTAGAAAATAAAATATTTACAAAAGAGATATCTACCAGAAAAGATGTACAGAAGATAATGGGAGTTATAAATTGGTACAGGAAGTTCGTACTAAACTTATCAACAAGAATTCATGAAATTAGCAATTTGTTGAAATTAGATAACAAAAAGATTTGCTTAAACGATAAGTCAAAAATAATAATTAATGACGTCATAAAAGATATAACAAATGGGGCTAGATTGTCTTTCTCGGACTATACTAAAAAATTTATACTGGAATGTGATGCCTCAGATTTGGGGATTGGTGCAGTTTTGAAACAAAGTGATAGAGTGATAGGATATCATTCAAAGAAGCTCAATTGGTTTGAACTAAATTACACCATGTTTGAAAAGGAATACTTATCAATAGTCCTAGCGTCAATACATTTTAAAAACATTATTCAAGGTTGTTATACGGAGATACACACCGATAGTAGAAATTGTATACATAATAATCAAAAGAAAACATCAAGGTTTGAAAGATGGAAATTATTAATGAATAAATTTAATCATAAAATACTCCATATAGACGGAGATAAAAACGTTATAGCCGATAGCTTATCTCGGTGCTTATACATCGAAGACTCAAACATTAAAAATGAGTATGATAATTTAATTAATAAATGTTCGGTAAAAACACACACCGGAAAGATGAAGGTTTGATAAATGTAACAGAGTAATTATAAAGTAAAATAAGATGCGGTCTTTATTAGAACAGATACATAAATTATCCGGGCATAGAGGAATTGCCACCATGTATAACAATTTAAAAAATTATGTTAATATAAGAAACATGGTTAAATTGAAAAAAAATGTAACTAAAAGTTGTGGAATGTGTTACAGACTAAAGAAGGACAGATATAAGCACAATATAGAAAATAAAATCGTTTCAGAACAGAAATTTGAGAGAATTTCAATGGTCATTTTTGGTCTATTTAACGTTTCTGATTATAAAAACGACTGTGTGAAAGAGATAGGGCATATATTATCTATAACTGATATATATTCAAGGTTTGCTAAATTATTCTTCTTTGATGTGGCATCCCACATGTCAAACATATCATTTTTGACATTTCTTGATTTGTTTACCCTGTAAACAAACAAAAAAAAACTATAAAAGAAAATTCCATACTTAGGTGTATGGAAGATAAGAGAAATAAACATTTTACTCAAAACTTATCTTTATTGGAGTTGTACTTCCGCGGGAGGTACGACATATTGAATTTAATAAGAGTGTACAAATATAATGTACTCCCACCCACGCGAGGAAGAGAAATCGCAGGGCACAACTCCAAAATTCAAGAAACAAAAGTAGTCACCATAAGAATTAAGACAGGTGAAGTTGATCTAGGAATCACTAAGAATGTAGAACTGATCAACGACATTTTCGAAATCGATCTACTAGGATGGTTCAAAAAGATCGAAGAAATTTTCCAAAGGAACCAATGGAATGAAGAAACTAAAAGGCTCTTTTTATACGATCTTATAGAAGATCAGATTATAGATAAAACCAAATTGAAAGATGATTTTGAAGAGAACAAAAAATACATCATGTCCAAAGTATTTTCACAGAAAAGGGTCGAGAACTTAATAGCAGAACTGGATAATCTCAAACAGACTGACCACATCTTCTTCGACGACTATGTAAACGAAATCATGAATCGATTAACTATCTACAGTAAAGTATCCAACTTTAGCATGAAAGAATACGAACGAAGATCAAAGGAATCTCTATACAGAGGACTAGGCTTAGAAACAGTAAGATATCTCGAAACACTACCCGAAATCATACCAGCCCTAAAAAGAATAAAAGAAAACATAATAACAAGATTTAACATACCGAGAAAGCTAAATAACACCTCAGGTATAAGATTCATGAAAAAATGGTGTAAAGTCCACAAAACTTTGGGACATACAACAAGAGACTGCGGGCAAAGCAATGAAACAAATCGATCGAATATGAGCAAAGTAAAACACGAAAAATTCAACAACTACAAAAAGACATTAGTTCCCGATACCAATCAAAACTTAAAGAATACAACGAGAAAGACTTCAGAGCCCAGGGAAAATAAAAACTCTTTAAACTATGTTATTTTAGAAAATCGTACCATTGGCGAATAACTCGATATCCCACTCATAATCAACACAAAACATGAGTCAACAGGAACTATAGACTGCGGAGCAGGATTAAACTTTATCAAAGCAGATCTCGTAGAACAATGGAACATCACCACCAGAGAAAACAAAGAGATCCAGGTAACGTTCGGTAATAAATCTAGTGAAAAAACTAACACTACAATAGAACTCGACTTAAAATTAAAGGAGCAAAACGAGACATGCAAGATCGAATTTTACTTATTAAAAAACCTACCAGTCAATATTATACTTGGTAGAGATTTCATATCGAAAAACGATATTATATTAGATTTTTCCAGAAATAAAATAATCTGGAACAACGCAACCGTAAATATGAAAACAAATGCAGAAGAAACAGAATTCGAAAACCCCCCAGGAAAAATACTTATCACTAAGGAAGAAGGAAGACTTAGGGAAATTATAGATAATTATAAAAAAGAAATCAAAGAAAATTGTCCTATAAACACAGATCACGTTAAATTACAAGTTTCAAACAACGACATAAAATGTAAGAAAATTAACTATGCCGTACCATCAAACTTTAAAGAAGATGCAATAGCCGAAACACAACGACTTATAACCGCTGACATAATAGAAGAATGTAATGAAAGATACACAAGTCCCGCATTTTTTAAGAAAAAGAAAAATGGGAAAATGAGATTAATAGTAGACTATAGAGAAATAAATAACTTTGTTGAAGATGAAGTGGAAATAATACCCAAAATGGACGATATTATTTATCAACTTGGTAAAAGCGAAGTAATAGGCAAATTAGACTTGACAAACGGGTTTAATCAATTACTCTTAGCAAAAGATAGTAGAAAATGGGGTTCGAGTCCCAGGGGCACCAAATTGTTTCTACTTTCTATGATGCAGTTGGAACAACTCAGATGATGAAAATGTCCACGGTAATCATTAAGTTGATTCAATGAAACTTGTGTGTGTCCAGCCACAAGGGGATTAGCATCTAGTGTAGAAACGCACCTCAAGGCCAAAAAGCAGTATCGCCCTTTGGTGACTTAATGATACATAAAAGTATCTAATGGGTACGGCCTAGTTGGAGCCCATGGCTGGTGCACTCTAGAGTGGGATCCTAGAGCTAACTAAGAGACTAGACGAAGTAGGGCAATAGAAGGTCTCGTGGACCCTATCCTACATGATTCTGTAACACGGTGGCCGAAACTAGTGGGAGACTGGTGGTCAACGCAGTCCAATAAAAATGCCGGGCTGGGGATGTGGTCGTGTAAGGAGCCGTGTGTGCGATACAGATGATTGTAGGGACCTTTGAGTCAGTACGATGATGTCTCTCCTCGGGTTATAGATAACCATGCCCGTTAAGTATATCCGCTGTGAGGTCACTCTGGACGCGATTTGAGGTATAAATGGAAAGTGTTCTCCTGGAGCCAAAGTCCAATGGATACGGCGGAGCTTGCTGCACCGGCAAGTTATACGGAGGGAGTTTTAGTGAGTAAGAATCCCACAGTACCAGTTGGAAAAGGATCAAACCCAAATCCCTCTGGTCCCTATGTAAGGTTTCTCCCTACCTCTTACTTGCAAAGAAAAAAAAAAAAAAAAAGATAGTAGAAAATGGACAGCATTTTCGATATTTGGTAAAACATTCAGGTACAAAAGACTTCCTTTTGGATTAAAAAATGGACCAAAAGCTTGTCAGAAAATCATGAACAAATACTTTTCGGGATAAATAACATTTCAGTATATATAGACGACATAATAATTGCCACAAAGGACTACGAATCACACCTCAATACGCTTAAAGAACTGTTCACAAGATTGAAACATTACAATGTAAATGTAAATTTCGCAAAATCAGAGTTTTGCACAAAGGACACCGAAATCCTAGGAACAAGAATTTTTAACGGAAAAATGTACCCTCTCACGAAAGACTGTAAACTAACAGAAAACATGAAATGCCACACTAAAAAAGACCTGCAAAAAATAATTGGCATATTTAATTGGTACAGAAAATACATTCCAAACTTAAGTCTAGAAATTCTAAGCTTAACCGAAAAGCTAAAAGGAAACGAAAAAAAAGTCAAGCTAACAAAAGAAGACAATCTAATAATAAACAAATTAATAAGTACACTAAAGAACAATAGCCATCTAGTACTGCCAGACTACAGTAAAAAATTTACACTACATTGCGACGCCTCTGAACTAGGAATGGGTGCAGTACTATCACAAGAACGCGGAATAATTTTAAATATAAGCATGAAATTTAATAAAACAGAAAGAATTTATACAATAGTGGAAAAAGAATACTTTGCAATAGTATACGCGATAGATAATTGCAGAAACATAGTACTCGGAAATTACGTCGAAATCTATACAGAAAACAGGAATTGTCTATTTAAAAGCAAAATAAGCAGAAGAATAGAAAGATGGGATGCGATGATGATAGAGCACAATTACTGCATAAAACAAATCGCAGGAGAGAATAACTCAGTAGCTGACTATCTATCAAGATGTTTTAAAATAGAAAATGTCAGACATGAAAATAACCTTACGAATATAATAGAACAGTATGTAGAAAAAATATCAGACGATAAATCCGGAAAGGAAAACTGGGAAAGAAATAAAGATGACAAAATAATGATCAAAAACGCCGAAGCAGAAAATTTTCTAACGAAAATACATGAACTAGCCGGCCACCCAGGAATCGTAGTATTAAACAAGAATCTCTCTCCTTTCTACAACATAATTGGATTAAAGAACAAAATAATAGCAATAACAAAAAATTGCAGAATGTGTAACTTAAATAAGAAAGAGAAAGTCAAAACTCAGAAATTACAGATCGAATCTGATAAAATTTACGGAACAATAGCCATGGACATATTTGGACCATTTAAACTTGAAAATTTTGAACATGATACAATCCATTATAAGGCTTATTACCTTTGCATAACAGATGTTTACTCAAGAATCTCAAGGGTATACCTTCTATATAACATCACGGAAGATACAATAATAAAATGTATAGATAAATGGATACAAGAATTTCAACAGCCAGAAAAAATTTTCATGAACAATGGCACACAATTCACCGGAGAAAAACTCAGAGAAAAATATGAGGAAAGTAGAGGAATTAAACTCGTTAACACTCCAATATACCATCCACAAAGCAACGGAATGGCAGAAAGGCAAAACAGTATAATAGCTGAATGTCTAAGGGTAAACAAGCTAAATAACATCAACGACATAACAAATAAAATTAACATTAAACTTAACGTAAATTACAAAAGAACTATTGGATGTTATCCATTCGAACTAGAGAAACAATACAGCTTTTTTGACCCATTCAGACGACAAAGCAACCTAAAGGAACCAAAATACAAATCAGTTCCAGCCACACTGAACCAGAATAACGATAAAAAATTAAAAATAAATGAGAAAGTTTTTGTAAAAGATTTCAAAGCTGGGAAAATGGATGAACAATATAAAGGACCCTGTACGATCAAAGAGGTTGGGAAGAAAGGAAACTGGGTCAAAGTAGAAGAAGGAGGCAACTGGATCCACATAAAGGACATTAAAAGAAGAGGGTAGGATGTGGTATCCCACATGTCAAACATATCATTTGGACATTTCTTGATTTGTTTACCCCGTAAACAAACAAAAAAAACTATAAAAGAAAATTCCATACTTAGGGGTATGGAAGATAAGAGAAATAAACATTTTACTCAAAACTTATCTTTATTGGAGTTGTACTTCCGCAGGAGGTACAACATTTGAGAGGATCAAAGCATCAGATGTAATCCAATGCTTAAATAAATGGAAAGAAGAATATACTACACCTAAATACGTTATTTCCGACAAGGGAAACAGTTTGATAACACCGCAGCAAATAACTACTGTAAAGAGAATAACATAAAACAAATACAAGTTCCCGTGTATACGCCCAGTAGTAATGGAGTCTCTGAAAGGCTAAATAGCACAATAGCTTTTATAATGGCTTTAAACAAGTTTAAACATATATTAAATGTAGTTAAAAGAGCAGAGGATGTAATAAATATAAACTATAACAGGACGATAGGAACATCTCCAATATCAGTAGTCTCCAAGAAGAACTTCTATGATCCATTCAACCAAACAAAAGAAGTTAAAACCAGTTTACATCACAAGACGTTTAGTAGGAAGTACA
Source organism: Vairimorpha necatrix (assembly GCF_036630325.1). Classification (NCBI taxonomy): domain Eukaryota; kingdom Fungi; phylum Microsporidia; family Nosematidae; genus Vairimorpha; species Vairimorpha necatrix. The sequence goes on along the minus strand of NC_088825.1, from coordinate 281,384 downwards.
CTATAGGAGAAGAGGTATATAAACGCAATTTTAACTCAAACAAGTTTGACCCTAAGTATGAATTAACCCCAAGGAAAATAATGAAAGTAGGAACTAAGGGATTTTGGATAAACCTGGACGGAGACAATGTGTGGACACACATAAAGAATGTAAAGTCTGCTGGAGGAGGTAGTATGTGGTATTAATTGCCACATTATTATTTTTATTCTTATTTTCCCTCCAAGTGAATTTTCTTCAAAATAATTTACTATAAATATTTTCCTTTTATTTTACCCCACACAAAAAGGGATGTACGATCAAGAGAATATCAATTACCATGGGAGGACACCAAGAAGCCTACCCCCCCCCCCACAAGAGGAGTACTAACTACCCACACGGGAATACCAATAATACTATTTTAATAAAACTAAATTAAATGCAGGGAGAAGCATTATTGAATGCTATTTACTATTAGGCCATCTCCCCGATGGAAACACCACAATAATATTTTTTTAAAATTATTATTATTTTTGTTAAAAGACATGTATATGTTGTCGACTATTTCCTTTAACATTTCCAATCTACTCATTTTTAAAAAAACTATCAATTATTTCCAAAATCAATTACATAAGAAAAAAAAAGAGACAAGAAACTTTGAAAATTATGAAAAAAAATTATTTTAACATTGAATTGCAATATAAAGTAAAAATATTATAGGATAGTATCTATTCTCGAAATAATTTTCCGGTCCACGATATTTCTATAATTAAAGGAGTAAATCTGAAAATAATTTGCAAGAGATGTAATCTGATGAATCTTTTGGAAGAATAAACAAAGAGTCGATATGCTCAATATCAGCGCCATTGTTTACATTTGGACTGTTCAAATAAACTTCTGCGAAACATCTTATTTTTGTTTTACAATCCCACTGTTGATTTTTATTTTTTAATTGATCCAAAACTAAATGTTTAAATCTAAGTGATAGTCTTTGAATGTAACAATCAAGTCTGTTTTGGCTTCTCTTCAAATAATATTTGAGTATTGAAGCTACATAAACATCTTTTAATGATAGTTGTTATATTTGGGGGTAGAAAGATAAAATAAAATAAAGATGTACACAAAAACATAATTCTTTGCAAGAAAAAAACAATCAATACATTGATCTTTTATAGCCTTATTGTATAAAAATTTTAGCAGGTTCAATTCAAAATCAGATATAAAAATATTTTTTTTGATTTATAAAGCACGCATAAGCCATTCGTCGAGTACGGGTTTTTTGTACGATAATATATACTATAGGCAATGGTTCATTTATTTAGTAAATTATACACAGTTTTTTGGTGTATATTTAACGTTACAAATTATTTAATGCATAACAAAACTTAAATCATTTATAAAATTCTACATCTTGGACGTGAAGCAAGTAAAATGCTTTCTGAGTAAACTTATATATAATATTTATGCTAATTAGTCAATAAAATATTGAGAACTGTATAATTTCATATATTTGTTATTTTACGCCAAGTCTTGTTGTTAAGCAATCAATTAAAGCGTTTTGTAACGTGATTTATTATATGAAATTGTAGTTAAACGGAAAGTGGCATGAAATATGCAACAATATCTGGACAAATATAATCAACAAGTAGTATTTGATAACTCCATGAAATTATTTTTAAAATTTAGATGAAGATTATTCAATGATCTTAAAACGTCCATCGTTTGATAATAATACAATGAATTATGCGGATATGGAAAGTATAAGAGATACGAAAGATACAGTTAAAAACGTGTTGTCGGTAAAAATGTCTTTATTTAGTGGACAGCTATGGGATATTTTATAAATGTTGAAAAGTATATGTCATGTATTAGTGGGACATGGTCATTTTTATAATAATATTCAAAAATAGTTTTTATCTTAATTATATTTATTGATGGTTTTGTTATTTCTCATATATTCCATCCCCTTTAAAGACAGACTTTCTTTTATGTTTTATTTTTAATTAATTATTCTTGGTCAACAATAAACACAAACATTGCCGTACTTACGAATGTAGTAACGACCATGCAACTTTTGTTTGTTTGTGTGACTCATCTTTTTTTTTTTTTGGGGGGGGGGGGGTACTCTTGATGCTTGACATGCACTTTGACATATATGACATCTGTCATGTGATGTTGTTATGTACATCACACTATATATATATTCACTGTGTGATCCGGCATGTAGCCTGATCCGAAGTAGAAGAGGGTGAGTCTAAGTTAACATATTTATTTAAGTTGTTATCTTTTTTGTTGCTCATCGGAATTGTGGGTTAGGGGTAAATTCCGTTTAAATAGTTAATTAGATTAACTGTCAAACTCTTTGAGATGTAAACAAACAAACAAGAAACCAAAGTTCTACTAAAGTAGTAGTACTTCATGTGACATGCACTTTTCCTACTTTTAGTTTGTGCATGTCAAATGTTCAATGTTTGTTTACACTACTTCGAGATGTTTGACAGGTTCAATTATTATTGTTTAACTGGAAGCCGTATCGTCAGTGCAGGTCTGCAGCCTGACACTCTCCCCTCCTTCGAAAGAATCCAATCTATTGGATCTGACTCTTCAATTTTCATTAAGTCTTTTCGATTCACTGAGTATCGCATTCCATTTAAACCTTCAATTTCATAGTTTCCATTCTTCCCTTTTTTATGACTTTATAGATTCCATCAAAGTTTGCATCTAACTTATTCTCTTTTTCAGTTAACAGTTTTTTCCTTCTTACGTAATCATTTTCTTCAATATCGTCGGGGCTTCTACCTTTTTTAACCTTTGTTATTTCTTTTGCACGTATTTCTTTTTCTTCATTTATCATTAGTTTCCGAAATTCGTTTAATCTCTCGACTATAAGGCCATTATCTTCAAGGATGTTATCATCTATCTTAGCCTCTAGAAACGAATTTGGTAATCTCCCATATAAAAGTTCATACGGTGACCTTTTAGATTGTTTTCTTGGAGATATTCGGTAAGCAAATATCGCATAGGGGAGGTATTCATCCCACTGTTTCCACCTACCATCAACTAATTTAGCTAGTTTACCTATCAAGGTTTGATTAGTGCGCTCTGCCAACCCATTACATTTTGGGTTGTAACTTGAAGTAAACGATTTCTTACAATTCATCATGCCACATATAGTTTTTATTAATCTGCTCGTGAATTCCGTCCCTTGATCTGACAATATTTCCTTAGGGGGTCCATGTTGGCAAATTATCTTCTTTAGTATAAATAAAGCAATTACATTTGTAGATTTAGATTTTATCGCTTCTGCTTCGCACCATCTAGTTACATAATCCGTTGCGATTACTACGTATCTATTTCCATTATAACTTTTCGGTAGAGGACCTACTAGGTCTATCCCTATTCTATCCAGGGGATTCATCAGTGGAAGTCTGATTTTCTGTAAATTAGTGGCCCCACGTGAATGTCGATTACATATGTTACATCTTCTTATCGTTTCGATCACGTCCTTATACATGCCTTTCCATTTTTTTTCTCTCAATGTGAGTACGTATGTTGCATCAACACCGCCATGTCCGCACTCGTGATGACTTTTTAGTATTACTCGAACCTTCTCGTCGGCGGATAGCTTTTCCTCTTCTTGAGTATTTGATGCTATCATCACAATTCTACTGAGTGCATCGGCCATTACATTTTCTTCTCCAGGTATGTATTCAATTATATATTTATACTCTTGTAAGGTCAATATCCATCTCATTAGTCTACCTGTAGTCTCTTTTAGATTTAGTAGCCATTTTAATGCTTGATGATCTGTCCTTATTATGAACTGTTGTGTCAGATAAACTCGTAGTTTTTTAACTCCCCATACTACACCTAGGCACTCCTTTTCTGTTACCGTGTAGTTAATTTCTGCTGGGCTCAAAGTTCTTGAGATGCATATAATGGGTCTCAATTCTCCATGTTCATCTTCTTGTTGTAATACTGCTCCCAATGCCAAGTTCGATGCATCTGTATATAAGTAAAATTTCTCTCTAAAATCTGGTAGTTTCAAGCCAGATGCATTGGCGATTTCTTTTTTCATATTATTAAATGCTTGCAAAGCTTCTTCTGTCATTTTCAGTTTTGAATTTTTAGCTCCCTTAATCGTATCGTATAATGGATTCATTTTATCTGCGTAATTATTAATAAACTTGCTAAAAAATGAAGAATATCCATTGAATGCCCTGACATCTCTTTTTGTCTTCGGTTCGGGCCAATTGATTGAACGCATCTTTTGCTGCAAAGGTATTGAAATCTCTCCGTTGCACACACTAAATCCAAGAAATTCCACACTTTCCTGTACAAATTGACATTTTTTCTTATTTAGTTTCAGCCCTACCTTCTTAATAATACTCAGAATAGTCTCTAAATGTTGTAGATGGCTATCATGATTGTTTGAATATACTAAAATATCATCTAAGTATATTGTTACAAATTTGTGCATATATTTCGCAAAGTATTTATTCATGATCTTTTGAAATGTGAAGGGTGCATTAATTAACCCGAAAGGCATTTTTCTCCATTGATAGATTCCTTCTCGTGTGTAGAAAGCAGTCTTAAATCTATCTTCTTGCCTTACAGATATCTGGTTATATGCCGATTCAACGTCCATTGTGCTGAATATTTTAGCCCCTTGTAGTTGATCCAGGGTCTCATCAATCCTTGGTATCGGATATTCATATGGTATTGTTATTTTATTCAATCGTCGGAAGTCTATACAAAACCTAATACCTCCATCCTTTTTTTTACTAGTACCACTGGTGATATATACTGACTTTCACTCTCCTCAATTATGCCCTTTTCAATGAATTTCTTAACTTCTTCTCGAATGATCTTGTGTTCTTCCGGGGATCTTTTATACTTTGGGCATGGAGACATAGTAGCTCCATTTACTAATTCGATCGCGTGTTCGATCTCGATATTATTTAAAGAATTATCATCAGAGAATAGTTTAGTATATTTTTCAAGAGTGTGTGTATACTTCTTTCTTAACAGTGTGTTTTCACATTTGATGTTCTTAATTAATTCATTCAAATCCGGGTTACTATCTTCCTTCTTTGTAGTAACTTCCGCGTTTAATACAATCCTTTTTTTCTTAGGTATTGATCTTTTTTTACCGACTTTCTTTTGATTTATTGGAATATAGTCTATCATATTTAATTTTTCAATTTCTTCTATCCCAAGAATTATCGCTTCCTCCATATCATTCACCACTAATAAGGTAATTGTTTCCGCTCCTGAGCGATTATTTGGTTTTATTTTAAGTTTACATGAGCCTATCACTCTGCTTTTTCCATTAAAACCTTTTATTTCTCCTTTTTCCTTTAGAATTTCATCACTCAGCTCTTCCGCTTCTTTTCTACGTATAACTGATACGTTAGCCCCTGAGTCCAATAATGCTACTATAACTTGATCTTCAAAATTTAATTTTACTCTTGGTCTTCGATCATTTACTTTTAGTAGTTTTGCTGAGATAATTAGAGCTTTCTTTTGCTCATTCTTTTTAAATAATTCTTTTTTATAAGGCTTTGAATCGGGGCTGACTCTTGTCTCGTTACCCCTGTAGTCTATCTTTTTTTCACTACTTTTATATTCATTTTTATTTTTATATTCATTTTTATTTTTATATTTGTTTTTATTTTTATATTGTTTTTTATAGAAGATTCGAATTTTTTTGTTTAATCTTTCTTCTTTTAACTTTATGTATTCCTCTAACTCGTTCCAATCATGACATCTTTCTATACCATCGCGTAGGTATTCGTCATCTAATAAATCTCTGAGTTTCTCTTTACTTCTTTTAAATAAGGATTCTAATTTTCCAGCGTATATATGTAGGCTGTAACTGTATGACAGCATATCTGGATGAATTGGGCCTTCCCTGATTAGGTCCCAGAATTTTTCAGTTTTATCTATTTCTGATTCTTTTTAAATAAAATTACGTTTAAAATTTTCAACAAATTGCTTATATGTGAGCATCGATTCTTCGTTCGCTCTAAACCATAGTTCGGCTTTTCCCTTAAGCATTGAAGTCGCTTTTGCATATAGGGTGCTCTGAGGCCATTGCTTCTCATATTATAAGAATTGCCCTAAAAATGTCTTTGGATCTTCAGTTTTTAGTCCTTGAAAAGTTATCCACTTTTCCATTGACATTAAATTTTTTAATTTTAAGAGTATTGAATCCATATTTTCTTCTTTACAAATCTCTTCGTTGTCGCCATTTGTGATCCGGCATGTAGCCTGATCCGAAGTAGAAGAGGGTGAGTCTAAGTTAACATATTTATTTAAGTTGTTATCTTTTTTGTTGCTCATCGGAATTGTGGGTTAGGGGTAAATTCCGTTTAAATAGTTAATTAGATTAACTGTCAAACTCTTTGAGATGTAAACAAACAAACAAGAAACCAAAGTTCTACTAAAGTAGTAGTACTTCATGTGACATGCACTTTTCCTACTTTTAGTTTGTGCATGTCAAATGTTCAATGTTTGTTTACACTACTTCGAGATGTTTGACAGGTTCAATTATTATTGTTTAACTGGAAGCCGTATCGTCAGTGCAGGTCTGCAGCCTGACACACTGGTAAATGGGATATCGAAAAAAAGTCACACCGTTTTTGAAATTGTGCAAAAGTAACATGGGCGTTGATAAAAAGAACATTTTTTGCACTAGTATGTGTGTTATTAGCTAGGTTAGTTATATGAATCGATATAGATTTTTGTGAATATCATTTTAGATTGAATATATATTTCAGATATCTCATGGACATTAATCGCCAATTGGAGGCCTTAGATTATCATACAGAGGCAGAGCTGGTTATTTGGCATGACTGGATTCGAATATAGAGTGATATAAATTTTCTACATTCTATAATGCAGTTGAGCATTCAGACAATATGTACGTTCATAAAATTTAATTTGATTTAAGAAATCAGTGGGCGTATCACTCTGATGGGATTAACATTTAGTGTAGAAACGCTCTTTAAAGACGAAAAAACAGTATTCCCCTCGTAGTGCCTTATAACACACACTATTATCTATGGGCTAACCCCAGTATGGGCCATTGCTGGTACACTCTGGGAGGACTTACAGATTTAATTAGTGTCCTAGACGGGGTAGGTTAAAAGAAGATCTCCTATGCCCCAACCTATAAGATCCTTAAACACGATAGACAAAACTAGTGAAATACAAGGGTAATTTGTCCAATAGATACCAGCTATAAATGAGTTGGTGTAAACCCCCACGGGTGAGATGTCGATTATTTGAGGGACTGCTGAGCTAGTATGATGATGCCTCTCCCTTTGCTATTAAACCATGTCGATATAGTATATTTGCTTGTTGTAATTAGCGCGATTTTGGGAAACGAAAAAAATTTTATCGGTGCCTAACTTTACTGGATAGGCTGAACTTGAAGATACTGTAGATAATTTGCTTTAATTTTTGTGACTAATAACTTAACGATGCATTGGATAAGAAGCCCGACTAAATGTTGAAACCTATGTAAGATTTTTCTCTTCCTCTTAAGCGCAAAGAAAAAATAAGCGCAAAGAAAAAATAAGCGCGATGAAAATCGCAAAAAGACCTTGTTGTATTGGTTATGCATATACAGCTTTGACTTTGGACTAATCGGCAATAAATATAGAGTAAAAAATGGGCGCTACTTCATTTTCTTGCCCCCCCCTAAAAAAAACATACATAAAAAGATACAAAATCGTGTAATTTTTCAAATCTAAACATATTTTTTTTGAGGGGGGCAAGAAAATGAAGTTAAGGTATTTTTTGTCGATTTGAGAATTTTTAAATGCCTCCTTCAGATTCCTCATTAAGGGGTTAAAAAATTTTAATTTTTTAATCCTTAATAAGAAATTTAAAGGAAGCTATTCGGGAGCTAAATATCTGCGAAGATGCGTGCTTTAGGCACAATAAAGCAGCAATTGATTTTTTTAGATAATGGTCTTCTAAAAAGATCGATTGCTTGCAGACATTGTTCGACATCAGAACGAACTGTTCTTATGAACATTAATAGATGTTCCGGCCAAATCGACGGTAAAGCTTATCGTTGTGTTAATAAAAAGTGTAGTTCGAAGAGCTCACTTAAAAATGGTACGATGTTTAAAGGGATAAGCGTTCAATTTCACAAGATTCTTAGAGCATTCTATGGCTGGGTTTTAAATTATACTACTTACCAAGCAATAGATCTTTGCAAAATATGTGAAAATTCAAATATTAAAATCAAGGATACAGTGATGGAAGTCATTGATTCTAAAAGCGATGATAGCTATTAAATATGAAGAACTTCTGTAAGTGTACAATTTGATGAAACCGCCATATGCAACGGGGTAATTGTATCCAATCCTTTTTCAACTTTGGATTCCATGTCTGGAATTCAATGGATTATAGGCGGCATAGTAGAAAGTAACTGTAGAGAATTTGTTCTTGAATTGCTACCGAATCGACAATCTGGTACTATTAAAGAGTTTTTTAGACACAGAGTAAAACGTGGCTCTATTATAATTTCTGATGGATACCCTTCATGCCCTCCAGCCTCTAGAAATTTTGGGAGTGTTCATTACAAAGTAAATCATTCGCTTGGGTTTATAAATGCAGAAGGAGACCACACAAATAATATAGAAAATTTGTGGTCCCATTTGAAGAATGAATATAGATCCAGAATGGGGCTTAAAAGGCATAGGATAAATTTAGTTCTAAAAAAATTCGCTTGGAAAAAAAAATATTAATCATTTCAATAATGATGATCATAGGTGTGCTTATATAAAAATTTTAAAACTTTGTAGGTTTTATGAATAAAATTTCTTCTAAATAATTTTTTTTTAGGGGGGGCAAGAAAATGAAGTAGCGCCAAAAAATGTATTAATTATAAGGATTGAATGTCAGTGTAATTTATCCAAATAATATGCGTTATTTAGATATTTTTCGAATGATTGAGACATTTGTCATAAAGTTTAAGGCTTTCGTATATTGATTTTTGAAATATATTCTAGTTAGATAATATTTTATGTATTGTTTAAATGTAAAATTATTCCTTATGTATTAACATGGGGCGGCATGGTTACCAAATACCATATCGTGCATCGAAGAAGGCTTGATATACCAAAATTCGTCGAGCCGTATATCCAATCTCTTGTTCTAAAAGAACTCTTAAAAGTATTTCTTCAACGATAGCAGATCAAAAGATCTCGGATGTGATGAGGAAAGACGAAAGACGGTGTGTAAATCATTTCTACTCACAAAGAAAAACATATGAAGACAGAAATAGAGCCATAGTATTACAAGATGCATAACTAAATAAAAATTTATCATTTATGATTTTAATTTTATAGTATACGTAAAAGAATACATAACGCTAAGATTAAAAACTAAACAAACATACTGTTATTTTTTGAGATGTTCTTTGATCCTAATAAGTTCATTGTATTTTGAAACCCGCTCCCCTCTGCATGGAGCGCCGGATTTTATATAATATGCTCCGATACCTACTGCTAAATGACTGATAAAAGTGTCTTCTGTTTCCCCGCTTCTATGAGATACCATAATTTTCTAGCCATAATAACAGCATTTAACGTTTCCAAGACGGAGCCTATCTGGTTTGGCTTTACTAACAACATTGAACAATTTTTTTATGCCGGCTTTCCTTACTAGATTGATGTTTGTAACCGTTAGATCATCCCCTACAATATTCAAGCCTATGAGAGCTGCTTTCGAAAAAGTTTCCCAGCCTGTTGTATCATCTTCGCTGAAAGGATCTTAAATACTATATATTTAAGTGTTTTTGTATCAAATGCAAATATTATTCACATAATTCATTAGAAGTCATTTTGATTCCGTTTAAATCATATTTTCCATCTTTATAAAAACTATTTGCTGCTACATCCATAGCTATTTTATAATCAGTAATACCACACAAAGCTCCAGTTTCTTTTAAAAGATCCATAGCTTTGTCCACATTTTTTAAGGGAGGCGCAAACTCTTCTTCATATCCTACACTTGTGTATGTATTATCATATATTCTTATAATAACATTTTCTAATTCTTGATAACACACTACCATATTTAATATTTTTTCAATATCCCCAGCATTAAATTTTATCATTATTCATTGATAAAAAAATTATCACCCGAATGCATTCCTCCATTAAAATATTAAAATGATGTACTGCCATATTTGCTACGTTTCCATTGATTTGTGCAATATACTCAAACAATTGAAGATTATTAAGGTGTGCTGCTATTTACACAAACTTAGAGATAGGGGCAAAATACTATTTCCTCCGATATTCTGTTTATTATTGCTTTTATCTATTTCCAACATTATTTCATCATTTTTTAATATGTCTAAGAGGTTTACAGTAGTCTCCATAAGTTTTGGAACTATTACTTTATTTATAATCTGATGTATATCGTCAATTGACTTTCCCCTATTTTTTATTCTATTGTCTTTTAAAACAATGCATTTTTGATCCCACTTATGCTCCAGCTGGGCAAGATGATCTAAAAATATTATTTTTATATATTATATCTTTTTCCAAAGTTGGATTTCCCCTACTATCTAAAATTGTTCTACTTTTAAATTTTAAATCTTTAATATTCATACAAATTACCTTCTTCTTTTTTATAAAATAACTGACAAGCAGATTTTTGTTTGTTATGTTTTGATGTTTACAAATAGGTTTAAAACATTTTATATACGTTTATTTTAACCATATAAAATAAGATAGCTGCTGATACATATACATAAAGAAATTTATTTATAAAAAAAAATTAGTTTAAATGACATAAATTAAATTCTAATATTAATGTAAAGACCAGATTTTGGGAACAACCCCCTTTGAATTTTTTGTAAATATTACTTCTAAGGCACTACGCATTACAAATGCTAAATATAAAAGAAAGGTTTCTAACAAAAATACATTCTCATATATGAGCATACATGAATATATTATGGATATTTTCATATACAAACTATCACTCAACAATTTATAGATATTATAATTTGACGCGCAGAGATTTGTAAATTAATGTTTCATGTTATATAATTTGATTTCTTTAACTTGATGAAATGTCTTGTATTATATTATGGTGTCCATCAAACAAAATTCTTAAACTAGCAATAAACGCAAAATAGTACTTTGTTTAACGTAGCGATAAATGATTATAAACATGTAGTTACTTTTGAAAAAAGTAGTTCTTATTTATAAAAACAAAAGATAAAAATTGATATTTGGCCTTGATATTTCTTCGGGCATATCACGTGTCCGAAAAATTGTAATTTTGCTTTTTTTCTCCCTGATTTCTATTATTACATACCCTCAAGTCTTCAAAAAAAAGTTCCAATTATTCTATCAGAGATCAAGAAATTATATGTACGTTTTTATAATTCCGCCAAGCCAAATTATCTTATATGTTTAGAGTTATGTTTTATCACTATGTAATTCTCTAGTTGTTATGTTTTAAATTATTTTTTTATTACATCAATACAATAATTAAAATTTACTCGACAAGACTAAATTTTTTAAGATTTAATCATTTAACTTATTGTATGTGTCATACCCTAACTATGACCAATTATACTCAAGGAAATAGTTGTTTCAGATCAATGTTTTAATTGGTACTCGTGTAACCAATTATATTTGATTTGATTCAGAAAAAACTATTTAAGAAAATTATTTTTAAATAAATATGAATTACTCTTCAACATGTAAATCTATTTACATTTCCTTTTTAAAAACCAACAAGGTACCGCCAAGACATGGCATTATGACGTCATACGCCGAAAAAGAAGATTTTATTCATGCAGGGAGCTTTAACAAACCAGGTTCAAATCTGTCAAAAACAAAGAAAAATTTTAAACAGTACTCTTTTACCTTTTCTTCCGATCCTACAAATTCGTTACAACTTTCAAAGTCTATCACAGAACTTAACGATTTAACAATACAGGATATTTTTCAATGGACTTCAGAGTTCAGAGAAACCATGGAACAATGCCAATGGTCAGCATCTTTTTTAATTGCCGTGCTGCATTCGGTAGTTTCGCCTTCGCTTTTAGATATACTTTCAAAGAAGAAAATTTTGGACATAGAAAAGCATTTTCTTGCGCTAATTTACAGCGCCTATCCCGAACAGGATTCCCATTGGTACTTAGATGCGATTCAAAGAACAAAACATGTAGATTTTACGGATATAGTTTGTTATACGCCCTATCCGGGCGTATAACAAACTAGGTTTTTAAAAATTTACCCTTATGAGAACGGGTGTGTCGCAGTTTGAAAGTTACGTACAAATCCGTAGAATGCCACCTAGAGAGATGATTTCTGTTCTGCGAGAACAAAACCTTTTTTTGACCAGTATGTCCTGTTCTGAGTGTTCATCTGGCATGGTTGAGAGATCAAAGAAAGACCCGGACCTTATATGCTGGACTTGTGATAATAAAGTGTGCAGGCTCTACAGAAGCACAAAGAGCATTAGAACTGGATCATTTTTTGAGGGATTTAAATTGCATTTGTCCGAGATCTACGCTATGATTATGCTTTGGAGCAAGGGAAAACAGATTAAAGAGATCATTTCCGAGCATGGATTTAGAAGAAACAGCATCGTAGCATTTATAAACAAGCTGAGAACTATTCTTAAAGGATACTTCGAGGCTGATTCTATGAGATTGGGAGGTCCAGGTATTGTTTGCCAGATCGACGAAAGCCAGTTCGTCCACAAGATCAAACATCATCATGGTAGAGCACCATCAAGTGATGTGTGGGTTTTTGGGATCGCAGACACCTCTTTCTCTCCTGCGAAGTGCTATATGGTGATTGTTCCCAATCGAACAGCTACTGTTTTACTTCCGATCATTGCTAGGATATGTAGACCTGGCACAATCATTCACTCTGATGGCTGGGGATCATATGTGAATATTGAAAGTGAGCTCGGGTTCCGTCATCTGGTTGTAAACCACAAGACAAATTTCGTTGATCCGATAACTGGAGCCCATACCCAGAACATAGAGTCATTCTGGAATAAGATGAAGATTGTGATTAAGAAAATGTATGGTGTTCAAAAAGCACAACTTCCTGGTCTTCTAGCTGAACTGATGATCAGAGATGAGTTTAAGCAGACTGTGTTCATCAATATCCTATCTTTATAAGCCATAAGCAATAAAATTAATTAATTCTAAAACAAGCCTGTTTTTTTTACAATGCTGCTTTTTTATTATCATGCTAGAAAAGTTATTCTCTCTTAAAAATGTGTAATTTTTTATTCCGGGCGTATAACAAACGAGGTTCCCTCCGGGCGCGTAGCAAACTAGATCCGATTTTACATATATCGAACAATATCATAATCGAATTAAAGACCTTACAACTAAACTAAAATGGTGTTTGTCACACGACATCCTTCCTGCACCTAGGACGGTCAAGTAGGACTCTAAGACTTGAACCCCTCGGCTGTCATATCTCAATTACAGCCGAGTCATGGACGTAAACAAATACGTCTTCGTCAACAAACAAATGACGAATAAGAAAGTGTCTATCCTAGTGAATAATGCAAGAATATGAAAGCTGTACAAGAGACCAGCTTTCCCTCCAATGAATGATAAGTTTGACACTTATTAAAAATAAAATATAAAAGGATGAATTTCTAGCCCTTCACGTTGGCATGAAGAGCACCAGAATTAATAAACATTTTAAAACTAACAATTATTTAAACAAGCCGAGCGGCCAAGGAGGCAGCTCGCACCACACTGGCGACAACGCGAATAACGAGGATAACATAGGGAATGTTATTAAAAAGTTAGCAGGGATGTTAACTTCAGAAAAATATAGTAAATTTAAGGGGACTAGAGGAGAAACCCCCAGAAACTTTATTTAACAATTTACTGAATTAGAGGGGGAGAAAACACCGGAACAAATCTACAAAATCATTAAAACAAAACTAGAATTTAAAGCCCTTGCATGGTTCGAAGCAAAGGAAGGCTACGAAATACATGATTATGAAAGCTTTATAAAAGAGTTTGAGGTGGGATATTTACCGGCATCAGAAGCCGAAGACAATGAAAATATATTTTGGCAACTAATCTTTAATGGGCCAAAATTTCAAGACATTATAACCTATGTATACGAATTAATGAAATCTTCTGAAAGAAACAAAAAGAAGATAAGAAATGCCACTAAGAAGATAATGGAATATCTAGGCAACGATAGCTATCTATCAGATAAAATCGAGGAATGTATTACATGGGCAGACTTACTAAACTTCTGCAAGCGATATGAACAGAAGATAAATATAAATATAAAAAGGAAGCTAAATAACCACGATACAAATTACAGGGTATATGACAATGAAGTGAAAGAAGAACCCGAAGCGATTTATAAAACAAAAGCTACACATGGGGCCACATCGATTAGAAACAAAGACAACGTCGAAAAACAAAAGTCTGTGCTAGTATCAAAAAAATCTGAGGAACTACAGAGTGAAAACAATAACACCAAGATAGCAATACAGAAACTTCGAAAAAACAGCGGAAAGAACCCCATAGATGGGGAAGCTAGAATTCATAAGCCAAAACTGAACTTTAAATTAAATAAAAATACTACAGATTCACAAAAAGAAATAAGATACAATAACCGCCTTAACGAAATAACAGGCGAGAAACAAGAAGAAAATGTCGAAAGTTACAAAAAGACGAAAGAAGTAAAGGAAATTTTACCAGACAATGGCGTTGAAACAAACAACACGGATGGTGATTCGATACTTGTTGTAGGAGAACACAAACAGGAATCCCCAAGATCAATTTTAGGCGGGAAGAAACTTACGAAACTTAGAACCAAAAGGGGACTGCGTATACCTGTAACGAAAAAACCAGTAGAAACACTTACAAAAATGAAAGATGTTATTCCACCAAACAAAAAGAAAAAATACTACCAGCCATATCCGAGAAAAAGGGACAAAAAATTTCCCTTGAGATCTAAAAGAAAAAAAGGACTGATTAAAAAAATTAAGAAACTAGATATCAAACGTGAGAAAATTGTTATACCTAATAAAAAGTTGGGAGGAGGTGGACGTTACAAGACATACAATATATATGAGAAAAGAAACAAAGTGAATAGGAAGAATATCATGTGGATTGAAGAATTAGATCCAGCAGAGTGGATCCTTCGAAAGGAGGGGAGTGTGTCACACGACATCCTTCCTGCACCTAGGACGGTCAAGTAGGACTCTAAGACTTGAACCCCTCGGCTGTCATATCTCAATTACAGCCGAGTCATGGACGTAAACAAATACGTCTTCGTCAACAAACAAATGACGAATAAGAAAGTGTCTATCCTAGTGAATAATGCAAGAATATGAAAGCTGTACAAGAGACCAGCTTTCCCTCCAATGAATGATAAGTTTGACACTTATTAAAAATAAAATATAAAAGGATGAATTTCTAGCCCTTCACGTTGGCATGAAGAGCACCAGAATTAATAAACATTTTAAAACTAACAATTATTTAAACAAGCCGAGCGGCCAAGGAGGCAGCTCGCACCACAGTGTTTAAGAATCTCCGAGAAAGGTATGAATAGTAGAATATCTGAGTATTTTTACCAAGGTTTAGATATAACAACGAAATTAGAAATGACCAAGATTAATCCAAGGGATTCTATATCCATAATGAATCAAATTAAAGAAATAGAACAAACAATTATTAACCTTGGAAAAGAGCCATGTGTTAAATTGGATTTTAAATCCATGAAGAATAAAAAAGAATATATCCAACAAAAACTATTTTTTACATTTCATAAAAGCCGTGGACACTATACGAAAGATTGTAGAGCGCTAAACAGCTCCAAGAGAGGCGTTACCCAGAGAAATGATAAAAATTTAATTCTTAAAGAACCGGATACCCCAATTGGTTTGCCCGAACTACTGGGAAATGTCAACCAACCCCAAATTACCCTATCATTCGACACAGGAGCAAGCAGCAACTATATGAGTAGATCAATGGTAAAACAACTTGAACTTACCCCTCTTATAGTCGAAAACAGGCGAATTGAATATGGAAACGGTATTATCTCGAATACTAACGAGGCTGTCGAAGTATATTTAACAATAAAACAATCATAAATCGTTAAAGAAAGAGTTATTTTCATCGTACTCGACGATCTGATTCTGGACTGTATATTGGGAAGACCCTTTTTAAATAACACCAGTACAGTAATAGACTATCACCAAAAATCTATTTATATTCTAAATAAGAGGTTTCAATTTACGAACAAAGATTATCAAGATTGGATAAACAATCCAGACTATATCATATGCTCTAAATCAAAAATGATCACAAAAGACGAAAGTACATTAATTCCAGATTATATTAAATCATACATTAAAGACGTACAAGAAAACAATCCGTCTCTTGGGCAACTACCTTCGCAAGGTTTTCAGATAAAAACAACTACCAATACTCCAGTATTTTCAAATCCTTACCAAGTGCCCGTAAACATAAAAGAACCACTCAAACAAGAAATTGATAATCTTTTAAAACTGAAGATTATACAAAAAAGCACGTCTCATTACGCATCGCCTGCATTCCCTATTCTGAAGAAAAACGGGAAAATTCGATTAGTAGTAGATTATAGAAAACTTAACTCAGTAACAGTAAAACAAGCATTTCCATTTATAAATATTCATGAACAACTAATATCATTACAGGAAGCAATTTTTTTTCACAAATAGATCTAAATATGGGCTATTACCAGATCCCAGTCGCTAAACAAGATGTTCACAAAACCGCGTTTGTGCTTCCATGGGGACAGTATGAATTCCCAAGAATGCCCTTTGGGCTTGCCAATGCGCCCAGAGAATTCCAACGATGTATGTCCGACCTTTTGGTTCATCTCGAATTTGTAAAAATTTTTCTAGACGACGTACTAATATATTCTAAATGTCAACAAGACCACGAAGAACATCTTAAAATTGTATTATCACTTCTATGTAAGGCAGGCGCATCAGTTAATTTTGAAAAATCCACTTTCTTTGTGCCCGAAGTAACCTATTTAGGAAATATAATTTCATCTAAAGGAATAAAACCAGATATTTCCCGGGTTGATAAATTTACTATAAAAAAACCCCCAAGAACGAAGAAAGACTTGATGAAGATTATTGGATTCATTATTTGGTTCAGACCTTATATCAAAAATCTTTCAAGTAAAATAGCATTCTTGACCAAAAAACTAGCAAAGAAAAGCAAATTTTCGTTGACCAAAGAGGAAGATGCTTCAGTAAAGAACATTATTTCGGAGATCAAACGACAAACAATGTTAAATTATCCCGACTACAAAAAACCTTTTCTACTTACTACAGATGCATCCGAAGAGGGATTAGGATCTACTTTACTTCAAGACGAAAACCTTATAGGACTTTATAGTTACAAATTTTCAGAAGCCGAAAAAAGATACACGGTTATGGAAAAGGAATTTCTAGCAGTAATTAAATCACTCAGACACTTTAAGCAAATCATTTTTAATTCAAAAATACACATCCAGACAGACAACGCAAATTTACTTTTTACAACAGAAGCCCTGAATAAACGAGTTCAACGCTGGAAACTATTACTTGACGAATATTATTACACAATCACTCATATTAAAGGAGAAACAAACGTAGTTCCAGATCACTTATCAAGGTGTTGTGCACTAAGGGACTACATTTTTGGAAATTTTAAATATAACCTAAAAGAAATCTTAGAACAACAACTGCAAGATTCTAAACTGCAAGAAAGCGTAGAAGATTCACCACAAAGATATATACTCCATGATTCGGGCATTATATCAGACAATGTAAACCGACTTATCCTCCCAGATACTATATTTACAACATATTTAAAGCGAATTCATGACTATTTAGGACACCCAGGAGAAGTTAAGCTTTATAATTCCATAAAAACTTATCTAACGGGAAATAATGTTAAACGAAACATTCAAAATATTAGTCAGCAATGCTTTAAATGTCAAACAAGTAAAAACTTTCGCGCAAACTATGGAGAACTAAAAGGAAACCTTTCTTCAAACACGCCATTTAAAGATATATCTACGGACATAATAGGTCCATTTCGCTCAGACGAGTTTAAGTCAAATATAGTTGAAAACAAATTTTACATACTAACAATCACAGACAGATTGACACGATGGACAGAACTAATTATACTTCCACAGATTACCGCAGCAGCAGTTTCTGAGGCATTCGAAAACAATTGGCTTAAACAGTGCCCCATCCCTCAAACTCTACTTTCAGATAGGGGTAAACAATTTATATCGCAAAAATTTGAAAATATTTTACAAGCGTATAAAATCAAGCATATTCTTACTTCTCCATATAATCCTACGGGAAATAGCATCAGTGAGCGGATTAACCAAACCATCGCTACGATACTAAGAATCAATAAAGGAAACTTTTTAAGCGAGACGATTCAATTAGCGTTTAGAGCCTTAAATTACGCTGCTCATAAAACAACCGGGTTATCTCCATTTGAGTTTAGGTTTAAATATAGTCCACTTGATCCCTTCAAACGAAATTTATCATTTGACACTCGAAGTATAATTCAAAACATACATACAAAAACAGCCAAAGATAATGCTAAATTAAACAAGTCTAGAATAATCGATCACAAATTTGCTAAAGGTGATTATATTTACATTAAGAATGTAAACGCAAAAGAAAAACTTAAGGACAAATGGCTAGGTTCTTTTATTGTGGAATCTATCCAGGCGATCAGTTGAAGGTTCTGGAAGACGATAAATTTACATTGGTAAATATCAAAAGAGTAAGGCCGGCTAAGGTGGGGGAAACTGAATACCCTCACTATGACCAATTATACTCACGGAAATAGTTGTTTCAGATCAATGTTTTAATTGGTACTCGTGTAACCAATTATATTTGATTTGATTCAGAAAAAACTATTTAAGAAAATTATTTTTTAATAAATATGAATTACTCTTCAACATGTAAATCTATTTACATTTCCTTTTTATAAACCAACAAGGTGCCGCCAAGACATGGCAGTATGTTATCAGGAATTGTTATTTTCCAATTCTTTTTTATAGATCCAAAATACACGTGTTTTACATATCATTTCGAAGCTTCTGAAATGTTGTGTCTATATTTTTTTTCATTTTTATTGTCTAATATTTGTTTATCAGAATATACTCTTATTTATTTGTTTTTTTTGGTCAAATAGTGCTTAGTTCAAAAATTTAAATGATTAATACATTTTTTAATCTTGTTAAAATGTATTGTACATACTATCTTATTCGTGGAAATATTTTAAATCAAAAAGTTACGTTAATTCCTATTTTCAAATCGCATTAATATATGTATTTTAATAAAAAATGCTAGTGTTGCTCTTTTTTCGATTGTGTGTGTACATATTTATGTTGTAATGAACGACTTCATATAAGCCTCTATATAGTTTAGCGTTCACTTAGTACACTAGCACTCATTAGTTTTAGGCTTTAGTGTCGCTGTTTAATATTTAACATTTAATAGATTTAGGGGTTGTATGCTTTTAGAATAAATGCTTTCTATATAATATTTTTATTGCATATTACATTATGTAACTACTACGCACTTCAACTATTTATAATAAAAAGAATAGATCTTTAACTATTATCTATTAATAGCTTTTATGAGAAGCATAGTGCATAAAGCAGAAATGATTAAACATCATACCAATTTCTTATCTAATGTTTTTTAAAGGCATCACAATAGATACAAATAATTACATAAACAATATTTAATTAGAAGCGTTCTTTTTGAAACTAACAAAAAGAATTAAAATGATTCCATCATTTTTTGTGATAAACACTATGTGAGGCTGGCCTCTCACTGCCTGTTTTAAATGCTTTTTATTTAAAATACTTTTATTGTGGTTTAGTGGTGTGGAGTTTTCTATCTCCTTTTCATTCCTTAGTTTCATCCTCTCAGGGGGGGACTTTGCTTAAATGGTTGAGAATGACAGTTTTATCATGTTTGACAACAAAAGTACAGTTGACCAAACATGGCGGGTTGGGCCCCGATTACAAAATTAGGTCTTTGCCTATCCCCTGTCATATCTCAATTATTGTGTTGGCCTCTCCGATGACCTGGCAAAACACACTTCATTCCTTTACAGGGCAAGTCTCAGTATGCACCCGGCTTGTCCCCTGGCATCTCCCCCACCTTTAAAGGGATCCATTCATCTGGATCCGAGTGTTCAATTGGAATTATTGCTTTTCATTTACTGTAGAGGTTTTCTCCCGAAGGTCCTCAATCATATAGCTTCCATGTCCTTTGTTTTTGACAATTTTGTAGATGTTCTTAAACATTTCGTCCAATTTACTACGTCTGTAAACTTGTAGATTCTTTCTTCTTACAAAGGTGCCAACCTTTAAGGTGTCTGTTGCTGTTCCAGCGTCGACTGCTTCGATATCTTTTTTCCTGATTTCTTTCTCCTCTTCGTTCATCATTTCTCGTAAGTAATTTAATCTTTCAAAAATCAGCATATTTTCTTCGTGTTGGACAGTGCATGCTTCCTCATTCATCCTATTTGGTTTCCTTCCGTAAATTAATTCGAACGGAGATTGCTTTGTGCTTTTTCTAGGACTTATCCTATACGCATATAATGCAAATGCTAAAAGTCGGCCCATTCATTCCACCTTTGGTTTACAAGCTTTACTAATTTTTGTACTAACGTCTGATTAAGTCGCTCTGTTGTACCGTTACATTTAGGATTGTACGCCGGCGTATAGTTTTTCTTGGTGTTCATTATACCACATATCGCTTTTACTATTCTGAATATGAATGACAACCTTGGTCTGATAATAACTGTTTCGGGGGTCCATGAAAGCAAAAAAATTCTTCAATTATAAAAAGCCACATTCTCGGCTGTTTTCAACTTTATGGCTCTTGCCATGACCCATCTTGTAGTATGATCTGTAGCTACTACAATAAACCTATTTCCATTCATTGTTCTTGGTAGCGGTCCAACAGTATCGTTTACTACCATGTCAAATGGATTTGTTAACGCTATTCTGTATTTTTGTAGTCGCCCTGAACCTTTGCTGTATCTAATACAGATGTCACATGATTTAATGTATCTGGATATTTCGGCATACATTTCCTTCCATTTTACTTCTCTTAGGATTAGTATATAAGTAGCCTCGACTGATCCGTGACCATTTTCACAATGGTTGCGTTGAATGATTTCTTCTAAATGAGCCTTGTTATATTCTGTTTATGTAATATCATTATCCTCTTTCTTAGTTGTTATCGATGCCACCATTCTGCTTAGAGCGTCTGCTGCTATGTTATCTTTACCTTTTATATACATAATAGTGTACTTAAATTCCTGAGGCGTGATAATCCACCTCATTATTCTTCCTGTGGTTTCTTTTATCCCCTGAAGCCATTTAAGAGCTTGGTGATCAGTGCGTATAGTAAACTCTTTAATTAGATATACTTTGAATTTTTTGATGGCCCATATTATGGCCAAACACTTTTTATCTGTATAATGTAGTTTACTTCTGCTAAATTAAACTTCTTGATAAGTACATTACAGGCATCATTGTTTCGCCTTCTTCTTGACAAAGAGCACAACCAATATTCTGGTTAGATGCATCTGCATATATAAAAAATCTTTTGGTGAAGCTTGGGTGTTATTTCCGAAGCTTCGCTAATATCTTGCTGAACCTGTCTAAAGGCCTCTTTTTGGTTCGCATTCAATTCAAATTTCTTTGTTCTTCCACCAATAATGGTGTCGTATAGGGGGTCATTTTTAACAAATAGTTCTTTATAAACTTGATAAAGTACTGTGTGAATCCCATAAAACTCTTCATCTCCGTCTTAGTCTCTGGGAATCTCTATGCCATAACTTTCATTTTTTGTTTTACCGGGATGGTCATCTTTCCGTCTTCAATGTCGTAACCTAAAAAATTTATCTTCTTCTTCAGAATCTCGCACTTATCTTTGTTTAGCTTAAATCCCATTTTCTTTATTATTTCAAATGTAATTCTCATATGAACTAAATGCTCATCTATTGTCATCGAGTATATAAGGATATCATCTAAAACACCATAATGAACTTATACAAGTACTTATTAAAATATCTATTCATTATCTTTTGGAAAGTGAATGGGGCATTGATAAGCCCGAAGGACATTTTCTTCCATTGGTAGATTCCATTTCTCGTCCAGAATGCCGTTTTATATCTATCATTCTCTCTGGCCGTGACTTGGTGGTACCCCGACTCGCAATCCAATGCTGTAAAATACTTCGCGCTCGAAGGCTCCTCAATTGTTTCGTCTACTCTGGGAATTGGGTAGTCCTGCTGTACTGTTATTTAATTTTCTATAGTCTATGCAGAACCTTATCTCGCCGTTCTTTTTCTTGATCAGTACTACTGGCGATAGACAATTGCTATCTTACTCCTCTATTAGTCCTATATTCAAAAACTTTTTGATCTCTTCCTTGATTATTTCATTTTCTTCTGGCGATCTCCGATATTTAGCAGGTGATATGAACTGAGGTGTTTGTGTTTCGATAGCATGGTGTATGTCTAAGCATCTATCCGTGTTACTATCTGTAAAAATAATTTTATTAATTCTGATAATTTTTTAGCGTATTCTGTTGTTCGTAACTTAAATTGCTTCCATTTCCCGTAGCTTTAAAAAATATTTCCTTCTTTTCTGTATATATTGTTGGAATTTGCTTTTGTTTTTTTTATAACTCTCATTTTCTGAGTTATCTATCATGCTGCCTATTTTAAATTTTCTTATCTCGACTACTCCTAGGATCATGTCTTCTTCCATGTCCTTCATCGGAGGCATTTTTGTCGTCTTTTCACCGTTATGTTCAATATCGACATTGCAGTCCCCACTTGTTTTGGTTTTACCTGTTATTCCTTTAACTGAAGTTTTATTTCTCTTAATTTTAAGCTCCAGTTTCTTCGCTACGCTTTCCTTCATAAGTGAGACCCCAGCCTCGGTATCTATTAATGCTACTAACTCATACTTCTCTGTAGTTAGGTTTACGCGTAGTCTACAGTCCCTAGAGTTTTTTTTTATAGCGGCTGATATCGATAGTATTCTTTCTGTTGGGGACTGTGTATCTTTCTTTACGTCCTTCCTTGTGTCGTTAAATCTTTTTTCTTTATTCATATTTTTTGAAGATAAAAATTTTCGCAACTCTCTGTTTATTGCCGATTCGTCGCCTTCTGCGAATTCAATTAGGTCTTCCCATGTATCCAGGGCTTGTAATTTATCAGTTAAGTACCCAGGTATCAACATTTTATGTTTTTTAATCGCTTTGTTCAGAAGTATTTGTTTCCCTCCGCGTTTGTCCCTAGATCATAGGTATAACTTATTTTGTCGTGAAAGATGGTCCTTCTTTAGTAATGAGTAGAACACTTCATCTTTTTCTTCTGTCTTCTGCTCTATGCAGTACTTCTTTTTAAATCTCTTTTTGAAATCAGAGAATTCTATCAGGCCAGTGGTCTCTTGGAAATTGAACCACTTTTCCGCCTTAAATTTTAAGAGTGATTTAGCTCTCTTTACTAGCTTTTCAGAAGTCCACTCGTATTCCACATCGATGAACTGTTCTAGGAATTCTTTTGCATTTTCGTTTTTTTCTACCTTTGAAAGACTTGCATTTATTGGATATTAGTAATTTTCTTAGGTGCTTCACTGCATCTTCTTCGTAGTGGGTTTTCAAATTTTGGTTGTTGTCGCCAATGTGAGACTGGCCTCTGCCTGCCTGCTTTAAATGCTTTTTATTTAAAATTTTTTTATTGTGGTTTAGTGGTGTGGAGTTTTCCATCTTCTTTTCCTTCCTTAGTTTCATCCCCTCGGGTGACTTTGCTTAAATTGTTGAGAATGACAGTTTTAACATGTTTGACAACAAAAGTACAGTTGACCAAACATGGCGGTTTAGCCCCTGATTACAAAATTAGGTCTTTGCCTATTTCCCTGTCATAACTCAATTATTGTAGTGGTCTCTCTAATGACCAGTCAAAACACATTCATTTTTGGGCAGGGCAAGTCTCAGTATGCACCTGGGCTTGTCCCCTGGAACACTATTTTTCTGTTCAATCTTATAAAAACATACTTAATTGTCGAATAATTATTTCAAAGTGTATTAAAATATTGTTGTGACATTCTCATGTCATTGTTTATTTGAAATTTTTATTATTAAATGTCAAGCGCCTAGGGCGCACGTGCGCCCAGCCCGCACAAAAACGAAGTTTTTGCCGGGTTCGAGCGCAGTGAGAACAATTTTTTTTTTCCGAAGGAAAATTAAGGAATAAAAAATAATAGATTTGTTTTACTTTAAAAAGATAATTAAATTGTTTAGATTTACAGAAGTTTTTTTTTGCATGGGAATATTTTTTATATTGGAATCTTTTTAAACTCAAGATAATATGTTGGGTTCGGGAATCCTTATAAGTAAAAGTACTGAAAAAATATATAAACTAATTTTTTATTTTTTTAATTAAATTTAAATCTACTATAACTTCATTTCCTTCTAAATTTAACTTTACTCGATTGTTAGATAAAATTTCTATTACTATAGACTCTTTATGATAGAAAGATTCAAGTTTTTTTTTCTTAGTTTTTTTATTATTATCAAAATCTTTTTTCAATAAAACAGTATCACCTACTTCAAAATCATAAATAGAATTGTGTACCGCGCGTCTATCCATTCGTGCAAAGTATTTTTTTTGGTAACTCGAAAATACACAGTCTTCTTTAGATTTTTCTTCCTTTTTAACACAATCGATTTCATTATCAACAGACACAGGACATATTTCTCTATCTAACTCTAAAGACACTTTATTCTCAGGTTCTAAATTTTTACGAACTACTGTGTTGTAACCAGCTCTGTTAAACATTTTCTCAAATGGAGTAAAAGAAGTCGCAGAATGAACTGCTTGATTATAAACACTAGTAACCTTTTTTAGACAATCAATCCACCTTTCACTTCGTTCTGATGTTTCTTCGTCCATTAATTTTTTTGATAATAACCTTGTGATTGTTTGGTTAAACCGTTCCACCTGACCCTGTGTCTGTGGATGTCTAGGTCTCCCGTTTATTAGAAGGATTTTATATTTTGATGCAAGATCATACATCAATTTGTTCCTAAACTCCTTACCATTATCACTTTGAATGATCCCAGGTACACCATAATGTTCAAATAAATCCTCCAAACACTCTATAACACACTCAGCTGTCTTACCTTTTAATGGATATGTTCTGGCAAATTTTGAATATACATCCAAAATAGATAATATCCAGCAATACCCATCGTTAAACTCCTTGTATGATCTCATATCAATAAGATCTATCATTAGGCGTTCCCATGGAAATTCTGCTGTAATATGTTTCATTTTTCCTTTGTCTTCAAAGGCTGACATTGAGCGCAAATTTTACATTCACGTACAACATCACGTATCAATTCCCTTGGGATTGAAAAATATAAACATTTACTTTTTAGGTATAGGGCATTCTGACCTAAATGCCCATCTACGTAAAGTTTTTGCATTTCTAACTTCATCGCACAAATATCCGTTTGTGCAAAAACCTTTAAATGTAGATTGTCGATACCTCTTAAGTAAAGATGATTATCTACAATTGTAAAGTGTTCAGCCTTTTTCCTTAATCTCGCCAAAGAAAACCTCGAAATATCTTTTACGACTTTGTTTTCTACAATAATATCTAGAATATTTTTATATTCTTCCGAGTTTTTCACAGGTAAGACCATTTGAGGGATGTTATGAAATATTTTTTAAAATGGTGTTGTTTTTAACTTATTTATATTTTAAGGTTTTTTTATAACTGAGTTTAGCTCAGCGGTCAGAAATTCTAAAACGAACTGGTCAAATTTTAAGAGGAAGGGTTCGATCCCCGCGCGAGCCATTTTTCATAAGCTCCCTTAAAAAAATGAAAAATGGCTCAAAAAGCGGGAATTGGGCCGTGTGCGGGCTGGGGCGCACGTGCGCCCCGCGCGCGCGACATTAAATACCCCTTAACTTGGATTTGTTTAACATATTTAACATATATGAATACTGCTCTAAATTATGCGATTTGAGTAAACCAATAAGTATTTAAAAATTGAAGCAATGAACAAATGAAATTAATAATCTAAAGATTGGTCAAGTGAAAAATAATTCATCTGTAAAGAACATATCTTGAGAATCAATAAGGTTACTATGGAAAACATAAAATACTCTACAGAAATACTTTTACACTTAAGCAGTTATGTTTATATATAAAAAGTATGACTATTTCAATCTTACAAATATGAACGAATATCATGCTTTGAAAGGTACAGAGAAATTATGGAATATCTACAAAAAAAAAATCTTCTATCATTAAAAATTATCTGTCCACATTTTTTATCAAAATAATTTTTAATCTAAATAGTTGTTTAAGCGTTAATCATTTTATATATATTTTGATGTCCTATTTGATTTTTATCATCCTTAAATTTAAGGAGATTAATATAAAAAAAACAATACTCAATAAAATATGTACATTCCTTCCTTTTCTATATCAAAGATTATATTTATTTCGGTTACGATTATAGATGTAATTAGTGCGTATGTTCTTATAAGTTATACATTTCTACCAATTTATATTTCTGTGGCTATTTCATTAATTGCTTTCGCGTGTAAAATTCCAATTTTTATAATAATTTATCAGCATTTTGATAGAAAACTAGTATTCTGGGCATTTATTTGTAACGTCTTAAGTGTCTTATATACATGTTTAATACTAATATTAATATTTTTCAATCCCTTCTTATTTATTTTTTTACCAATATTGTTGGTATTTTTCATTATAAATATTATATTAAAAATTGTATTGACGATTAATATCTTTCTGCTTAGGGTATTTTTAATTTTAGATGTTACGATACCATCAGATTTGAATTACTTGAGGATTCAAGAAAGCTTAGGGGCGTTTACAACAAATTTTTCTCTTATGTAAATAAATATGAACATTAAAAACATACTCATAAAATTGAGTGTATTTTGATAATAAAAAATTACATTTCTGACCATATATGAAATTTTTAATGAAAAATACATTAACGTTATTATATTTTATGTGACTAAAATTGAGAAGGGGAATTTGGCTAAATCAAAATGTGATGGTTGATGGTCAAATTATACAAAAAAAAAAAATGAAATAGTATATTTCATGTCTTAAAGTTTTTATTTTAGGTTAATAAATGGGAACAAATCGACCTTTTGTATTATAACTTATTTGTACAATATCGTTGAATTTTTGCATATAAACAATAATTAAAAAATAAAAATGTTTATTTTGAATAAGCATAACAGAATATAAAAAACGAAAAAAAAGTATATCGAATGAACAAACTATGTTATAAATAAACAAACAACGATTTTTTATTCTAATAAGTTGTTTAGCATAATAATAAGCTTACCCTAATAAATAGCAATGATAATTGAACAAATAATATATAATAGTAAAAATATATGATATGTGCAAACATTCCCCCGCCTCTTATGTTTAATATACAAAATTAACTTATTTGTTAATGTATTTGCTCCAAATTCAATATATTGAAAAAGGCTATATAAACACAACATCCATTACATTTTTAATAATTAAGCACGTATATAGATTTAGTTTTCTAGCATTTATTCATGATTACCTAGAGATTCAATTTTGGTACTATTAAAAAAACTAAATTTACATTATTTTCGGGTTTCAACGAAAAACATAGTATTTTATTGGCATATAAACATTCTTGTGACAAAATAAATAAATTAAATTTCAATTTGTTACTTTTATCGCAGATATATTACTTGCACGGCAAAGTATAAAAAAAACAATTTTGCAAAACGCCGTTAATTACATATTTGATATATTTTATATTTCTGCAAAATGTTCATTCTCGAAATGAGCTTATAAATAGTGTTTCTTCCGAATAATATTTTACTTTTGGTAAACATGCTTATTTTTGGCATTAAGTACAACAATAAAGCATTCCATCAAAGAATTGGTTAAATTCAATTCTCGGGGCTATATAAGTATATGAAAACACATAGAACTCACGTTGTTTTATAAACATAATCACAACAAATTTAAATGATCAAACAGGTTATGAAAGAAAAAAAAATATATTGTATAGGTATTCAAAGAGATTTAAATTGATTTTTAACTGGGGTCATTAATATATCAAGCTGAAATATTAGACTATTTAAATAACGTCTATAAAGATTTATTATAGACTTTAATCTATGGCTGAATAGTAATATAAGCTTCAAAATTGGTAGATGGAGTAAAACATGGGTACTTCTGATTTTATAACTTATAAAAATATCTAGGCAGGAGGTTTAATATAGTGAAATTTTGAAATTCTTTATGGTGACATATTTTATTGAAAATTACAAAATAACATGCATGAAATTTTCATTATGAACAAGATAACAAAGAAAACTTTATTTTCTAGATAAATGAATACAATAAGACAAATTATGATTGTAAAAAAAAAAATCTTTTACTATTAATAATGTCGCGCGCCCAGTGCGCGACCGGATTTTATTTCTACTTTTTTTTAAACTAACTACAATTTTTAACATTTTAAATTTGTAATTATACAACTATGTATATACGTATGTAAACTGTTTATGATTTATTCAACTAATTTTTTTTTAATGATTCTTAAGTAAATTTTAAAACGTAATTCAAATCTATGACCTTCAAAGTGACGAATGACCATAACAACCACTGTACAAGCTGGTTGACATAAACACTTTTGAATATATAATAATAAAGGTTCATCATTTTAAAAAAATTTACTTTTTTAGCTCAAAGAAAGAAGTAAAAGATTAAGTTGAGTATGATCGACTTGTCCAAATACTTAAAGGGAACTAGGTTAGTCTAGAATATGACAAACATTTGAAATATAGGGCAAAGAAGAAATCCTAAAATTTTATTCTTGTGGATAACATTCTTTTCTTGAAAGATGTGGGGGCCTGGCACAAAAGAGTATTTGTAGGTACTATGGTCCAGGCCATGAAAATAGAGGTCCAAAGACTTCATCGGCAGCATCATTATGGCGCGAACCGTCTCTACGGTAAGTTTAAAGAACAATACTTCAATATGCCTAGGTGATTTGTAAGGGAGGTTTGCAGTGAATCAAATATATGCATGACAGCACAACCTCTTAAACAAAAGAAAAGTTCAAGCACATCGTCGCTAAAAGACCTTTTGAAAGATTTATTATTGATCTTGTTGATATGAGGACTTATAGTGATGAAATGATATTTATGTTGGATACTCACAGCAATAGATGTATTTTAAATATGCTTTTATCCCTGCTTTAAAACTAAAACCGCTGTTGAAGTTGTATCACAGTTAGAATACAAATTTCAAACGTTTTACTTTCCTGCTATACTTCAATGCGACAACGGCAAAGAGTATAAAAATAAAACATTAGTTGAATTTTGTAAACAAATAAAATTATGCTTTTTCATGGCAGACCTCGTCATCCCCAAAGTCAAGAGGTTAAATCAAACCCTTAAATCGTTACTTGCAAAAACATCTTTGCGAAAAAGGTTATAACAATAAGAACTGGGTGGTGGTCATTAATAAAAATGTTTATGACTTTAATACCGCTGTATATTCTGCTACAAAGAAGTCTCCGCATAAGTTATGGTAAGGAAGCCTTAGATACAATACATGTCTAAGGGAGAATGAAGATGATTACACTGATGGGGATGAAACAACTGTAAACACAATGCCGGGAAGAAATGCAGTGAGCAATGAAAAATATTTGACTCGAATGGACAGAAAATGTGTTCATAATTCCATCAATGATTTTTCTATTGGGGATTTAGAGGTTGTAAAAAAAGATTTCGACACTAATGCGAAAACAAAAAAAACTTAAATATTGTTCGATTTATTTGAGCCAAGGGAAATAATAGAAATTTTATCAAATAACCGATTAAGGTTAAAATACGAAGATAAGAAGGAAATAATATCAATGAATCTGGTCAAAAAATTAAATAAATGAGCCTTTAGATAAATTTTACTATTTATTTTATTATAAATTTGAGTTTTTAAGATCTTTATTTATATACTTTATTTATTGGAAACTGCATTTAATGTTTTATTTATGAAAATTATTTGTTTTTGAATAAAGAAAGTTATCTGTGTAAAAAAGATATCACTAATTCCGTTTTTTTTTTTAGTATAATCCATTTTATAATATATATATATATGATGTGCGATATTTTAAAGAATAAAGTGTAAAAATTCAAATATCAACGTACTAGAAATATGATATCTCGATTGACCTTCGTAGACTATTTATTAAACGGGTGTCTAAAATGTAATCTCTACACAGCTATAAGTACCTAATTATCTAAAATGAATTTTTGTGAACTCAATTTTAAATAATTTTTCTAAAACTTTGTATATGAGCACAGCATCAAATTTTTTTTTGTTTTTTTAATTTATTTTTCCAAGATAATCAATACTTGAGTTAAGACTTTTGAATGTAAAAAAAAATTGAATTAGTTTATATAAAAAATCCTCTTTCAATTTATTTTATTTGTTTATAAAAATTCTTATAAATTGAAGTTTAATTAAATTCTAAGAATCTTCAGAGCTGATCTAGAAAAATCAAACCATAAAAATAGAACTAAAAAAGTTTTATGAAAAGAAATAATGGAATAAAATGTAACCATCAATTTGTAAGAATAATCTTTTTAATGTATTTTCATTTTAATCTCTACCTTAAAATTCTATCAGACAGGAGCTCTTTGTTATAATCTCGATGCCCTTACAAAACACAAAGAGTTTAACCCAATTTGACACATATCTGTAGGAAGTGTAACACATGTTAAATATGGCAATGTTTATTTTGAGATATTTGACATGTTGTTCTTTAAATATTTTATAATAAATAAACCCATGTTTTCATTCCAACAATTTGGCGACAAGGACAAAAACTTTCTCATTTTCAGAAATGAAGAGAAAGACGACCCTCAGCAGTTCTTGGAGGATTTGCTAGAGGTAGGGCGCTTACAGGAGTACAGTGAGGGTAAGCTTATACTCCTTTTCAAAATGTCTCTAAAAGAAGAAGCAAGAGACTGGATTAATTCCTAGCCAATGGGACTTGGGCTTGATAAATTGATTGAAGGATTTAAAGGAAGATTTTTAAGTAATATACAACTGAAAATATCCATTGATAAACTTTCTTTGTTAAGATATAATGGGGGTTCTTTATTAAATTATCTGGATAAGATGGCGGGATTGGCACGAAAAGGCAATGTCCCGGAGAGTGTTTTGATAGCATTTGCATTAAAAGGATTACAAAATGACTTAGCAAATATTGTGTTAATGAACAACAAGGATTCTTTATCATGGGAGTACATCTACAGAGCTTTGAGTAACGTGAAGTGCGAAAATGTACCAAGATATACAGAAGTAGCGCGAAGTGGGCCGATGGAGGTAGATGCGATTAGGGGGAAGGTATACCCAAAAGAGAATCGGAAAACGGAGAAGACGGGTAAAATTAGGTGTTTTATTTGCGGCCAAAAAGGCCATATAGTTGCTCAATGCAGATTTAATGGTCTCCGGAAGAATGTAAGAGAAATAGAGAAAATAAAAGAGGAAGATAAAGAAGATGATTTAAATAAAATTATTTTTAACTATTCCTCTTCAAGATTTAATGACACTAGAATAACGCTTAAAGCAGCCTCAGTGAATAATTCTGAAGTAAGATTCAAGTTATTGATTGATACAGGAGCAGATCTAAATCTGATTAGACCAGAATTTTTACCAAATAAAACCATAGTTAATCGTTCAAAACAACAACTTAGGGCAGCAAACGGATCGAAGATAAAAATTTTGGGGAAACTGTAGCTAAGATTAAAATGGAAGGGATGATTTTTGAAGATAATTTTATTACAACAAGAGATATTACAATTCCATGTATCATTGGACATGCGTTACTGGATAAATACAAAATAAATTTAAGATTTGGGGATAATAGAATGGAACTTGAATCTGGGTTAATGGCAAAGGGTAAAGCCATAGGTTACCACAAGATCATCACAAAAGATGATAGACCAATACTTACACAGTTATACAAGTTAGGTGGCGCAAAAGAGGACATAGCCTCTAAAATAGTAAAAGAATACCTGAGCTTGGGAATCATAAGACCAAGTGAAAGTGCATGGAGAAGTCCGATAATAATTGTTCCCAAAAAGAATGGAGATCACAGGTTATGTGTGGACTATAGAAGATTTAATGATGCAACGATTAAGGACGCATACCCAATGCCACGAGTAGAAGAATTTATTAATGCATTAGAGGGCGCTACTTACTTCACAAAATTGGACGCAGAATGGGGATATCATCAAATTGATATGGCGCCTTGTGATATAGAAAAGACAGCCTTCGCTTGTAGAGAAGGGTTATTCGAATTTACGAAAATGCCATTTGGGCTTGTCAATGGACCTGCGACATTTCAGCGCGTGATGAATAATATCTTAAAAGAATTCTTATTTAAATTTGTTGTAGTATATATGGACGATATACTAATTTATAGTAAAACGGAAGAAGATCATAGAAGAGATGTTAAAAGGGTATTAGAAAAGCTCAAGTCAGTAGGACTAAAACTTAATAAAAAGAAGTGTGAATTTAATAAGACCCACTTAAAAATTTTAGGTCATGTTATATCAAAGGAGGGAATAAGTGTGGATGTAGAAAGAGTTAAAAGCATTCAAGAATTTCCAGTTTCTAAAAGTAAGAAGAAATTACAATCTTTGTTGGGACTGTATAATTATTGTGCTAAATTCATAAAAAACAGTCACAGGGTGGTTAACCCACTATTTGACATAATAAGACTCAAGAATGAGGAAGCGGATAACTTCTGGAAAAATGCAGAGAATGATAAAAAATACTGCGAGGCAATAGAAGAGGTAAAACAGGCAATGAAGAAAACGGCCTTATTGACGATACCAAATTTAAAAGATAAATTTATTTTGACCACAGATGCATCGAATGAGGGATGCGGGGCCACATTGGCACAAATGTGTGACGGGAAAGACAAGATTATTTCTTATTACAGCTCTTTACACTCCAAGACAGAAAAAAACTATTCTACTACTGAGCAAGAATTGCTAGCAGTTATAAAGTCGATTTAAAAATTCAGAGAATATTTATTATTAGGGAAATTTACACTAAAAACGGATCATCAGGCTTTGAAATACTTGTTTAAGTCTAGAAATGTAAAAGCTAGGTTGGCTAGATGGTCATTACTACTACAAGAATATGATTTTGATATTGAATATATATTAGGACCATCAAACTATACGGATCACCTGAGCAGAGAATTTAAAAAACCAGAGGAGAACGTTTTTGAAATAAATTCAATCCAAAAGAAAATAGTTAAAAAAGAAAGGACAATAGTGCTATTGAAGTTTTATCATGATTTATTAGGGCATGGATCAAAACAGAATATGAAATATAATATTGGGCGAAAATTTACTTGGAAAAATATGAGTAGAGACATAGAAAATTACGTAGATAATTGTGAAATATGTCAAAAAGAAAAACCACAGAGGAAATTTAGTGACATTGTACCCTTAGTAATGAAGACAATAGGCGAAATTTGGGAAGTAGACATAGTAGGACCCTTGAGAGAAAGCGAGCAGAAATATAGATTCTTATTGACAATGATTGACCACTTTTCGAAAGTTGCAGAGGTGGTGCCGATTTATACCAAAGACATGAACACGGTCATTTATTTGGTAGATAAACATATAGTCAGGAAGTATGGTATTCCAAAAGCCATTTTATCTGATAATGGTAAAGAATTCAAAAATAATATCTGTGAGGGATATGCGAAGACCAAAAAATTTATCTGGAAATATGGTTCCCCTTATAAACCTACAACCACGAGGCTTGTTGAGAGGTTTAACAGGACAATAGCCATAAAATTAAGGAAGGTTACAGAATTTGGGAAATTTGATTGGGCAAAATGTGTCCCCGAAGCAGTCAGAGCCTATATGCAATCATATCATAGGGCTATAGGGTGTGCACCAATAGAACTCTTAACAGGAATAGTTCCAAATAAGTTAGATGTACAGGAAGGAATGCATTTAACAAAAGATAAGAAAGAGTTTCAGGAGCAAGCTATTAAGAACTTGGAAGTTTACAGACGAGAATACGACACGAGTAAAAAAGCTAATTCCGGGGATAAGGATGCCATTAAGGTGGGAGATAGAGTTTGGTATTATTTAATTCTACCGTTCAGAGGAAAATTTGAACCAAAATGGGAAGAAAAAGGAACGGTTATAGACCTGCGATTTAATTCATTCAAAGTGTTACTAGATAATGGAAAAACAGTTATGGCAAGTCGAAATCACGTTAAGCTTTTAAAGGTAGGGTAGTGTAGGAAGTGTAACACATGTTAAATATGGCAATGTTTATTTTGAGTTTTTTGACATGTTGTTCTTTAAATATTTTATAATAAATAAACCCATGTTTTCATTCCAACAATATCTATTTTTAATTTATAGAATCTTATATTATCTTTATATGTTCATGATGTAAGCGGAAGTTAGTAAACTTTTACTACAAAAATAGAACTTTTTATATTAACCCTTGTTCATAATACACTTTTAATCCTCAAATATCAACTTATATTGAACACACTCTATGCTTATGTAAAATTTCTATCCAAATTCTTCCTTTCGCCCCCCCCGCGACAATTAATAAAATGCTGTCAACAATATATAGTTTTTTTCTAATAGCAAAAAGTGTGTTCTAACGACGCCATATTTGTATTATATAAACAATGGATAACGAAGAATTTTGTCCACATTTTAATTGTGAAATACCCAAAATTTTATTTTAGCATGCCGTTTTTGTAAAAATTGCTTAAATTTTAAATTGGATGTCGTATTCTATAAAAAATCGGGGTTATTGTAAACGACAAGGTTTAAACCCATTTATAGTTTTTTCGACTGTTGTCGTTACGATGCTATATATTGTATTAAGCTTGGGAAAAAATAATCTACCACAACATTATTTCAAATATATAAAAATAAATTTAATTGTAGTATGCTACATGTAGTTTATATTTCTAGTTTTTCAAGGATAAGTTTCGCGGTAGCGTCTCATTCTTGTGGTAGTTTCTAGTCTTAATGGCCCTTTCCACATCGGCTTCATCTTCTCTCCTTCGGTAGTCCATAAAAACGCTCTCTAGCGTCTTCTTTAGCGTGATCATCTGGATTACGTTTCTATTCTTAGGGATTTCAAGTCTTGTGCTATATGATTTGTGAAACAAAGTCACTATAAATTTCAAGTGATTACTTAGTAAATTATTTATGTTTTAAAACCATTTATTAAGCCCGGTTCGTCCAAAGGACATCGAATTCAAGTATATATATATATATGTATATATATATATTTAATTCACAAAACAGTTTTTTTTATTAACTTCATGGATTATGACAAAATGTTAAGATGATCGACATTTAACGTGATAAATTATGTTTTACGTTCCAAATATTAGTAAATATTTTGCAATTCCTCCAAAATCAAAGTTAACGAAGAAACCGTCGTATCAGGAGACCGTTTATATGATGATTATCGTTTTTACATATATTTGATATTTTCTATTTTAAACAAATTACAAATAGACTAAGTTACAAAGGTGTAACATGGGGCTTTTTGTTTCTGTCCGATGTATTCCATAGATACTTTAATTAAAAATCTCAATAAGTTTTATCTGGAGCATTAGTGTCTGACATACAAAAAAACCCATAAAATATTAAAACTCGTATTTATAAAAAATTATTTGAACCAGTATATGATATAATATAGTCGGTGTTAAAGCTTACAACCAAAAAAACAATAGAAGTAACAGCCAATCTATATTTTATGAATAAGGAACCCCTATTTTAAAAAAAAATATAAATTTCTAGACATTGTGATTGTTTAGAAATTCAAATATTTTTACTAAATACGTTTATGGTTTTTTTATCTAAAAAACTTGCATGTAAAATACCAGAAAATTATCAACACTAGTACAAAAACTAATATATCACATACTTTAACACTAAAAAATAACGATTACTATGCGCTAATTATTCATGATGAATTTATGAGCGTATGTTTTTATCTATCCTTTTTTCTTGAAATTAAATAAGAAAATACATTTTTATACATTATTTCTATGTAGTTCACATATAAGTGAATAGGCGACGAACCTTTCATTCTAGCATATAATAATCTTTTATCGAAGATCAGAGCTTTCTGCATCTATCTTGCGCCTTTCCTCCGGAGACTGCGCATTGTCATTTAAACTAACAAAAATAGTATGTATTCTTTCAGATTGAAACATTTTTTATAGATTTTAAATTGATTTTTGGTATTTCACTCTAACGTGAAGGAGAAACCATATGTGCAATTTTGGTATTGGGACTAAGTGATATATAAAATAAATCTGAATTTTTATTTTTGTTTCTACATAATCATGCTAAGTTTATTTTTTGTTGTGTGTCTGCTCTCTTTGGTATTTCGGCCACCTGGTGGCTTTTATTCTATCTACATCCCAAAACTTTCGAAATAAAAAGTTGTTCCTCACAATTAGTCGATTTTTTCTTTAGAATTGTGTATTTGTGCAGTTCGTTTCTAAAAAACACATATTGCATTGAACTATATTTTTTTTTTTTTGCCTTGTTGAGAATTATAGAGCAAATTCTCCATCATTAATCCTTTATTTTACCATTATATTAGAAATAATGGTCTTCATCTTCATAATGTTATACTGAGCTTAATCAATCAACATATATATATATATATATATATATCATAAATTGCAATGGGCTTCCTTATGAAGAAAAATAAATGCATTCGGATATAGAGAACTCTTTTAAGAGGTTAAACATATTTACTTTATAAACGAAGCAAAGAGTTTTCCGTAAACCAACGCTATAAACAAAAGGATCAAAAACGGTTCAATTAGCAAATTATTTCTTTTGGGGCGACATAAACAATTGTAGAAAAAATAAACTTCTTATAATTTTTCGATTTAGACAAGAATATATTGTTTTAAAGCATTTTTTGATTTAATGGGTCGAGCTACTCGTGTAATAGTTTAGATTCTTCGTAATTAATGCTGAGATGATTGACGGTTGTAAACAAAATTAGTAGAATTTTTTAAAAGACTGATACAACTTTTTAAAAAAATATAAAACAATTGACATAACATTTATTCCTCATAAAGACATCAGCTAGATGTATGAAATTAATAAAATCTCAATAAAAATATTTTTTCTTTTGCTTTCTATAACATTGGCGGCCTTTCTAAATATGTAATAGTAAAATGCGGATTATCACATGTTGGTTATATATGCAAGAACAAAATGTTAATTCAAGATTTTTATTTTTAAAGTTATAATCATATATAACAAACGCAAACTAAAACTAGATATAATGCCCGCCCTAACCTTCCCGGCGAGTAAATGCTTCTCGATAATATTTTTAATATAATTTTCTATAAAATTTTTATTAGTAAATTCTTAAAGTTACGGTTAAAAGGTGACAGATTGAGAGAAAATCAGATTTGGAAACAATACTGAATAAGAAGATTATAAGATGCATATTACAAGGTGATTCTTTGTTTTCGCTTTTTTGTACTATGTATGGACCCGCTGAGCAGAAAAACTGAATTCAATTTGACCAAAAGTAGAGATACAGAGCCACGAAAGCGTTAATGTAACTAACTGTCTTTTATTTATTAATGATATTAAGCTCCTCGCAGAGAACGACACGTTCTGAAACTGATGAATGAGGAAACTAAAAAGGGTTTCTCGGCCGTAGGGTTAGGAATGAACAGGTGTATATCTGCAACCAATTGTTAGTGAAGATGGAGTAATAATAGAAGAACATCAAGAATGCAAATACCCTGGAATAACAAAGGATGCCTCTAGTGCTGTCAGAAGAGAGACTTTTGAAAAAGTAAGAAATGAGATCTATAGAGGATTGAAAAACTGTGCAAGACCCTATTAAATTGTAAGAATATAATTTGAACTCCTAATTAACATGCAATATCAGTAATAAAACATTATGTAGGACTTCCTAAATTGAACCAATAGATTTCAAAAGTCTCGATTTTGATACCCGACAAATCTTATTAAGTACCAGGTCCATCTACAGCCAGCCTGCGAGGAAAGACTATACCTTCCTAGATCTGAAATGGGAAGAATCCTCATAAGTTTCAAAGATAGAAGCGAAAGTATGCTTTTGAATATTTATAAAATATTAGATGGGCCTAGAAATAGCTCACTAAGACGGGCAGAGATACTTAAAGTAGAGGCAGAGAGCAAATCCAACTTGTTTACAATTAACGAGTATCTCAGGATTGGGTACAGCTGTGTAGGAGATATACCCCAGAAGATGATAATAGAATCCCAAAAAGAAGCGCTTTACAGCAAAATTGACATAAGAACAAACCATGGAAAGTTGTTTAAAGCTAGGGACAATTATTTAGTAAGCATTATGGACTCTTCTACCTAGCTGATTAAAGGAAACAATTAGGCTAGATCTGAAGCAATTTACTGCTTCGACAGGATAGAAATATTTTCTGTGGACAAGAGCGACAATGTCTTCATTTTGGATCTCATAGATAGTTCGACGATCATTTAGTGTTATGTCTTTTCATAACATAACATAATTTTATTTTATTTATTTTATTTTCCCTCCAAGTTTTTTAAAAAATTATAAATAAAATTTTAAGAAAGGAGGGCATGATAAATTTTTAAGATAACTATAATCAAAAGAATAAATATAATGACAATAAAAACATTAAAAATATAAAATATAACAAAAGCCTCATAGAGGCATATTTAAAAAATGGCCAAGTCCGCATGGGACATCTCAATTTGAATTCAAAAGAGAATAACAAAAACAATTTTAAGGAGAAGAAATCTGATAATGAGGACGACTTTTTACAAGTAAAGATTAGAATTCCAGGAACAGAAACGGAATTTAACAAGAAAATAAGAATAATAAGAAACATAGATAACTGGAACATTACAACCTGGTTCATAGAATTTGAATCAATAGCGATCCAGAATGCCTGGACAAATGAACAACAAGTTTTAATTTTAAAAAATTTAATCCCAGACTCACGATTAGATAATGAGATTTTTGCAAAAGATTGCGTAACAATTAGAAGAAATATAATTAAGATCAAATATGGTGCTAGGACCAGTGACATTTTGAGCGAGGTATTTAGAATCTTACAAATCAGCTACCGAACGATAACCGAGTATTACGATGCTATTCATGTGAGAATTGTCATATATAGCGCTTACTAAGACAATAAGCAGAGAATAATTATCAGTGAAAGTAAAGCAAAAGAGTTTATAAAGTTTATACACGAAATTTCTGAACATTGCGGCGAAGTAATTATGTATCTTAATATTAAAAAAAAACACTACTGGGTACATAACATCAAACGAAATATAACTGAAGTATGTCACGAATGCAGCAAATGTTTAATCAATAAAGAGAGAAATAAGAAAAAATACAGCAACGTGAAAATATACAGCGAGAGAATATTTGAGACAATTAGTACTGACATTTATGGACCTTTTAGTTTGGAGGAGTTTGAGGGTGCATACTACTCGACCAAAGGTTTCATACTAACAATTACAGATGTATTTTCCAGATATACAAAGATATTTTTTAATGAGAAAATTCGAAGTCAAGAAGTTATAGAATGCTTAGAAGTTTGGCAAGAACATTTTACTAAACCAAAAAAGGTAGTTTCAGATAACGGAACTAAGTATACAAGCCATTTAGTAAAAAATTATTTGCAGAAACAAGGAAATATACAACAACTGATACCGGCGTATCATCCACAAAGTAACATAGTGTCAGAAAGAATTAACAGGACAATTTCCGAAATGTTGAGGATGAATAAAAAAAGGGATATGAAGAGTATAGTTAAAAGCATTGAACATAGAATTAATAACAACGTCAATACAACGATGGGCTTCTCTCCAAGGGAAGTCGTATTTAAAAGAAGTTTTTATGACCTAGAATCAAAGAAAATGGAATACAGTCAACCAAGCAGAACAGAGGTTCATGACACTGATATCGTGACATGTGGAAAAGAAGTCTACCGGAAAAATCCTTCTACTAATAAATTAGAACCAAAGTATTGCGGATCCTATAAAGTCTCAGAAGTAGGTATAAATGGAAGATGGGTAAAACTAGTTGGATACAACGACTGGATACATCTAAGTCAGCTGAAGTTCTAGAGGAGGCAGGATGTTATGTCTTTTCATAACATAATTTTATTTTATTTATTTTATTTTCCCTTTAAGTTTTAAAAAATTATAAATAAAATTTTAAGAAAGGAGGGCATGATAAATTTAAAAGATAACTATAATCAAAAGAATAAATATAATGACAATAAAAACATTAAAAATATAAAATATAAC
Source organism: Vairimorpha necatrix (assembly GCF_036630325.1). Classification (NCBI taxonomy): domain Eukaryota; kingdom Fungi; phylum Microsporidia; family Nosematidae; genus Vairimorpha; species Vairimorpha necatrix. Next base: position 240,856 of record NC_088825.1, on the reverse strand, counting down.
AAAAGCCTCATAGAGGCATATTTAAAAAATGGCTAGGTCCCCATGGGACATCTCATTTAGCTACCAAGTGTGATTGAATGTGGGGTTTTGATTATATTAAAAGACAAAACGGGGTAATTAGATCAATCATCTCTTACTATGTATTAAATATGGGTTTAAGAAGACAAAAAAATACGTGGACACTCAGTACAGAAGATCATAAAATGGGCGTGCGGAAATAAGAATAGATACGAGAATATCCAATAATGTAAAGGAGACCCATAATAAGTCGGATATTATTGTGTTTGACAAAAAAAAAGAAAATTTAAAGTTGAAGTTGGTATAACCAACCAGGATGGCTTACTATAGTCGAGAAAAAAAACTACGAAAATATGATCTTCTTGCAAATGAACTAGGACTAATACATGAATCTCGGACAAGAATAGTTCCTTATGTAATAACATGGGCTGGGGGGTGACCAAATATCAGAGAAAGTACATCAGGGAGTTGGAAATCTAACCCTAACTGGAAGCATACATCCAATCTATTGTGATGAAGAAGACTCTAAAGTTCATCTCTTTGGAACGACGACGAGGATACGATCAAGAGGATGCAGGAGAAGAAGAGGTGGCTAGAGCTGTGTGATGTTATGAACTACCTCACAATAACAGATGTCATGAACATCAACAGTCAAAGGTGTCCTCCGTGATGTGCCAATGCGTCAATAAACAAACAAGCAAAAGAATACTTTGATAATAGGTTTATAAATGTAAAAGCATGAACCTTTAGTAGAATTGCTAAACAATTCTTATTGTTGTGACATTTTCATGTCATTGTTTATTTTATATTTTTATTATTAAATACCCCTTAACTTAGATATGTCTAACAGTTACATTAACTAAATACTCAAACAGGATGATTTTTTTTGTTTTGTGCATAAGAACAAATGTTTTTTTATCTTTCTACCTACCTTGTCGGAGGAAGACCAGTCTTTAAAAATACAAGATTTTTTTTGTTTTTCATCATTGTTCATTTTTTTTCGTAATTCTCAAATTATAGTATTTAGCATATAAAGTAGAAATAAATAATTAGATCTTTTTTACTTCTTTTAAATGAGCGTTTTTTTGAAATCGCTCATAACTGTGACATGCCATGTTTCCTTCGACTCTTTAAGCATTTATATATATTCTGGGATGGTTTTTTTTTTCTTCCATCTCTCCGTTTAATATCAGCGTCTGTACACGACACAAGGCTAAATTAAGTAGATAGATATTTATATTGGGAAGTTAATGTATCCAAAAGACAGTTGATTTGTAGAAGTTCTACGTTCATTGGTAAATATTTTGAAATGGTTAGTATTGGCATGCAGGCCTTGGTAATTTAAGCTAATTCGTGATTTATTAGCTTCCTTCTCTTTGAAAAATTTTCAATGTTTTCGCATCGAGAAATCCAAAAGACTATGAAAATTAATACAGTTTCATTCACGTTATAATTAACACTTAAGATTGATTTAAAAAAATTTAAGGAACTTAGCCCTTTTATGAATCCAGTAAGATTTACATTACGGCTTTACATAAAAATGTACAAGATAAGTAATTTATATGCGTAAAACTAGGTGAACTAAGCAAATTTAAAAACGATCCTTATGTGGACAACTACTTTATAATCTATTATGTTACAGTCAAAAAGATTTTTTTATATCTGAGTTAGATTAGAAAACTATTGTAATTTAGAAAATATATTATGGCGCATAGAATTTTGAACTAATTATATTTATTTTCAATTTTTGTTGTAAGAGGGCTTCCTCCATGAAAAAAAATATTGGGAGTTTTATAAAAACTTAACTTTTTTTATATACCCAATTTAATAAAAGAATATTAAAATCTGTATTCATAAAAGCATAACTTTTACTAAAACATCATAGATTTTTTGATTATTACGTAAAAGAATGAACAGAATCATATAAAAAGAATAAATGCTTTTATGGTTCACAATTGAATCGTAAATTAAATAAGTAAATTTGCGTAATTTTAATTTTTTGCTTAAAAAATCACGGTATTATTAATGAGATTTATTTTTACACTTTTTAAAGATGCATAATGTTTATGCTCGTATGGTCTAAAATGCTACAGCTTTTTTACACGTAAATCTTTTGGAAATTTAGCTTTTATTATCTTTACTTACATCTGTGCTTAAATTTCTTCTTCATATATTTTCTGATCATTTTTTGTTCTTCGATAGAACAATATAGACGCTAATTATTCTTCGGCGAAATAAATTAATGTATACATCATAAACAGTTAGATTTCCAGATATCTTATGCATTTTTATTTGTATCTTGTCACCAAAATACCAAATACAGGGCGAAATCTAACTATTCTTTCCGACATAATGTATTAATACAGTATATTTCGGAATTAATCTTCTTTTTTACATTAAGAGCCTGTGTTTCTATTTATTTTCACTATTAATAGTTGTTTTTCATATGTGTTAATTATAGGAATACCAGCCTTTTTTAAAATTTATTACATATCAGTAGATATTAGAAATTTACTGCAGTTACGTTAACATAGCCTTAATATCGTATACAGAATAAATATATATCTTCTTTGTTTTGTTATAGGCATATTTAAATAATTATAAGCTGTAAATATATATGACATTTAGTTATGATATTCATTTAATCTTACAAAGCAAATGAACACACTAGACAGCTATCAGTACAAGTTTATTCTTTATTGTCGATTTGTGGACGTTGTTCTCTTACCATAGGATGTATTTTTAATTTTGCTAAAAAATTGTTTTATATTAAGCATGTGTTCTCTTTGATAAGTAGAATAAAAACGATAAGAAGGTTATAGAACTCATTTTTTACATCTTATTAACTCTTAGATTCATTAGTTATGCTTGTATGATCATAGGCTTTTTTTGTAGGTGCCCTTAGCACAGTGGTAGAATGCAATGCTTCCATTGAGCAATGGCTGTGTTCGATTCCCAGGTGGCTTAAAATTGTTTCTACTTTCTATGATGCAGTTGGAACAACTCAGATGATGAAAATGTTCACGATAATCATTAAGTTGATTCAATGAAACTTGTGTGTGTCCAGCAACAAGGGGATTAGCATCTAGTGTAGGAACGCACCTCAAAGCCAAAAATCAATATCACCCTTTGGTGACATAATGATACATAAAAGTATCTAATGAGTACGGCCTAGTTGGAGCCCATGAATGGTGCACTATAGCATGGGATCCTAGAGCTAACTAAGAGAACAAACGAAGTAGGGCAATAGAAGGTCTCGTGGTCCCTATCCTATAAGGTTCTGTAACACGGTAGCCGAAACTAGTGGGAGACTGGTGGTCAACGCAGCCCAATAAAAATGCCGTTGGTGATGTGGCCGTGTAAGGAGACGTGTGTGCAATACAGATGATTATAGGGATCTTTGAGTCAGTACGATGATGTCTCTTCTCGGGGTATAGATAACCATGCCCGTTAAGTACATCCGCTGTGAGGTCACTCAGGACGCGATTTGAGGTATAAATCGAAAGTGTTCTCCTGGAGCCAAAGTCCAATGGATACGGCAGAGCTTACTACACCTGCAGGTTATATGGAAAAAGTTTTAGTGAGTAAGAATCTCACAGTCCATTTGGATGAGGATCACATCCAAATCCCTCTGATCCCTATGTAAGGTTTCTCCCTACCTTCTACTTACATGAAATAAAGGCTTTTTTTGTTATTAATAAACGCTTTGTCGAGGTATTTCGCTCCACTTTTATATATAAGACACAGATACCCATTTACAAACATAAATGTAATTTTAGACGATAATGGTAATCTCTACTCTTCTTAGTAAGTTATTATTGAATCCACACAAGACTTCAAGTTGAGCAAAATAGGTATAAACTTCTAAATAACTCTTTTTAAGATATACTGAAATTAATAGTAGGTAGGTATGTCTTTCTCCGAGACGTACAATTTAGGAATTTGATACGTAATAAGTACCATCGAATTTCGGATAGCAAATTAAAACTCTAAAAGTTCCAATTAAATGAACATACTTAATAGTTGATCACTTGACTTGCTACTCGTAAATAGCTCAAATCATTCTTATCGTTTATTGTGCATTGGTAGTTTTGTGGACCTCTTTAGTATAGCGTTGTTTACAACTTAAAAATTATCCTTGATAACAATACGGCGTCAAAAATTAGTTTGATATATATATATTTCGGTGTCAATAAAATGAATTTGCATCCTCCCTTCACTCATTATTGTTTTTTTCTTTTTCAGTATTTAACCTATATAAAATAAAACCTTTATTTACTCATTAATCGGGCTTAAATCGACTACTACTTTTTTAAAGATGTTTAACGTATATAAATAATATTAAAATACGTTGCATATACTTTTCATATGTGTATTATTTACTTTTGATCAGATTAAATTAACTTTTGCTGCGCAATAAATACAGGATAAAAAACAAAGAGCTGACAATGTGAACCCATTTTGCACTTTTGTTATTTGCCAAACTCTAACCGTAGACTATATAAATAGAATATTCTTGCGAGACGATTTCACACACCATCCTATGTTAATAGTTTCTAATATTTTATGGAGTAAACAGGAAAGACTACTTTATCCAGCATGTACATAGGCTTGTTGTTATATTTTTATTGACTCTATACACATCCAAGATTGTTTTTTGACTCTTATATTTGACTAACTATCTCTATTTGGTTCTTTTCAAGTGGTCCATTCTTTTAAACATTGTCTGCACTATTTTAAGTGTGTATTTTGTTGTAAGCATATTGAAATTTGACTCACGGGCAAACGCCCTAAAGCCTTTTTTGGTTTGGTTATCATTTGAAATAGATAGGTAAACGATTTTAGGACCCAAGCATCGTTTTTTTACTAGATAATTTCTCTTATCATTGTTATCATGTACATATGTATATATGATTGCACACTTTTAAAAAAGTAACATAAAAAGCAATATCATCTTGTGTTTTTGCAGCTTGGTAAATTCATAATGATGTCCTCGAATGAAAAAAAATGTAAAAATTTAATGTTCTTGACATTTGGAGAGATACACCAGATAGTCTATAAAAAATCGTAACCTTTGATTATTATTTTTTTCATATGGTAAATCAAATAAAATGGATATTTTTGTTTACATTGTATTTGATCTTGTACAAATTTCTGTTTTCTGTTGCACCCGCATCTAAAAAGGCAAAATCTATGATTTTTATGTCTATACTATCTGTGTCGGTTAGTATTTTTAACATCCTTGAATATATAGATTGTCTATTTAATATCAAAATAGCCTTCGGATGATATCGCTTTAGACAGATTAAGTTCACGGACTAGCTTCAAATCTAAAAACTTTTCTTGGATCGAAAATTAATAAAGCACTGACATTTATAAGAGCGACGTAAATTCAATAGCATCAACGTTTTATAAGCTTCCTTGAAACTAAAGATGTTATACTCTTCTTTTCTTTTCGGAAAAAAGAACTGACAAGTTTAAAACATCCGCTAACTCTGACATTCCATAAGGATTAATCTTACACCATTTCTTCTGCAATTAATATGGCATTGTTATTCAAAAGATACAAAAAAAAATTTAACGTGCTTTTAAATGGCCAAAAAGTGTTCGGGATCAAACTAAATTATTTCAAATATATTTTTATTTTTAAAGTTTTGCTTTATAAATAATCTTCTCTAGATTCGAGCATTGTTCGAATTTTGTTTTTTGAAAAAATACACTATTATATACAAGCTTTCATTTTTTCCCGCTATTACTAGTGCCGGCTTTTTTACTTTGCCCTTGTATTCTGATAACCTCAATGTGAGCCAACTTTTTGTAAGAAGAACTCAGCGGCTTTCTTTCTCCCTGCGCTTGGCATGCTTAAAAATCTATCTATTAATGAAAGAATTTTTTAAAAGTAAGTCTTTGGCAGCTATGATGCTCTAATAAACAGCTGTAGAGTTCTTGGGAAAGAAATGAGAGAACACACTATTGAAGTTTGGCTTCTGGCTACTGTTTCTGCATTTTTTCCTCAGTGCCACAAAAGTTTGCTTTTTCCCTGCTACATTTTAATACTCCATAAGTAAATAATAAACACAATAAACTTTTTAAAACTTTTTTTTATTTACAAATAATCCTATACAATCCCAAATGTCTAATCGCTCATTAATACCTTTTTCACATCATCATAAATAATATCTTGTCTAGATGTTGTCGTATGAGAAGGGGCATATCTCTTACTTCTTATTATATGTTCATTAGTATCCACGTCTTTTGGCATTAAAAATATCTTATTATATTCGTCGGTATTAAACAATTGCTCGATTTTCTTTTCACAATCAGGATTTACTTTCAATTCAACGCTATTAATCATTTGATCCTTGGTTCTTTTGTACTCATTAAAATCTGTTATACTTGCCAATTTGATTATTGACTTATAACTAAGATAAGACAAGGATTCGATGAAAGATAAACGTTTTATACATCTTGTATCATATGGCATCCCCAAATAAAACTGTTGTAAATATTGTTTAAAAATGAGAAATAAATAAGTAATGTCAATGTCGTGATCACTAGATAATAAATCAGAAATTTTCTTGTTAATTTCGGGATTTTTCTCAATACAAAAGAAGTAGTCTTTAACCACCTTATTATAATGATGAAGTTTTATACCTTGATATTCTTGTTGCGGAAAATCTTGAAAATTAACTTGTAAATTATATTCATGTTTAAAAAGATTTTCTTGTTCAGTTTTCATTCCGCCTTTATTCACTAAAGAGCAGAATTTCATAGTTAAATACTGCAATATATACATTGGGGTAGATTTATTCTCGTTTAAATATTATTATTTCTAAAAACAATTAAGTTGCAATTAATTTAATTGATAATATTTGATGTTTAAACGATAAGATCGCTTTTAATAAAATAAAATCAATTTTTTTTTCAAAGGTTTTCACAAATTTTTGATTAAAGGTATGAATGAATTGTATCCAGTGTGCCAGTATCTCATAAAAATTCGTTTTAAAACATATTTTTTTCAGATATTTAAATTAAAAAAGAGTAATAATATTTTAAGATAAAGCTATCATAATAATAATTCAAAAATATAAAATTTTATAAATCATTAGGCGATGACGTAGATTGTTGATCTATGACAATTCACATAGTATCATTTTAAAATGACGATTTATACTAACCAAGAATCATTTAGATGGTTTTTTGATATTTAATTGTATATTTTGATGTAATAGTAAGATAACAAAATTTTTGACGTTTTTTGCAGCATAAAAATTTAGTTTTAACTTGATTGTAAATAAGATATGTTGACACAAACTTGTTTTGTGGCATGTATAATACGTTGATAGTGTTATTAATGAATCAAAAAAACATAGTCTCATTTTTTAAATATGCGAACAAAAAATCAGCAAGTTAAATTTCAAACTTATTTTTAAATCTACTGCCAATTTATAATTTTTTAATATGTATCATATTAAAAGATGTAAGTGTTTCGATTGCTTTTTTTGCTTTTTATGCCCAAAAATCATGAAATGAATGAAGTACCTTTAACAGGAAAAACCCCCTAAAATACACAATAAAATATGAGTTTTAAGTAATATATGTATACAGTTTGTAGTATGTTTTTACAGTATTATTTTTTTACTTTATTCAATAAATGATTTAAATTAGTTAATTTTTTATTTTATACTTAAATATAGGATAATCAGATTTTACTAGTGCCATGACGAACTGAAATTAAAATTATCTAAGAAACAAACACTTTAATTATAAAATTACTAATAAAATATTATATGTGGTGCGAGCTGCCTCCTTGGCCGCTCGGCTTGTTTAAATAATTGTTAGTTTTAAAATGTTTATTAATTCTGGTGCTCTTCATGCCAACGTCAAGGGCTGGAAATTCATCCTTTTATATTTTATTTTTAATACGTGTCAAACTTATCATTCATTGGAGGGAAAGCTGGTCTCTTGTACAGCTTTCATATTCTTGCATTATTCACTAGGATAGACACTTTCTTATTCGTCATTTGTTTGTTGACGAAGACGTATTTGTTTACGTCCATGACTCGGCTGTAATTGAGATATGACAGCCGAGGGGTTCAAGTCTTAGAGTCCTACTTGGCCGTCCTAGGTGCAGGAAGGATGTCGTGTGACATTATATCTTTGTAAAAATAGATTGATACAACATATTAAAAAGACAGTCTCAAGTGAATATTAGAGTTCATAAAAAAGAAAAAACCTTAATAATGCGACAAATATCAACATTGATAAAAATTTAGATGTAGATGCGATAAATATAATATATATAATAGAAAAGTTATATGTCTTTTTGAATTGGTAAATATTTGATCTGATTATGATTTAATCTTCATATGCAAGATAATTGCATGGTTGATTTTGAATTCTTATTCTATGTAATCAATCGATATAATGTTCAATGTTCTATTTAGATGAAGTTTTTTGATTTTTAAAAATAATAACAATTCGAATAATATATCATTAAACGTTTACTAAGGTCTTACTGGTTATTTAGTCAATAAAAAAGCTTTTTTGTCGCAGACGTTGCTTCTCATTTTTTATTACAACTATAGTTCAAATTTTTTAATATTGAATCTTTCTTCTTATGATATTTTAGAACCTTTGAATTAAGTAAGCGTAGTAAAACAGCGACTATAGGTGTTCTAAACAATAACAATACTTCTACCTTTAAATATAATATTGATTAAGAATGTAAATGAATAATTTTTGCGCGGTATTTGCATATTTGTTTTGAAAACTCCCTCGGCTATTGTACATAATTTTAGATAGGGAAACTTGTATATTACTTTTGACTCCCATTTGTATAAAATCTGATCCTGGAAGTACAACTTATCGTTAAAATCGATGTATAACTAAGCTAGACCATGCGTTAATAAATAGTATATTGAATTTGCCTACAAACAATGCCATATTTTTTTATTGACTACGATGAACTGAACTATAAAAATTTATATTAGTTGTTTACAAAAGATAGTATAATTATAAAAACATATCACCCATACAAAAAAAGATGAATTATCTCACATATTTAATAAATACACATATTCTTGTAAATATCTTCAAGACATAGAATTAAGGCTACTCCACATCTATACACAAATATCACAAGTTTTACGATTAAACAAAGAATTAATTAAAAAATGAAAGTTTGTTAATAATTAAAAATTTATTAATGAATAACTGAAGAAAACCTTGATTAGACGTCCACCTAGAATAACTATTTTCAACATTAGGTATAAATGGTCTTATTGTTTTATTAGTATAATATAATACAAATCTTCGGCTGCGTATTGGTATTCTACAGTACTTGCTCCATTCAATGCAATATCTAGCTTAATAAGTCTTTTTGCGTTAAATAATTGTGTGAACCTATGCAACATTTTCCATCAAATTTTAAGTCAATGCTCTTAATTATCTAGTTTTAATACATAATAATATCCTTAATAAAAAATTTATATAAAAACTTATGTCTAAGATAAGCAAGAGTTAAAATAAAATATATTTCATATAAATATTCTGGAGCATAGAGTTCTTTTAAATAAACTTTCGAGTGTAATGTTTAAATTTCCTAAATAGTATCCGATATCGATCTGTTTATTTTTATAAAATAATTCGTATATTTTCTTTTTAATATCAGGGTGCTCAGGATAATTATAAAATAGTTTCTGGCTACCTTGTAATACTGATCAAGAATAATATTAGAAGAGTCATTACTGAAAAAATCATCAGTGGTAGTTTCTTGGGAAAAAAATTTCACAAAACTTAATTTCATTATAGTTCTCGGTATCATTAAATGTTAAAATATACTTTTATCTGAACCAATTTCGGAATAGGCATGTACAACAAAATAAGAAAAAAAATCATTTGGTTGAATCCATATTGATGATATTTATTTTAAATTTTATAACCCCCTAACTTTTTAAGGACAACAATAAATCTATTGACATGGTGGAGAATGGGACATCAAAGCCCATAAACATGGTTATAACAATAGAAACCCCCTTTAAAAAATGTAAAAGATTGGGAATGATGTTTTTCTTTTTTAACAAAACGATGAAGAAGAAATTAAGTACATCATAGGAAGAGCAGAGTACGCCATTATAGAATGGTATGAGGAGTTTCTAGAGTCGCGAAGAAAGTGCGCTCTAATATATGAAAAATGGTTAGAGTCCACCAAAGAAGTATTTGATAAGGAAGAGATTTCTCTGGGTGAGATATACCCATTAAACCAGGATGAGAACGAAGGCATTGTAGCCTTTATAGAAAGGGTAAAAGAAAAGGCTAGTATCTACAAGTTGAGCGATTTAGATATTGTAGACATCATCGCAGAAGGACTGCATGCAGATAATAGCGATATAAAAAAATATCTATGGTCAGTTAAATCAATTGGAGCTCGGGAACTCCAGAGAAATCATGGCATGGAAGAAGAAAAGAAAAAAGAGAAACAATTGGACAAGAAGAACAACCTAAATTCGGTACATGACCGTTTGGAACCCGCTTTGGGAAAATGAACCCGCATTGGGAAAATGAACCCGCTTTGGGAAAATAAACCCGCCGCTTTGAAAAATTTAAAAAAAGGGAAAAATAAAAAAAAGTTATAAAAAAAGGACTTGATGATTTATTTTAAATAATGACAGAAGACAATTTATCCGTTAATTTTTGGGAATTTGAAAAGCCTAGTGAAACTGTAAAAGGTACTCATAGTGTTCTTCTTTGTTTATGTTAAGATCAAATATCTCTTATAGAAATGAGCCGAAACCAACTAAATTATATAATATTGTGACTCAGAATCGCCAGAGGTTACGGCATTTATGGAGTGATTCTTAGTACTGTGCTCCATCCCTTTGCTTAGCTAATGTGACATCATATGCTGCCCATTGATTAGAGATCATATAGAAACAGGTTATACATTTTCTTGTATCACCTCAAGGAAAAAGCAGTATTCTACTAGTTACAGAAACGAGCAAGGCGCACGCCGATTAAGCATCAAATGTTTCCAAAATAAACTTTTCTTTATATTCCACGTATAAATACATTACATCACTAAAAACCTCATCTGCCTCAACAAACATTGTTTTTGCCAATTTTGCCATTTTTTTAAAGGGGGTCCTTTAAAATTTCAATGCGGGTTTATTTTCCCAATGCGGGTTCATTTTCCCAATGCGGGTTCATTTTCCCAAAGCGGGTTCCAAACGGTCATGTACCCTAAATTCTCTTTTAGCAAGATTAACTTCTTTGAAAATTAACGAAAATTCTAGTTCTACAGGATGTTATAAATGCGGACGACGGGGTCATTTCGCTAGGTCATGTCGAAAGTATCCTAAAAATGTTAGAAATAACGGAAAAGAGGCCGATAGATCCAAGAGAATCAATGAGATAAGCGAAGATATTGTTGAAATTTTTAATAAAGAGAGTTTTATCATCGTTAAAGACAAAAAAGTTGCAGTTTTAAATGACACTGGGGCAAAATATAACTTTATGAGTTACTCAGCGATACAAAGACTATCACTCATACCTAAAAAACTGAATGAAGAAATAAAATTCTGGACCTGTTTGGAAGAACAATTTAGTATCAAACAATATGTTTCACTCGAATTTAAATATAAAACCATTAAATGTACGGCCGATTTCTATGTCCTCCCAAAGGTTAAATCTGAGAAAATTTTGATGGGATAAACACGATAAAGAAGGTGATGGACAAAGATGAATTTAAATACATTTGTGAAATAAAAACAAAAGAAGGATGTAAGGTTGTGGAAAAGGTATACCCTTTACCAAAAAAGCTAGAGTTTGAAGCGGATAAATCTATAAAGACACTCATTGATAATGGATACATATGTAAGTCGAATCCTCCTGGTTAAATAATCTTCGACCAGTAATAAAGCCGGATGGAAAGGTTAGAATAACGACTAATTTAGTGGCATTGACAATCTTGTTGAACTGGATCGTTATTCATTACCAAATATCGACGAAATATTATGCAATTTAAGAGATATGAAGTTTTTTTTCTACGATCAACCTGAATGACGGATTTTTCAGGTACCATTAAGTGTTAGAGATAGACACAAAACAGCATTCCGATACAAGCATGTGCTATATGGGTGGAGAGTAATGCCACAAGGATTTAAAATAGCCCAGCTATTTTTCAACGATATATGGACCATGTTCTGAATAGTGAGCTCGGTAAGTCGTGTTATTGCTATGTGGACGACATTCGAGTTTTTGGTAGGAATGAGATAGAACATGACGAGGCATATAAGAGAGTTACAGATACATTTAAACAATATAGTATGAATATCAATATAGACAAATCAATAGTCAAAAAGAGGAAGTGAAATTTTTGGGCTACAAAATAACCTATAATAAAGTACTACCTTGTGTAAAACGAACACAGGCGCTCGACGATCTAGAGCTTCCGAAAGATAAGAAGAAAGTACAGGAATTCCTAGGACTGATAAATTACTATAGAAAATTCATTGCCAATTGTGCATTAATAGACGGACGGACCCCCTTATGGTTTGTTAAAGGGCGATAAAACGTTTATTGGAGAGAAGCAGAAAACAATACATCCCTAGCCCTCATAAATTCACTTAAACATAGCACGGAATTGACACAACCAGATTTTCTAAGCGATTTAAATTAGAGACTGATGTGTCAAGCAGTGGGATAGCTGCGATATTATCCCAAGAGTTCGAAGGTGAAGATAAAGCCGTAGCTTTTGCAATCAGGAGACTGAGGAAACGGAAATAAAATACAGCATCAGTAAAAGGAATGCCTAGCAATACTTTGGGGCAATGAACATTTTGAGTACTTTTTATGGTACTGATTTTGAGGTAATAACGGACCATAAAGCCTCAGAAGCACTTAATTAGGGAGAAATAAAGTCGTTAAGAATACAAAGATGGTTGGCGAGAATTGCGAATTTTAGTTTTAATTTAAAGTATAAAAAATGAAAGGAGGCCCCACACGTAGACTGTCTGAGCCGTAACCCTGCCAATTTTTCAGCAGAAATTAGTCCTCTCCTACAATTAGATTCGCAGCCTACGATAAATGAAGTTGAAAGAACAGTTTGGATGGGAGAACAGATAAAGCAAATCCATAAAGAGCTCTTGCATAGAGGGATACAATCTATAAATATGAATCGAGAAAAGAAGATTAAGGGAAAAAACGTGGAAGAGGTGAAAAGAAAGGTTTCTAAAAAGATGCACTATTTGTACAAAATATAATCCAAAAAAGAGAAGATTCCTATATGTAACATCTTACGAGAAGGGAGAGGAGGTTGTCATTGATATTGTTGGCCCTATTAATAACCAATACATAATCGCCGAAATGATTATTTTACAAGCTACGGATTTGCTAAGATAATTAAATCGCGAAACCCGCAAAAGTCGCAGAATTTATTAAGAGATCAATGAAAAGTAAGGATAAAAACATAATTCTAGATCAATCGAAAGAAAATTTGGGAATTCAGTTAAACAATCATGCGTTGATAAGAATATTGATCTTCATTATACCTCGCCATTCCATCATCAATCAATATGACGGGTAGAGCGTTTTAACAGGACTTTGCAGGATCTTATTTATAAAAATATTACCGGAAAACTACTGACACAAGGATTAACACGTGCTTTACACGTATACAACACCACATTTCACACGGGAATTATAATGACTCCAACAGAAGCATGTAATGAAGAAAATGCTGAGAAATTGAAAAAACGCAATTACTGCAAATACTAAAATTAAAAACTAAGCATGAAAGGAAACCTATGGAATACAATTTCGAAGGGGGGAAATAGTGATGATAAGGAACGAAGGCATAAATAAAAAAGGTGCTCCAAAGTATTTAATCGGAGAATGGTAGTTGACTCGCTTGATAATAACACTTTCTTAATTGATGTTGGTTGTAGAAGATTTACACCTTGTTTCATTTTTATAGACACCTTGTTATAAAATATATTTGATTTTTTCATAATTGATTTATATAGTTGAATCGTAAAGAAGAGGCAACGCAATCTAAACATCAATATTTACATGCCAAACAATGAAAATATCTTAGAAATTTTAAATTATAATTTTTAATTATATTAATTCAGAAAAAATCCGCATTGACAAGAGCTTTCTCAATAAATTCTCTCATATGAGAAAAGTAACCACCCATGACGAATACTTCTGTGTTCAACACGTCCTCAATACAATCAATTAACAAAGGAGTGGTTGTTGGTCTAGGTCTCTGTTTTACTCGGGACTTGAAACTGTTAAAAAACTCTTCGATTGGGTTTAGTTGTGGAGAATATGGAGGGAGAAGTTTTAGACTGTATCCTTTGTTTCTAAGAGCGGCGGCTACTTCGGCTGTTCTGTGTATGGATGCGTTATCCAATATTAAAATTCTGTTTTCCTCTTGCTCACATATAGGTAAATTATTGTTAATGAATTCGACAAAATCTGCAGATTTAAAACTTCCGACTTTGGTTTTATGCGCATATAATCCATTAACGCTTATAGCACACATTAAAGAAACATTAGTCCCTTTCGAATTCGGGACCGTTACACAACACTTAGTATTTCTTAAAGAATAACCAAAATATTGTTAAGGTGCAGATTTAAACCAGTTTCATCGAGAAATATTAAATTATCATTCGATATGGTATCTATTACTCTCGCATATTGAGACCTTAACAGCTTGTTCTGAGGACTGTTTCTATTTAGTGAAATCAAGGTCGGGGTTTTAGAACTATACCCCAATTTTTTAACAAGTCTGCAAACAGTTGACTTAGAGTAATGTCCCGTACAATTTACATTTTGCAATTTATCGGATAAATTATAAAGACCTAGACAAGGATTCGGGGCTATTTCCGATGCAATAATATTTGAAACCATAGAAATATTTTTTAAAGATTCACTCTTTTTTTGTCCTGCCGTTTTAAAAGTTGAAAGATTGGTAAATTCTCCTGTAATATATCTTTTATATAGGCGTTTGACGCTAGACTTACTGAGATTTAAAGCAACTTCCATATCAATAAGTTTCATACCAGTGTCAAGTAACGAAAGAAAACTTTCGATTATCGACCTGGTAACCATTTTCCTAGTTTTTCTTGGGGCAGAAGACTGCGTTTCATCTTCTATCTCGACAAATGATTCTTCTGTACGATATTCCTCAAGTTCTTCTCTGACATTTAGGTTTCTCATATTTTAAGGTTTAAAAATTTTAAAGGAAAGTAAAATAAATTTTAGAACAAGGTGTCTATAAAAATGAAACAAGGTGTCTATAATGAAATGAGGGTTCTATAAAAATGAAACAAGGTGTCTATAATAATGAAATGAGGGTTCTATAAAAATGAAACGAGGTGTCTATAAAAATGAAAAGGACTGTATAATAGAATTCGAAAACTTTTACTAGAAAATGGTCTCAAAATCAATGAGGAAAAGTGTGTATTTAGACAATCCGAAGTTATATTCCTGGGATACAAAATTAAACACAACATCATTATTCCGCTCATAGATAAGATGCAAGCTATTGAGGATTTAAAACCACCTAAGGACAAAAAACAGGTTCAAGAATTTTTAGGTGCCATAAACTATTATAGAAAATTCATTAAAAACTGTTCAATTGTATGTGGTCCTTTGTATGAATTATTGAAAAATAAGAAATAATTCACATGGGCGTATATAGAAGAAAACGCTTTTAAAGAAGTTAAAAGAATTTTTATTAATACGGTAGGAATATTTCAGCCAGATTGGTCAAAAGAATTTAAACTAGAGACCGATGCTTCAAATGAAGGTATAGCTGCAATACTCTCGCAAATTTTTGATGGAGATGAAAAACCCTTTACATTTGCATCGAGAAGGTTATTAGAACATGAGATTAAATATAGTATCAGCGAAAAGGAATGTCTGGCCATGTTATGGGCAATGGAACACTTTCGATATTTTTTATACGGTACACATTTTGAAATTATCACAGATCATAAAGCGTTAGAAGCTTTAAATAAGGGTCAAATTAAGTCTCTGAGAATACAAAGATGGCTAGATAGAATGTCATTGTTTAATTTTAGAATTAGATATAGACGAGGTAAAGAAATTCCTCACGTGGATTGCCTAAGTCGAAATTCTGGATTAGCAACAAACGACAAGCGATTAAATTTACACGAAGGATCGATAAATCAATGTGAAGAAATAGACGAAAAGAAAATGCTTCAGATGATTCGAGAAATTCATAATGAGTTACTTTACCGTGGGATACAATTAGTAAAATATGAGATGTATAAAAGAGGTATTAATATAAAAAATTCACAAAAATTGATTAGAAAAATTATAGATTCGTGTGAAACATGCAACGAGTACAATTCTAAAAAATCTAAACAACACATATTTGTTACCTCGTATGCAAAGGGAGAAAAAATTGCTATAGATATAATAGGTTCAATAAAACACAATACATTATAACTAGGATTGATTATTTTACGAGAAAAGGATTTGCCAAAGTGATAAATAAGAGAAAAGATGAAAATGTAGTTAACTTTCTAAAAGAAATAAGTTCATCTATGCCTTTGAAGACATTGATCCTGGATCAATCGAAAGAAAATCTCAGTAGTAAGGTAAAAATGTTTTGCCAAGCAAATAAAATAGAATTACATTATACCACATCTTTCCATCACCAGTCAAATGGGCGTGTAGAAAGGTTTAATCGTACTTTACAAGATTTAATTTATAAAAATAAAAAGGAAAAATTACTTACTAAAAAGGTTGACAGAGGAATAGATATATACAATAATAGCTATCATTCGGCTACGAGGATGACCCCAAATGAAGCTTTCTCGTTAGAAAATACGGATGAATTAAAAAATGCACAAATTAAGAATATTGTTGCATATAATACAGCCCAAATGAGGAAACCAAAAGAAATTAAATTAAATATGGGCGATATAGTAATTATCAAAGAAGAAGGAATAATAAAGAAGGGACAACCTAGATTTAAATTAAGGGGTAAAATTCATGAATGTTTAGAGGGTAATACGTACATGATAGACACCGGTAAAAGAAAGTTTAAAAGGCATATATCTCAACTCAAACTTGTCATTGATGACCCCATTCTTTAATCGGAGGGATGTTGATATTTTTATATTTTTATTACCCCAATTTTGAAGATGAGTAAGGAAGTGGAGGAGAAGAATCTCATAAATAAAACCTTTGATATGGAAGATCTTATGATTAAATTTATTCATGATCAGTTTCCATCTGTTAATCCTCGTGGCTAGGCTTTTATTTTCAAACGAACAGTTGTTACTGTCAGTATGTATCTCTACATAACATCCCTGAATGATGCTATCATAATGAATTGCGAAGAAAAGAATATCTAGATACTCTTTTTCGACTATAGTGTAATTAAGTTCAGAGCCTGTCAGTTTCTTGCTATAATAACCTATGATTATGTCTTCTTGTAGAAGTACGCTACCTATTCCTTTTTCTGAAGCGTCTGTTTGAAGTGTAAATTTCTTTCTATAATCTGGGAATCCTAGCTCGACTACTTTAAGCTCTTCAATGATAGCGTTAATCTCTGTTTTTGTAGCTTCTGGTAACTTATAATATTTTTCTCTTTTTTTGCAATTCTGTTAATTCCGAAATACGTGTTGATATACGAGGAACAAATTTCCGATACCAGTTAATGTTCTTATAAGCTGTTGAACGCTTCGTTTTGATTTCATATCTATTTGTAGAATTTTAGCCGCGAGATTATCGATGACTGGTGATATCCCATTTTTATCGATTCTGGAACCAAATATAACGAGCTCAGAGGTGCAGAATTTCGACTTATCGAAATTGATCTTGACTGTATATTAGTACAGTGTTTCAAGTACTCTATTGAGTAGGATGTTGTGCTCTTCCCTGCTTTTGGAGTACAGGATTATGTCATCTATATAGACAAAGCAATTGTCTATATGGCTTAAGATTTCTGAGATGTGTCATTGAAAAAATTTTGGACCTGGCTTGATCCCAAAAGGCACTCTTTTATATCGCCATTGCCGACCGAGAAGAGTGAAAGACGTTATGTTCCCGCTATTTTTATTTAAGAGCAATTGGTTAAAACCATTGCGTAAATCGATTTGGCTGAAAATCTTGCAACCTTGCATCAATCGGAAGCTTTCATCTATCAAAGGTATAACATATAAATCATCTTCAACGTATGTGTTGACCGTTCTATAATCTACCACAAGACGTAACTTGCCGTTCTTCTTACTGATAAAAAATGCAGGGCTTGATATGTTGGAGGTGCACGGTTCAATAATGTCGTTGTTGACCAGTCTTTAGATTTCCTCTTTTGCTGCTGACAAAAACTTTCCTGGGACAGAGTGTGCCTTGTCCTCGAACTTGGAATATCTGATTTAAGTTGGAACGATATTTAGAAATTTTTGATGTGGCTAAATTGGTCATTGAATTTAAAATACTGCTTAAAGATTTTTAATAGTTTTTTATCTTCTAAGAGTATGGGTAAGCAATCCTTTCAGATAATATTTCATCAAGAATTTCCTCAGATGTAACTTCAACCCCAATAAATGAGATAGTATTTCCATTTCCTAAGGTAATCATTCTTTTATTTAAGTTTACTACTGCTTCGTTAGCATATAAAAATTAATATCCCAAGATAATATCTTCTGGTATGCGCTGTAACACATAAAATGTGATAGCATAGTCTTTATTCTTACTACGTATTTTAGTTTCGACGGCTCGACTAGAGGTTTCTTTAGTACCACTTCCAAATATCATAGTTAGAGATTTAGTTTCAATAGTTTTCAGCTTTAAGGATTTTAACAGTTTTTCGTGAATATAATTGCAAGATGCACCCGTGTCAACAAATAACTGTAAGTTAGTCCCATTTAATCCTCTTGGATTTTTATCCCTTCGTGATTGTCGACTTTAAGTTCAGTGATAATCATGTTTTTACATTCTTCTGATTGTGAGGTTTTATTAAGGGAACAATCTTTAGTGTTGTGGAACTTCGAGTGATGGTATTTACACCACTTCTTATTTGTAAAGGCGTATTTAGTCTTGTTCGCGCCCGTAGTTTGGGTTATTATGCCTTGTTTAGTCTCTGCGGACTGGGATAATATGCTTTCTTCAACTTCTATTAAAAATTGAATAATTTCTTTGAATGGAGCCGTTTTAAGGATTTGCTCGTGTCGTATCTCCTTCTGAGATACAACTCTATTAAAGATAAGTTAAACTTAATGGTTTTATTCTGTTTATCTTCCATACCCTATGTATGGAATTTTCTTTTATAATTTTTATCGTTTGTTTACGGGGTAAACAAATCAAGAAATGTCAAGATGATATGTTTGACACGTGGGATGCCTTAGATCGGTAATCTTGATGGTGGTATATCTTCCAAACCTTTAAAAATATTTCTTCTTGTTTTCTTTCCACTTCCTTTCTTGAAAGATCGTTGACATGAATGTGGCCTTCAAATCCTTTAGAAATTGTTTCCATATACTCGTTAATGAAAAAATGATCAGTTTGCCTGATATTGTCAATTTTTTGCGGGAGAATCCTATGTTGGGTCTTTGGATACAGGATGTCTAGAAGTTCTTTTCTCAGTTCCTTGTAACTGTTCCTAGTAAGTTTATCCTTATAAGTAGAATCATAGATTAGACTATGGTAAATTTGACCGCTTTGTGTGTCATTCCAACTGTTATACTCAGAAAGTGTTTCAAACTCTTTGAGACCTGCTGTAGTGAGATCTGATTTGATATTAAATGTCGCGCGCGCGGGGCGCACGTGCGCCCAGCCCGCACACGGCCCAATTCCCGCTTTTTGAGCCATTTTTCATTTTTTTAAGGGTGCTTATGAAAAATGGCTCGCGCGGGGATCGAACCCTTCCTCTTAAAATTTGACCAGTTCGTTTCAGAATTTCTGACCGCTGAGCTAAACTCAGTTATAAAAAAACCTTAAAAATATAAATAAGTTAAAAACAACACCATTTTAAAAAATATTTCATAACATCCCTCAAATGGTCTTACCTGTGAAAAACTCGGAAGAATATAAAAATATTCTAGATATTATTGTAGAAAACAAAGTCGTAAAAGATATTTCGAGGTTTTCTTTGGCGAGATTAAGGAAAAAGGCTGAACACTTTACAATTGTAGATAATCATCTTTACTTAAGAGGTATCGACAATCTACATTTAAAGGTTTTTGCACAAACGGATATTTGTGCGATGAAGTTAGAAATGCAAAAACTTCACGTAGATGGGCATTTAGGTCAGAATGCCCTATACCTAAAAAGTAAATGTTTATATTTTTCAATCCCAAGGGAATTGATACGTGATGTTGTACGTGAATGTAAAATTTGCGCTCAATGTCAGCCTTTGAAGACAAAGGAAAAAATGAAACATATTACAGCAGAATTTCCATGGGAACGCCTAATGATAGATCTTATTGATATGAGATCATACAAGGAGTTTAACGATGGGTATTGCTGGATATTATCTATTTTGGATGTATATTCAAAATTTGCCAGAACATATCCATTAAAAGGTAAGACAGCTGAGTGTGTTATAGAGTGTTTGGAGGATTTATTTGAATATTATGGTGTACCTGGGATCATTCAAAGTGATAATGGTAAGGAGTTTAGGAACAAATTGATGTATGATCTTGCATCAAAATATAAAATCCTTCTAATAAAAGGGAGACCTAGACATCCACAGACACAGGGTCAGGTGGAACGGTTTAACCAAACAATCACAAGGTTATTATCAAAAAAATTAATGGACGAAGAAACATCAGAACGAAGTGAAAGGTGGATTGATTGTCTAAAAAAGGTTACTAGTGTTTATAATCAAGCAGTTCATTCTGCGAGTTCTTTTACTCCATTTGAGAAAATGTTTAACAGAGCTGGTTACAACACAGTAGTTCGTAAAAATTTAGAACCTGAGAATAAAGTGTCTTTAGAGTTAGATAGAGAAATATGTCCTGTGTCTGTTGATAATGAAATCGATTGTGTTAAAAAGGAAGAAAAATCTAAAGAAGACTGTGTATTTTCGAGTTACCAAAAAAAATACTTTGCACGAATGGATAGACGCGCGGTACACAATTCTATTTATGATTTTGAAGTAGGTGATACTGTTTTATTGAAAAAAGATTTTGATAATAATAAAAAAACTAAGAAAAAAAAACTTGAATCTTTCTATCATAAAGAGTCTATAGTAATAGAAATTTTATCTAACAATCGAGTAAAGTTAAATTTAGAAGGAAATGAAGTTATAGTAGATTTAAATTTGATTAAAAAAATAAAAAATTAGTTTATATATTTTGTCAGTACTTTTACTTATAAGGATTCCCGAACCCAACATATTATCTTGAGTTTAAAAAGATTCCAATATCAAAAATATTCCCATGCAAAAAAAAACTTCTGTAAATCTAAACAATTTAATTATCTTTTTAAAGTAAAACAAATCTATTATTTTTTATTCCTTAATTTTCCTTCGGAAAAAAAAAATTGTTCTCACTGCGCTCGAACCCGGCAAAAACTTCGTTTTTGTGCGCGCTGGGCGCACGTGCGCCCTGGGCGCTTGACAATTATTATTTTTTTTCGCTTCTCTATAAGGGGGACACTTAGAGAGAAAAAAAGTCCGGGCTCGGGCCGTTGCGCCGAAAATCCATATAAATACACATTATTGTTATATTAGTGAAACTTGAGTATCTTTTTTTGTTTTAAAAGCATTTATGAAATTTGCCATTTTCCATCTCATTCTTGTATATATAAATAGAGATACAATAAAAAGACAAATCTTGAAAAATATGAAAAAATTAAGAACAGCCGAAAATGCATATAAATACACATTATTGTTATATAAGTGAAACTTGAGTATCTTTTTTTGTTTTTAAAGCATTTATGAAATTTGCCATTTTCCATCTCATTCTTGTATATATGTTACAGTCAAAACGTACATTCCAGGCAATGTATACATTACCTAGTGAATGTATACATTCACTAAGATTTGTAGTTAAAGTATTCATTGTAACTGAAATGAACACATTACCTAGTGAATGTATACATTCACGAGCTCCCTCTAGTCAAAGTGTTGTATGTTAAATCCGTAGGTTAAATCGTTAAATTTGCTAGGAAACCTTAAACCTAACCTCTTTATTCGTGATGCACTGTGTGCTGTTGAATGTTGCTCTATCTGTGCAGTTTGAGAGAGTACACACTGGCTGATTGTTGGATGGTAAGTGAGTTATTTAAATTATATGTGTCCATAGAAATTAATAATTTTTAATTATTTTACCCTAAAAATAAAATGGATAAACAACCAATGAAAGATAAATTCTACCAGCACATTAACAATACTCCACAAAAAGCTAACGGCTTTCGTATGAATACGGAAAGATATGCTCAACTAATAAGTGATGTTAAATCCGCTAAATCAGCACAGAAAAAAGAAAATCGTCACTTCTGGTTACTAAAACATTATGATACAGTGTATGTGAGTAATGTGGATAAACTAATTGCACCAATAGCAGATGAAAAAGTGCTGTATTATGTTACTGTTGAAGAATTGTTTGAAGTTTTATATGAAACTCATTTATCAATTGGACATGGAGGACGAGACAGAATGAAAAAGGAGCTTAACCTTCGCTTTAAAAATATAACAGCACAAGATATTCAAATATTTTTAAATAATTGTGAAGTGTGCCTTAAAAAAAGGGCGAATGAAAAGAAAGGCTTGGTGGTTAATCCAATGGTGTTTTCTCATTTTAATTCAAGATGTCAAGTAGATTTAATTGACTTAAAATCACAGCTAGTTGATAATTATAAATTTATATTGGTATACCAGGACCACTTAACAAAGTTTATCATTATTAGATCCCTTAAAAATAAGACAGCATATGAAGTTGCTGATCAACTCCTTTAAATTTTTTTTACTATTTGGGGCACATCTATTTTGAAATCGGACAATTTTCGAGAATTTGTTAACCACGTCATTGATGATTTTAAAGGTTTGTGGCCTGAATTAAAAATTGTGCATGGGAAGCCACGCCACAGCCAGTCTCAAGGCATTGTGGAGCGTGCGAATCAAGATATTGAGAATATTTTAATTATCATGAATGCAAGATAATCAAACTAGTAATTGGCGCGCTACTTCATTTTCTTGCCCCCCCTAGAAAAAAAAATTATTTAGAAGAAATTTTATTTATTCAAACCTACAAAGTTCTAAAATTTTTA
Organism: Vairimorpha necatrix; assembly: GCF_036630325.1. Classification (NCBI taxonomy): domain Eukaryota; kingdom Fungi; phylum Microsporidia; family Nosematidae; genus Vairimorpha; species Vairimorpha necatrix. The sequence goes on along the minus strand of NC_088825.1, from coordinate 217,582 downwards.
TATAGGCACATCTATGATCATCATTATTAGAATGATTGATATTTCTTTTTTTCCAAGCAAATTATTTTAGAATTAAATTAATCCTATGCCTTTTAAGTCCACTTCTCGATCTATACTCATTCTTAAAATGGGACCGCCAATTTTCTATATTATTTGTGTGGTCTCCTTCTGCATTTATAAATCCAAGCGAATGATTTACTATGTAATGTTCACTGCCAAAATTTCTAGAGGCTGATGGATATGAAGGGTGTTCATCAGTAATTATAATAGAGCCAAGTTTTACTCTGCGTCTAAAAAAGTCTTCAATAGTACTAGATTGTCGATTAGGTAGCAATTCAAGAACAAATTCTCTACAATTACCTTCTACTATGCCGCCTATAATCTATTGAATTCCAGGCATGGAATCCAAAGTTGAAGAAGGATTAGATACAATTAACCCGTTGCATATGGTGGTTTCATCAAATTGTACACGAACAGAAGTTCCTTGAATTTGGTAGCTATCATCGCTTTTAGAAGCAATTATTTTCATCACTTTATCCTTGATTTTAAAATATGAATTTTCGGTTAAGTTCTCGACTTACCCCCCCCCCCCCACCCCTAAAAAAAATAAAAAAAAATAAAAAAAGGGGAAAAATAAAAAAAAGGGGAAAAAATAAAAAAAATAAAAAATTTGACCCATAATGAGAATTAAAGAATTTAGAAAACTCATCTATAAAAAAAATGAGTTAATGCAATTTTTAATTGCAAAAATCATTTTGAGGGTCCCTATGTGCAATAAATGCAATATACCAATGACTCAAAATCGGACCAACACTGAAAACTATCGTTGTTATTCAAGACGTGATGGTAAAAAATGTTCTAACAAAGGAACCATAATGAAACAAAGCGTTTTTAAGAACTCAAAATTGCCTATTGAGAATCTTTTAATATTGCTTTGCGAATGGGTAAAGGGTTCAAGTAATTTGGCCGCCACGTTAGAACTTGATATAGGTAAATGTACGGTATCAAGATGGTTTACGCGTTTTAATAACGCCGTGTACGTCTCTTATTCAACATATATAAACAATCAAACGATTGGCGGCGTCGGTTGTATTGTTGAAATTGATGAAACTTTACTTGTAAAAAGTAAAAACCATGCGGGAAGGGTTCTTCAATATCAAGTATGGGCAGTTGGAGGCGTTGTGAGAGGGGATGCAAATTCTTTTTTCTTTGAGATCGTAGAAAATAGAACAAGAGCTACTCTTGTTGAATTAATTACAAGAAAAATTGCTCCGGGGACCACAATTGTGACAGATTGTTGGCGTGGATATAGTGATATTCAAACAATCTGTGTAGAATATGAGTATCTTCATTTGACTGTGAATCACAGCCAAAATTTTGTTGATAATATAACTGGTGCGCATACTCAGACTATAGAGGGAATGTGGTCGGTTATTAAAAGAGAACTAAGAAAAGGCGGAACTAGTCATGGTACTATTATGAATCTTGTAAGAAAGATTTACATTAATAGATTCAAATTAATATATCGTGAAACTCTATTAGATAAAATGTTAAAATTTTTTCAAATAGGTAATTTTAGTATTGTAACTTATGATATTATTCCTGTAATAGACTTTACAATTGTGGAATAATTTTTTTTGTTTTTTTTTTTTTTGGGGGGGGGGGGGTTAAGTCGAGAATTAAACGTTTTTTTATTTTTTTTATTTTTTCCCTTTTTTTATTTTTTTTTATTTTTTATTTTTTTATATTTTTTTTTATTTTTTTTTATTTTTTTTAGGGGTGGGGGGGGGGGGGGTAAGTCGAGAACTTAACCGAATTTTCACATATTTTGCACAGATCTATTGCTTGGTAAGTAGTATAATTAAATATCCAGCAATAGAATGCTCTAAGGATTTTGTGAAATGGAACGTTTATTCCTTTAAACATCGTACCATTTTTAAATGGGCTCTTCGAACTACACTTTTTTAATAACACAACGATAAGCTTTACCGTCAATGTAGCCGGAACATCCACTAATGTTCATAAGAACAGTTCGTTTTGATGTCGAACAATGTCTGCAAGCAATCAATCTTTTTAGAAGACCATTATCTAAAAAAAATCAATTGCTGCTTCATTGTTCCTAAAGCACGCATCTTCGCAGATATTTAGCTCTCGAATAGCCTCCTGCAGATTCCTCATTAAGGGTTTTTCAAAAAATTAATTTTTTAACCCCTTAATTGAGGAATCTGCAGGAGGCATTTTAAAATTCTCAAATCGACAAAAAATACCTTAGCTTCATTTTCTTGCCCCCCTCGAAAAAATGTTTAGATTTGAAAAATAACACGATTTTGTATCTTTTTATTAATGTTTTTTTTAGGGGCAAGAAAATGAAGTAGCGCCAACATTTAGATGCAGATGTCTATGTTGTAACAGACATAATACAATTTTATAAAGTCTAATTATGTAGAGAAGATGATAAGGGAATTATTATAAAAGAAATTGTATTAGAGATCTCAGGTTGCATGGAAATGAATAAGGTACTCAAAATTTGGTTTATTTTATTTTTCTCCTTTTTTCATTATTCCCTCCCATTATTATAAAAATAAAACAAAAATAACCCCTAAAAAATCGAGAAAAAAATTGGGCAGTCACTAAAATCGAACATTTATTTGTTCTTATTTTCTGGTTCGCCCCTCATTAAGTGATTTTTTTTTGATTTTTTACCCCCTGCGTCCGCTCCGGACTGTGACATTAAATTTAGTGACGTCTGAATGTCTGCGAGTAGATATCTTTAACTTAGAATAAATTTAAATTTATTCCCACCGGTAATCGAACTTTGGACCTTCGATGTCCCAAATCAAGGTGCAACTATTCTGCCAAGCACACTTATTTTAATTTTTGGTTATCCTTTGAGAAAACCAATTATAGTTCAACTTTCTTTTATTTTTGTTTTCTTTCTATGCATAAAAAAACATTTCATATTAGTCAGATTAAAAGATCATTAATCTGAATGAATCAAATAATAGAACAATTTACAATGTTAGTTTTATGCTTTCTTATATAAAATAAAATTATATAAGATTTTCTTTGATCCGAATATACCTTTCTAATATATATACTTAGTAAACTAAAAAAATAAAATACATTTTACACGGCAAAACGAGTATATATCCTATATTATATATACAAAATACTTTCATATGTTACGCATATTTTAAGATTTAATGGCTTCTTATTTCAATCTCTCTATTATATCTGGCAATTTTGTTATTCTTATTTTCCATACCCTCTAAAATAAATTTTTTTAAATAATTTTTTCAACAAGTTAAAACTGTCATTTGTAAGAATATGATTAATATGTATTTGATCTGCTACAACTATATATGAACTACATTCTTTTAATAATTCAGACTACAAAATAATAAAAACATATGGTACATGACCGTTTGGAACCCGCTTTGGGAAAATGAACCCGCATTGGGGAAATGAACCCGCCTTGAAATTTTAAAGGACCCCCTTTAAAAAAATGGCAAAATTGGCAAAAACAATGTTTGTTGAGGCAGATGAGGTTTTTAGTGATGTAATGTATTTATGCATGGAATACAAAGAAAAGTTTATTTTGGAAACATTTGATGCTGCATTGGTGTGCGCCTTGCTCGTTTCTGTAACTAGTAGAATACTGCTTTTTCTTTGAGGTGATACAAGAAAATGTATAACCTGTTTCTATATGATCTCTAATCAATGGGTAGCATATGATGTCACATTAGCTAAGCAAAGGGGTGGAGCACAGTACTAAGAATCACTCCATAAATGCAGTAACCTCTAGCGATTCTGAGTCACAATATTATATAATTTAGTTGGTTTCGGCTCATTCCTATAAGAGATATTTGATCTTAACATAAACAAAGAAGAACACTATGAGTACCTTTTACAGTTTCACTAGGCTTTTCAAATTCACAAAAATTAACGGATAAATTGTCTTCTGTCATTATTTAAAATAAATCATCAAGTCCTTTTTTTATAACTTTTTTTTATTTTTCCCTTTTTTTGAATTTTTCAAAGCGTGTTTATTTTCAAAGCGGGTTCATTTTCCCAAAGCGGGTTCCAAACGGTCATGTACCAAACATATTTATGTGATTTAACTAATATTTTTTCTTGAGATTTTGTTTTTCTTAGATACTGTGATGTACATTACTACAACACATGGAAAGAAGTCAAAAAAAAGTCAATTGTTTCGGATAACATGTCAAGTTGGGTTAAAGGGCAATCTGGTGGCCAAAAATCCCTTAAAAGGAATTTTTAAAAAAATCACCCCAAAAATGAAAAGTCAAGATGAAAAAAATAAAAACTTAAAAATCATTTTAATAATTTTATCAAACAAATTCCCTTCAAAATTTCTTCTAAGCATAAATCTTAACAAAGAACTCTTTATTAATTTTTTTGTTCTATGCCTTATGGAAGTTTCACTTTTAACAGCGCTCCAATTACCTTCGATAGTATTAGTATGGCATATTTATTTTTATTAACAAATTCTTTTGAATGATTAACCGTCTTATGTTGTTGAAAAATTGAACACAACCTAGAATATGAAGAGAAGCAATCACTATGTATGATAGATTCTGGGTGAACATATTTTTTTTAAAAGTTCTTCTAGTGTAGTTGCTCTTCTATTATCAACAGGAACAAACACAATTTTCCTTTGAGGTGTTCTTTCTACCATTCCGAAAATCCAAACTCCTTCTACCCATGGCCTCTATGGTATTTTAATTTACCAAACTTACTTTCATCTATTTCCACAACAATCCCAGGTCCTCCATTTATACCTGTTTCAACGTAAACAGAATTTTCGATGGAATTTACTGTTAAAGAAATGATTTTTCTTACACTTTTAATGGTAATTCCAAGAAATTCCGCAAAAGCTTTATACTTTACATTAACAGACCATGATTTAATAATTATAACATAGTATTAATTCCAAGCTTGTTATTGTAGAATGGAGTGTTTTTTAATAAAGACCATTTACTTCTACATTTAGACCAAGTACATCGAAAAATAACATTTTCATAATATTTTTTACTTATAGAACCACATTTTATACATGATTTGCTTGTTTTTTCAATATATTTTAAAAATTTCAAAAAGTTTTTCCTCTTGACTTTTCATTTTTGGGGTGATTTTTTTAAAAATTCCTTTTAAGGGATTTTTGGCCACCAGACTGCCATAGCTCCGTCAAGTTGGGTCACACAATTAAACGAAAGTTGCATGGTCGTTACTACATTCGTAAGTACGGCAATTTTTTGTGAAGTGTTGACAACATATAGAAGATTTATTAAGTTAATTTATCATTAAAGTTAGATTAGCACAGTTTCCCTCGGTATCGCTCACTAGATTCGGCTCTTCATAGACTTTGGTTTCTGTGGAATTATTTATGTTTTTCAACTCCAAATTTTTAGCTTCATTCTCCTTTGCTGACACCACTTCTTTAACAGTCGCCATATTTGCTAGTGCGCTTACAGCTCTAGTTACTTCTTCTTCTGCATAATCTTTATCGTATCTTGTTCGTCGTTCCAAAGAGATGGACTCTGGAGTTTTCTTCATCACATTAGACTGAATGGCTCTAGGGCCTATTCCCGGGTATTTTTTTTGTTTAAAGGGGGGGGACCCTTTAAACAAAAAATTATAGAAAAAAAAAGAAATCTCAATTATTTATTGTCACCGTTCAGACCGGACGCCCGTTCGGACTGGACGCCGGGGGTAAAAAATTAAAAAAAAAATCTCTTCAGTCAGGGGCGAACCAGAAAATAAGAACAAATAAATGTTCGTCTTTAAGACAGCTCAAATTTCTTCTGATTTTTTGAGGGGGGAATTTTTGTTTTTTTTTTTATAATAATGGGAGGGAATAATGAAAAAGGGAGAAAAATAAAATAAACAAAATTTTTAGTACTTTATTCATTACCAAGCAACCTTAGATCTCTAGTACTTATTTCTTCTATTATAATGCCATTATCATCTTCTTTGCATAATTTTACTTTATTAAATTGAATTATGTCTGTTACAATATAGACTTCAGCATCTAAATGTTCATAAAGAGAATGTCTTCGGGTATTTACGTTGTTGTCCAAGTAAGGTCTTATAAGGACTCTATCTCCTATTTTAAATTCTAAGAAATCATTTCTCCACATACTTCTTTGTACCATTCTATCTGCAGCAGTTTGTGTATGAATTCTAGCTGTATCATGATAAATTTCATTTAAAAAAAGGTTTGTGTTATTAAGAGCATAGAGTTGCTGTATTTCTTCATTTGTATTGCCATCTAGAACATCTGATAAACTTTCCTCAGCTATTTCTTCTTCCTCTAACTCTTGTTCATGATTTTCGCTATTGATCGAATCTAGAATGCCCGTGATTCTAGACTCGTCCATTATGTCCCTAATGGGTCTACCAAACATTAAAGAGAATGGTGTTTGTCTCGTAGTAGAGTGTCTTAAATAATTATATGACCAGGTAACTTCTTCTCTTACCTTGGTCCATTGCCCCAAAATATTTTTTGTCCTGAGAGTAGATGCAATCATCCACTTTATTGTTTGATTGCATTTTTCTATCTGTCCTTGTATCCATGGACATCTAGCTCTCCCCCTTACGTGTCTTATTTCATATTTCTGACATAAATCGACGAATGTTTGATTTACAAATTCTCTGCCGTTATCAGTATGAAGTATATAACAAGAACCAAATGTTCTAAACAATGTTTCAAAGGCATTCCCCACACTTATACCTGTTTTGTCAAACAGTGGTACCGTCCAACAAAATTTGGTAAATGAATCTACAATATTCAATAACCATTTATATCCTTCATTGAGTTCGTGATATAGCCGGAGATCAATCAAGTCTGCAACATATCTTTCCCTTGGATACTTTGCTACAATTGGTCTAATAACTGGTCTAGTTACTAGATTTCTCTTTGATTGACATATATCACAGCTATTCAAGACCCTCTGGATATCTTTTTGTGAAGCGTCGTAGACTTTTGTTTGCAATAATGGAAACAATCTGTCCAGTCCCGCATGCTTATTTGAGACGTGGATCAATTTTATATAATCGATTTTGAATCGTTGCTCGTTGGTGGTAAAGAATCTTAATGATCTATATAGACCTACTTTAAATCTCACCGTGAGCTCTGTGATGCCGTCAATTACATCCTCAAAAAGGATAAATTTTTGTGCTTTTTTTTGAAAGCATCTCTTTCTTGTTTTGTTACCAACCTTGTTGGAACAACACCAGTCTGTAAAAAGACAAAAACTTCTTGTCTTTCATTGTTATTCAATTTTGTTTTCATGCCCTTATTTTTAAAATAATTTTAAAAACAAATAAAAAATAAACACCAATTTTTTTTAATTTTTTACCCTTCTTAAGTAAGCATTTTTCCCGGCGTCCAGTCCGAACGGATATTTTTTTTAAATTTTTACCCTTCTCAAGTAAGCATTTTCCCCGGCGTCCAGTCCGAACGGTGACATTTATTTCGAATTAAAAGTTTTAAGAGAGTTAAAAAGGCGTCTTTATAGGCTTTGGAATCATGAAATTTAAATTTATTCCCCTCCAAAATATTCTTCTATATACCCTGGCATTGAATAACCTGGTAATTCTTTCCTCGTTTTGATGTCCGTTTTGAAATGAGACCGCTCACATTCTATTAAATTAGTGTGGTCTCCATCAGCATTGGTGAATCCTTCCTCATGGTTCACGATTTTATGTACTCCGCTAATCCCAGCAACAGCGTATGGGTAGAATCTGTGCCCATCTTTTTTTATTACAGACATAGGACTAATATTTTCAGAAAAAAAGTCGAAGAAAGTTCTTTTTTTTCTATTTGGTAAAACTTTAAGAACTAGTTTTCTAGTTTTTTTCTACTGCGCCAATTATCAAAGTAGCTTTACTAATTGAATCATACATTTCAGATGGTGACTTAATAAGTTTTCCTTTTATTATAACACTCTAATCCACTTGTATTGGGTGCTCTGGCCCCAATTTCTCCCATGTATTCTTTTATCTCCAGTTATTACTTCTATAATATTCCTTTTAATTCTTTTTATAGTATTTAAAAAAACCGAAGTATTTTTATTAATATTATATTCATAATTTTTTTCCAGCCATGAATATATTATAAATAAGTATTCGCTTGTGTCTATCTTTGGACTTGAAACTTTTAGCCCCTCAAAAACTGATTTGGATTTTCTACAAAATAAGTTAGTAGATCTGAATCGAAAACGTTCGAATAAAAAATATCATGTTCCAAAACCATGCTCTCATAACATTTCGAGCATGTTTTAAATTCTTCGAGTAAGCCATGCCTTTGAATAAAGGCATGGCTGCTTTATTTGAAGAAAAAATGACAAATCTCGAATTTTTTGGTTCTTCTTCACAATTATTCATTTTTTAGGGGTTGCAAAAATTTCCCAGTTTAGGGCCTATTCCCGGGAAATGCCGTCTTTTTTATGTTCATTAACTGGGAATAGGCCCTAGCGCCGACTGAATGTATGCTTCCAGAAATGTTTAAATTTCTGCAGAATGCAAATAAGATCTTAAAATATTAATATATATATATATATATATATATATATATGTACACAATAATAATATAGTTTAGAAAAAATGAATTCCTAAACTTTTAAAATTTTCAACTGTAACTATTATTTTGACATTACGATTGATTTTTAGCAAAAATTTAATTAAATTTTGAATTTCTTCAAAAATGCCAGAGAATTTAAAAAATTTAAAGGTCGTATTTTTTTAAAAAAAAACCATCTGGTCATCTTTTTAATTGAGTTGTTACTCTGTAGACATTGAAAAATAAGTGATAAATTTTAAATAAAGATCATTGAAGGTATATATATATATAGATATTTTGACCCCTCATTATGATAAATAAATACATGGGGGCCCAACCTAATGATGAGTTGACAAGAGTTGACTGTGGACAAGAGTTCAGAAATCATAGTGAGTTTGAGAGGATAATGTATGAGTTAAGATTAGAGGAAATTGAAGAAGTATTATGGAAGAGAGAAGTCTACAGAAGAGGAAGTGAAGATTTGAAAAATTTTTTTGTTTTGAATGTTCCGATTGAAGGAGGAGTTGAAGAAATAAGAAAAAAGTTGATTGAAGAGAAATAAAGGAAGAAAATGGAAATGAGAAGAGAATAAGAGATAAGGAACATGACATTGATGATTACGGAAACAGTTAAGAAGGCCATGGAAGCGGAAAGTGCAGAAAGAACTGGATTTAAGAGAAAGCTTTTTAGATGTTATGAGTGTGGCAGAATAGGACATATTAGTAGAAATTGTAAATATAATAGGTTTAATAAAGGTGATTCCAAGTATTTAGTTTTTAAAAGATCAGCGATGGATCATGAAGAATGTTTAAGTGAAGATAATTATAAGAAGTGTAAAAAAGAGCAGAGAGAGAAGAGAAGCAGGGAAATTATAGGTGAGAGAGTTGAATATATGGAATTAGATGGATTGAGACGGAAGTATCATGAGGTATTTTCGGACGAAGAGGAGGAAATTAAATATTGTAAGTTGGATAAATGCCGAATTAAAACCGAAGAGGGAAAAGTCGTAAAGAAGAAAGGACAAATGGTTGAACAAGCGCTTATTGCGGATACTGTAGAACATATTAAGAGTTTAGAAAGAAGGAAAATAATTAGAAGATCAGTATCGGAATGGCGGAATCCAGTAAGGGCGCTTAGGAAGCCAAATGGGAAGATAAGACTGGTAAGTAACTTAATGGCTTTAAATGATATAGTTGATAAGGATCCGTATGAATTGGCACGAATTGGAGATGTAACGCGGGGAACGCAGGGATCAAGGTTTTTTACTGTGATACATATTAAAGACAGTTTTTACCACATTGGGATTTGCGAAGAGGATAAGCATAAAACAGCTTTTGAATTCAATGGGAGAGTTTACGAGTGGAATAGTATGGTAATAGGGTTTAAGAACTCGCCCCAAATATGACAAAGGACAATGAATACGATTTTTGACGACCTGTTAGGAGGAGGAGCAGAGGTGTATATGGATGATGTAGTAATTCACGCAAAAACGAAAAGAAAGCACGATGAGCTGCTAAAAGAAGTTCTAAAACGATTTAAGAAAAATAATATGAAAATAAATATCAGCAAGATACAATTCTGTAAAAAGGAAGTAAAGCTATTAGGGGTGACACTGAATGGAGAGGATTCTCAGGCGTGCGAAATTAAAAAGAATGAAGCGTTAGAATACCCAGCACCAGCAAATGTATCAGAATTAAGAAGATTTTTGGGATTAACTGGATGGTTTAGAAGTTTTATTAAAGATTACGCTAAGTTGACATACCATTTAACAAATGCGCTTAAGGGAAATGGGAATAACTTCGAGTGGGCGGAGGAAATGCAAAAAGAGTTTGAAAGTTTGAAAGAATGTTTAAGAAATTTAAAAAGTTTAAAGATAGCTGATTATAGTAAAGAATTTTTGCAGCGAAAAGATGCGAGCAACGTTGGCATGGGAGCTGTGTTATTGCAGAGAAACGGATTAAATGAGTGGGTTCCGGTACAGTGGGCTTCAAAAAAGTTTACGCCAACGGAAAGTAGATACGCGATAACAGAAAAGGAAATGTACGCAGTATTCTGGGGAATTAAAAAGTTTGAATACGAACTCAGAGGAAGAAAATTTAAGATTGAGACAGACCATAAAGCCTTGAGTGAAATTAGGAACAAGGCAAATTTTAATAATGATAGGATCAATAGGTGGATAGAGAAGATACAAGATTTTGACTTTACGATAGAATGCAGAAAACCGGAGATAATGGTTGTTGCAGATTCAATCGGCCGCATATATACGGAAGAAGATAGTAAGAAGAAACAGATGGAAGAACGTGCAATTAAGCAACAGATAGGTAAGTGGAAGAAACATGTAATCGTAGAGAATGGCTTGAATTATCGGAAATTTGATAATAATAAAATGGCGGATATCCCTGAAGAAAAAGACAGGCCCAAATTGATAGAGAAATATCATGAATTGAAAGGACATAGAAGCATGATAAGTGTGTATTACGAGATGAAAAGCAAATATTATTGGCCGGGGATGAAAAAAGATATAGAAGCCGAACTTAGTAAATGTGAGGTGTGTCAGATTAATAATAGAAAGAAATCCGGGGGATGTGTTTTTGTAGCAACAAGCCGATATTTAGAAAAGGTAGCATTTGATTTGATTGAGTATAGAGAAGAAAAAAAATACATTGTTGTAGCTATCGACTATTTTACGAGAAGAGTTTGGGACAGAGTAATTGACGCTAAGACAGGTGAGAAGATTGTTGAATGGGTTAAAGAAATGTGTGTCCAGGGGAAGAAGCCCGAAGAAATAATTACGGACAATGGTAAGGAGTTCGTTAACGAAGGGTTTAGACAACTATGTAAAGATCTAAGTATTGAGCACAGGAAAGTAAGCATAGAAGCTCATAGGAGCAATGGAAGAGTGGAGAGGGTTATTGGAACGTTGAGGAAGAGTATAGCCAAAATTGAAGGTAAAACATTCGAGGAAAGAGTTATGAAGAGCATTGAGATTTATAATTTAAGTTACCATAGTGGAATAAAATATACACCGGTAGAGGCTGTTCAAGGTACAACGGGAAAGATAATGATTGAAAACGGACCTGAAGGAACATACGCGAAGAGATTTGTTGCAAGGAAAAGAGAAAAGTTTTATAGAAATCAGATTGTCCGTGTTGCGAAAAAAGAAAATTTAGGAGGTCAGACCAAGTATATGAAAGGAAGATTTGTTGATTTGGGAATGATATTGGAAGTATGCCCTAGTGACTCGTATATTGTTAGGCTTGAAAACGGAAGGATAATTAAAAAGAGGCATTATGATTTAAAAGGTATAGAGAGGTGGGAGTAAAGTGAGACTAACCGTCTGGAGGGGGGATGTTATATATTTAGATATTTTGACCCCTCATTATGATAAATAAATACATTGAACAAAGATTAATTAACGTTTTTGTTTAGTTTTTGATTGTATATTTTTCAACTAATTTATGACAAAAATTTGTTTTATTTTTGCTTTAAAATCCTTTAAATTCAAAATCTACGCTCTTTTCAATTTTTGTTTATTTTAAATTTCCCTCCTAAAATATTAAATAAAATTTTTTTGTTTATGGGCAATGATAAATCAAAGATTGGGTTGGTGCATAAAAGAGATAAGTTAAGTTTTTATGACAATGAAAATTTGCGGAATATATAGTATTTTTAAGAATAGAGTATTATACAATATCTAATCCAAGACAGTCAATTTTTTTTCTGCTAGTGTAATAATCTTTATATTTTATGCTCATGATCTTTTTTTATCAGCAAACTAGCGTATGCTTTCCCGTTTTGAAAACGGGATCTAAATGTTTAGTTTGATAATATGTCTTTGATCCTTGAATTTTGTTGAGTTTCCATTTTTGGGATAACTGAATTTAAAAAGGAGAAAACATGATTTTGAAAAATACTTTTTAGTAACATATAAGGAGTAAAGTTGAGCTAAAAACATTTTATAATTATAATGAGATAATTTTGGGAACTTATAAGCTAAATTGTTAACACTTATATTCAACTTATTTTTGGTATATGTTTTTTTGAATTTTTTCTAGAAGGGTTAAATAAATTCTAAAAAACGATTCTGACGATATTTTGGAACTGAGTTTTACAAAAATAATAAATAGAATAAAAATGCATTAATAAATAGTATACGCACTTACAATTATCAAATTTAAGCATTGAGTTTAAATTTGACAATACAATAACATAATAAGCTGTAATAAGAAGTTTGGATTTTACAAAACCATAAAAAAGAGGGGTAAAAAATTAAATAAAATTCTTTTATATATATGATGATTATTATACGAATTATATACTTCAGAAATTTGAGTACCGTTAGTTATACCAACTTCAATGGACAAGACCTTATAGCGCTTGCGCATCCCACGTGTCGCGAGAAGTTGAAAAGTTGGAATACAGTTGTATACTCAAATTTCCGAAGTATTAAATTGTATAATAATCATTTGCTGATAAATAAGATCATGAGCATAAAATAAAAAAAATTATATTAACAGTGAAAAAACACGGACTGTCACAAGAATTGTAATTGCAGCTTTTTACTATAATTATAATAGAAGCTCTTCCGCTACATTAGCTTTACCCAAATTTAGTCATATAATCTATCGATTGATAAACATAAGGTTTCTTCGGTCATATATTTCTAGTCCGTAGAAAATAATGATTTTAATGATCGCATTTATACCTTATTATTGCCAATCAAACATAAGTATGATTCTTACATAATCATTGTGATGAATGTATGCGAAAACTTCTATAGATATAAGTTTACCATTATCTGAATAAATAATTCAATTATTCAAAGGGATATTAGAATTAAGATCAAATTATAAATATAGACTATTTAGAAACAGTTTTACGGTGAATAAAGGGCAATTTTAGACATTTCGACTATTTAAATAATTTTACTTACTAATATTATTCATAGAGCATCAGTCTGATGAATTGTGTGATATGTGTAAACAAGAATATTTTGATGATTATTCTAGTTTTATTATTTATGATTATGAGAATTTAAATAGATAATTTAGGAAAACTTTTAGAATGCTAAAATTTTTTGTGTCCCTCCATATACTGATATAAATAAATGTTAAAATTCAAAACGTTATCATATTTAGTGTTATAACACTATATTATAAACAATGAATATTTTTAATTAGGATGTATTTTTAAATATTCCTAATTCTCAATTTGCTTTTAGTTTAAAACAGATTTAAAAGGAATAAATTTTAGAAATATCGAAAACAAAATATTAAACAAAAAAGTACTTTATATATATATTAGAAATTGTTATTAATGAGGTTTCTATATAAAAGATATACAAAAAAATATTAGTTTAAAATGTTGAGTCCTTTTTTACTTTTTTGAACTACTACTGATTTAACGAGTATATATTATACGATCAGATATAAAATATTTTCTCCAAAAAAAAATACTAACATAACAATCAGATATATATACATATATTTCGTTTTAATTGAAGGTGGTCTTAACATCTCATGAACAGGTTTGCCAATATTATCATATATTAGAAGTAAGTTTTTCTAAAACTATTCTTTATTAAAAGTAATTTTAATTTCGTAAAATCATAAGATATCTTAAGATCAAGATGTTATAACTAATTTTATAATATCCTATATTGGGTCGCAAAATTCTATGTTATACTACCATAAGATTTCGTTGGGATATAGTTATATTTCGACATAAAAATAAATAAATCTAATTAGGGAATGCTTATTGTAATTTATATTTATAGTTTAACAAGGATAGGTTCCGCGTTACGTCTCCTGTTTGTAGGTTGCTTCTCGTCTCCATAGTCCTTTCATCATCAGCTTCGTATCCTAACCTGCACTAGTCCGAAGAAATGCTTTGTAGCGTGATCATCTGGATGTTACTTCGACATAACATAATTTTTATAAATATGACAATTCTTATTCAAGCTTATTTTTTTAAAAATTCTCATTAAATTATGCAAAAAATTATATAATTATATAATATAAGTATCTTGACTTTATAAGATGTTATTAATTGAAATATGTCAATTTCTTTATTCTTATTTTCCATGCCCTCTTTTTAAAATTTTTTTAAATACTTTTTGTAGCCAATTAAATCTGCCAATTTGTGAGAATATGATTGATCAGTATTTGATTGGCTACGATAATATCTACATTTTTGTATGAAAAATATAATTTTTGGCGCTACTTAAAAATTCGCACCCCCCTAAAAAATACGTTCACTGAAAAAAAATTATTTGGTATAAAATGAGATAAAATCAAATTTTAAAGGATTTTTTTTCCGGGGGGTGCGAATTTTTAAGTAATGGTATTTTGAACGTGAAATTTTTTTATTTTATCTATCCCTTATAATGAACATGATGATGGATGAAATGCTTCAATTCAATCCATACAATCCTATTTTCACTGATAATGACAGGGCAATCGACTACGGATTGAAGAACAACTGTTATATCCTTGTATTCCCTGTACTAATGATCAGTGCAAAGGAATTATGTTTATTCAAAACATATCTTTGTTTTCTCAAGGAAAGGGGTACAAATGTAGCAAAAAAATTTGTAAACGAAGATGTTCATTAAATAAAGGTTCTAAATTTGAATCTTTAGATATTGAATTTAAAAAAATTCTTCGTTGCATTTATTGTTGGTGTCTGTCATATACTAATTTTCAGGCCATCAACATGTGTGAAACTTCTGAACCAACATATATTTCTGTAAAAGAAATAATAATGGAAACAATTTCCAAGTGTTCTACTGTTGTTACAACGATAGGTGGAGTTGGTCAGAGGATACAAATAGACGAAACAGCTATTTGTAATGGAATTATAGTATCGAATCCGTCTAGTCGATTGGATTCTGAACCTGGAATTCAGTGGATAATAGGAGGTGTATTGGAAGGAAATTGTAGAGAGTTTTTTGTGGAACTAATACCCAATAGAAAATGGGAAACGATTTTACTAGTATTAAAAAAATATGTAAAAGTAGGCACGGATATAGTAACTGATGGTTATCCATCCTATCCACGTGCTATAAGTGAATTTGGTTCTCACCATAGTGTGGTAAATCACTCTATGGGATTTTGTAATGAAGAAGGACAAAATACAAATTATGTAGAAAATATGTGGTCGCATCTTAAGCATGATTATAGAAAGCGTGGAGGAATAAATAAAATAAGAATTAAATGTTGGTTAGATGAGTTTAAATGGAAAAAAGAAAATATAGAATATTCAAAACCATTAACAATCAAATTAGCCTTCGTAAAAATAATTGATATTTTTTCTATGTTAAAGTAATTAAATTTTTGAACTTATAATATGTTATAACTGTTTTTTTAAATATTTTAACTTTTGTAAATTCATATTTTCATAAAAATATTGTTTTAAATATAATTTTAAGGGTTAAAAATATTTTTTTTTATATAAATTTAATTGGTCAATGTAATTTTTTTTAGGGGTGCGAATTTTTAAGTAGCGCCTAATTTTTAGATAATTTCAATGTAAAATTCATACATACGTACTTAGAGATTTTGCTATTATTCTTAATAGAAATTGTGTTTATTCTCGATACATTTATAAAATCGCTCTCTCGTATTAAATGTATAAGATATAAAATCTTCATGATATATAAATTTCGTTTTATATTATATTAAAAGTTGCATTTTTATACAGTATTATTTTCCAATAGGGCATTGGTTGTTTTATCCACGATTATATTCTTTCAATGTACCTCGATGTATTTCAATAATAAGAATTCATCTAAAAATTAAAAAATTTTTTGTTATTGATTTATACACAAATTATATTCTGATTTGTTTAATTCAAAATCTATTTATTCTATGTGTTGATACGGCAATAATTATATAATTGAATGTTTTAAATACATAAAAATACTTATATATTATTTGTTACCATATAGAAATTTCTATTATTTCAATACAATTAATTTCACTGCACTAATATTTATGTATATTTTTCTTGATTTTTTCGTGTTTTATTATGGACTATTATATATATATGCAGGTAGATACCCTTTAGAAAAATTTAAATCATGTATGTAATAAAGGTTTTAATTAGAATAAAAAAGTTCACGTTCTACTTACATATACTACATGTGTTATTTTAATAGGTTTTATGAGATGTCAATTTCCCCTTTTTTCGTGTTCATTATCTCTCTCATGTACAAATATGCAAAGATACTTTCCAAAGCCAAAAAAATTAGAAATATTGCTGGTAATTGAGACTAGTATATATATTTAGATGTAATTGTAATTAATGTATAAAATGTTTCTGAGAGTTTTTAAAATATTTAATCTATAAATAAAAAATTTTACCAATTAGTATTCATTTATTAATTTTATTCTTATGTTAGAATGTTAAATCGTAAAACGCCCACGGTTACACTAGAAACTTTTAGAATAATTCTGTTTTAAAACTTCATAATAAAGACATACTTTATTTTACTTAAAGAAAAGATGAAACAATAAACTAAAAAGTACGCATATATATACACACATTCATTGTTATCACATAAGACCGTACAATTATATGCATTTTCAGCTGTTCTTAATTTTTTCATATTTTTCAAGATTTGTCTTCTTATATATATATATACAGGAAGGAGATGAAAAAATAACAAATCTTTTAAATGGCTCAGAAACAAAAAAAGACACACAACGTTAACTTATATAACAATAATGTGATTTAATATGCATTTTCAGCTGTTCTTAATTTTTTCATATTTTTCAAGATTTGTCTTCTTATATATATATATACAGGAAGGAGATGAAAAATTAACAAATTTCATAAATGCTTTAAAAACAAATAAAGATACTCAAGTGTCACTTATATAACAATAATGTGTATTTATATGCATTTTCGGCTGTTCTTAATTTTTTCATATTTTTCAAGATTTGTCTTTTTATTGTATCTCTATTTATATATGTTGCAGTCAAAGTGTACATTCCAGGCAATGTATACATTACCTAGTGAATGTATACATTCACTAAGATTTGTAGTTAAAGTATTCATTGTAACTGAAATGAACACATTACCTAGTGAATGTATACATTCACGAGCTCCCTCTAGTCAAAGTGTTTACTCACTATTAAAATGAACATTTTAACTAGTGAATGCATGTATTATCTAGACAATGTAAGCAGGGTTACTAACCAACTGCAGTCAAGCGATAATTGATGAATTTTAAAATAAAATTAAGTTGGAACAAGTTTTTTACAGGCACAAGACTATGATCGCCGTTCTAGATTCAGGTTAAAACATAAATGTTGAATTGGGAAATTGAAATTAGAACACACACAATGATAGAGTTTTAACAGTAAAAACTAGGTTATATTAAATAAAAATTTTAGTTTTAAATTGAAACACATAATAATTAGAACAAAAGTTAGAACAACATAAATAGGTTATAATATTAAATAAAATATATCGAAAAAATGAATTAATAATTGACTCTATGATGATTGCACTAAAGCGACAAAACATAAAATTAGAAAAGATATAAATATAAAGCAAAAAAATACAATATAAAAGAAAGAATAATTTGAAACATAAACATAAGTAAAATTAGTAAAAAATGTTATTTATTTCCACAATTTAACCTTCCATGACATTTGGAGTTGCATAATTTATTTGCTTTAAAGCATGCACATCTTTTTGTTGCGCATTTTGTTTTGCATTGGCATTTGGAAAATCCCTGTCCGCTACCTATCGACTGTTTGGTAGCTATAGTACGTAATGGCAATTCAATTGCATTGTTTTCAATATCATTTGGCGTTAATATACTTTCAGGACACACGCTAAATTGAGATCTAGAATATAATCCTTTTAAAATACCATTACGTGTTCCGATTTGATAGTAATCATCATCAGTTTTTGTTAATAAACATCCTAGTACTGCACGTGAATCTCCCCGTCCTCTATCAACTTCCGGTACCTTAATTCTAACTGTCATTCCAACCTCCGCCGGAGTATGCGAAGCATCAGAAATTTGTTTCATGCGCTTAGCTTGCTTGTTCAAGTTTTCTTTTGCTTCTGCTCGAACATAATTGATGCGTGATTGCAACTTACAAATATTGCACATTTTATTGCATTCCGAATTGAGTAAAATGTCACATCCATCACATTTTCGGTTCTCATTGTCATGTGATGAACTACACTGTTTCTTGTCATTCATTAGCCATTCACTGACGCCTTCTCGAAGATTATCTGATTCTAGATCTAGATCCTCTTCTTCATTAACTTCTACTTGAGTAATCTCCTGGATACTTTCTTCGTTACAATTGATATTTTTAAGAATATTTTCCAAATCTTCTTCACTGTTTATACTGCTTAATGCCTCGTGTGGTAGGGAAGAAGAGGTAAGGCCGACCTTGGCGGGTTGTCCAAACATTGCCTCGTAAGGACTTCGCTTTATACCAGCGTGAAGGGCTCGATTTTTCATAAACTGCACATAACCCAGTCCTCTACTCCAATTACTAGTTTGATTCTGTTGCATCCATGCGGTTAAAATATTCTCAATATCTTGATTTGCACGCTCCACACTGCCTTGAGACTGGCTGTGGCGGGGCTTTCCATGCACAATTTTTAATTCAGGCCATAGACCTTTGAAATCATCAATGACGTGGTTGACAAATTCTCTGCCATTGTCCGATTGCAAAATAGATGGTGCCCCAAATAGTAAAAAAATTTGAAGGAGTTGATCAGCAACTTCATATGCTGTCTTATTCTTTAGGGGTCTTAGAATGACAAACTTTGTTAAGTGGTCCTGGTACACCAATATAAATTTATAATTATCATCTGGTTGTGATTGGAAGTCAATTAAATCTACTTGACATCTTGAATTAAAGTGAGAAAACACCATTGGCTTAACCACCAAGCCTTTCTTTTCATTCGCCCTTTTTTTAAGGCACACTTCACAATTATTTAAAAATATTTGAATATCTTGTGCTGTTATATTTTTAAAGCGAAGGTTAAGCTCCTTTTTCATTCTGTCTCGTCCTCCATGTCCAATTGATAAATGAGTTTCATATAAAACTTCAAACAATTCTTCAACAGTAACATAATACAGCACTTTTTCATCTGCTATTGGTGCAATTAGTTTATCCACATTACTCACATACACTGTATCATAATGTTTTAGTAACCAGAAGTGACGATTTTCTTTTTTCTGAGCTGATTTAGCGGATTTAACATCACTTATTAGTTGAGCATATCTTTCCGTATTCATACGAAAGCCGTTAGCTTTTTGTGGAGTATTGTTAATGTGCTGGTAGAATTTATCTTTCATTGGTTGTTTATCCATTTTATTTTTAGGGTAAAATAATTAAAAATTATTAATTTCTATGGACACATATAATTTAAATAACTCACTTACCATCCAACAATCAGCCAGTGTGTACTCTCTCAAACTGCACAGATAGAGCAACATTCAACAGCACACAGTGCATCACGAATAAAGAGGTTAGGTTTAAGGTTTCCTAGCAAATTTAACGATTTAACCTACGGATTTAACATACAACACTTTGACTAGAGGGAGCTCGTGAATGTATACATTCACTAGGTAATGTGTTCATTTCAGTTACAATGAATACTTTAACTACAAATCTTATTGAATGTATACATTCACTAGGTAATGTATACATTGCCTGGAATGTACACTTTGACTGTAACACATACACTACGAAGTCACATCGATTTATAAGATGTTCTATTCCATTCTCTAGGCTTTTTACTTTATAAGCGCCTTTAGTCTTGTTCTTTGTAACGATATACGGTCCTATATATTTCTTGTCTAGTTTACTAGACATGTTCCTGTTTTTGATAAAGACAAGAGACCCTTCTTTTACGTCGTCAGCAATCAGTTTCCCTTTCATCTGTCCTTTATGCTTCTTAATCTTACTATTATTAATATCACATATAACTTCTCTAATCTCATTAGTTATTGTAGTACGCTCATTAAGGTATTCTGCTGGATCTATAAATAGCATTTCAAAGTCACTCGGAGGTTCTTTGATTATCTTAGGCAATGCGCCTTTCCTCCCATAAAGCATTTCAAAGGGGGACATCTTTAGTTTACCGATTGGGGACAGCCTATACTGCATAAGGATCAGTGGTAGTATTCTATCCCACTGATTTTGATAATCTGTTACCGCCTTTGCAAGTTTTACAATCAGGCTTTGATTGGTCCTCTCTACAAGTCCATTGGATTGAGGGTGATACGGACTGGAATATCTAAAACGAGCGTTGAAGAGTTCCGAGATCTTCCTAACAATCTGATTTGTGAACTCTAGCCCTTGGTCACTTCTTATTACGTCTACCGTTCCATGCCGGCTGAAAATATCCTCAATAATAAATTTTGCTATTTCAAACGCAGACTTATGTTTTACCGCCTTGGCTTCTACCCATTTAGTCATGTAGTCCGTTGCTACGATGATAAACCTTTTTCCGGAGGAACATTTGGGTAGGGGCCCTATACAATCGATTCCAATCATTTTAAAGGCCGACTCGAGTTTTGCGGGGGAAGGTTACAAACTTTTTCCTAGGTTTCTTGTGCTCTATACACGTCTGACAACCTTTTATTACTCTCCTGATATCTTTGGGGCTGATATCATTAGCCAGGTTCTGCGATTTTAAGAAGAGCATTGTGGCCTCCGTACCTCCGTGTCCTATGTAATGATGATTTTCTCTAATCATATCGTCTTTTGTTAATTTCGTATCGGAACTTACGATATCCATACTCGACGCGTAAACCCTTGACAAGCAGTCTGGAAGGGTATGAGATTTTCCCTCCCTATATTCTATTTTGAATCTTAAATCGCTTAAGAACATAAGCCATCGAGCAATTCGTCCCTGGGGGTTCTTAACTTTATACAGCCACTGTAGAGGTTTGTGGTCGCTTCTTATCAGGACCTCGTCGTGCAGATACATTTTAAAGGTTTTTGCGCAGAATATTATAGCTAGGGCTTCTTTCACCAGCGCTGTGTAGTTCTTTTCATGCTTATTAAGCTTTCGGCTAGCACAACGAATCGTTACTTCTTCTCCGTCTTGTACCTGTTTCGAAGCACCTCCTATACATTCTTCTGATGCATCTGCTTCAATGATAAACGTCAGCGTTAAGTCTGGGAGTGCCAGCCATGGCGTGGAAATAAGTTCTTTCCTCAATGATTCGACGTCATTCCGCATTTTCTCTGTAATTTGAAGCTTTTCGTTGATTGTTCGATGTATTTCTAGCGCCTTTTTACTAAAGTTGTTTATAAACATCCGATAGAATCCCAGAAGTCCGATTATAGAGTGTAATTGTTTTACATTCTTGATTTCAAATTCTTTTTCTAAAGGTCCCATACGAGATTTATCTGGAGTGAGCTTCCAGGATTTTATACTGTATCCCAAAATATTGATATCCTTTGTCATAAAGTTGCTTTTATCAAAGTTTACCTTAAGCCCGTTCTCTGCTAGAATTTCTAATACTTCTTTTAAGTGCCCATAATGCTCCTCGATAGTCTTTGAGTATAAAAATATGTCGTCTAAATAAACGACTGTGGTTCTATTTAGCTGTTTCCTGAATATCTTGTACATTAGGCTCTGAAAGGTAGCTGGAGCATTAGTGAGACCAAACGGCATTCTCTTAAATTGGAATTTGCCTGACGGTGTCATAAACGATGTGTACTTCTTAGATGTCTCTTCCATTGGTATCTGGTAGTATCCCTTCTCTAGGTCTAGTTGAGAGAATATTCTTGCACCGCTTAGATATGTTAAGCATTTTTCAATCAGCGGTGGCTGACATACCTCTTTCACTGTAATATCATTAAGCTCTCTAAAGTCTATACATAGCCTATATTCACCATTTCTTTTCGGAGCGACAACCGTTGGGGCATTCCAAACGCTTGTGCTTTCTTCTATCACGTTCGACTTTAGTAACCTCTCCACCTCCTCTTGGATAAACTTTCTTTTATCGAGGCTCAGTGGGTAGTTTCGCTTGCATATTACCTTCCGTTCACTCAGTTCGATTTTATGTGTCACTAACTTTTTCTTTCCTTTTGCGGTTTCCAGCTTCCTTTTGTAGTCATTAATCAATTTATGAACATTATAATTCGAAGATAGATCAGGTTTTGATAACTTTGACGGTGTCTTTTCTAAATTAAAAGGTTTATAGCACGTAATAGTTTTATTATCGATTTTAACTAACTGACTTCCATAGTCTATTTGAACATTATGTTTCCTCATAAAGTCTCTCCCTAATATTATATCACCTTCAAGGTCTTCACTACAAATAACGCTGTTCTGTAGTCATCATCATTAATTTTTATTTTAGTCTCCACTGAGTTTCTGATCTCAGTGCTAGCAAAGGCAGCTCTTAGGTTCACTCCTTGAACGGGTATGAGCTTTTCTCTTCCGACAAGATCATGATTAATGAATGAATTTGATGCTCCCGAATCAAACAGTATCTTCACTCTCTCTCCTCGGAATAAGCCTACTACTATATTAAAGTTATTATCCTCGGACGACGGAACTGCATTCATAGATAACACTTTCTTTCCTTCGTGTTTGCAGTCTCTAAATAGGTGCTCACCACCACACTTGTAACATTCTAACTTTCTCTTAGTGTTATTAGTTTTATTTTTCATATCAGACTCGGAACTCCTCTCCTTTTGCTTTGAGTTTTCGTTTCTTGTTCTTACTGTCTCGATTAGTTTTATGTTGTTGCTGTAGATCTTTAATAGATCATTCCACGATGTGGCTTCCTCCACTCTTTCTTTTAATGATAGTGGGAAGTACCTAGATAATTCTCCAATTATCTCAGTAACGTCAATTTTAGCCTTTTTGTTTAGCTTGATTAATTCGTAAACAAAGTCTTCTAAGTTCTGCGACTTCGGTCCAGTGTACAGTTTCTTATAAAACGTTTTTACAGAGTTGCTCCCTTCTCTGAGCTCTTCATTCCCATACTTGTTAAGGAATTTCTGTTTAAAGTCTGTGTAGGTTTCTACCTCATCTTCAATCATGGCCTCGTACCATAGTAGAGCCGAATCTCTTAAGTACTTCTTCGTGTACTTCATCAGCTTCTGATCCTTCCACTCTCCTTCAAGGTAACTGAATTGGGTTAGCCATATCAAGGCATCCTTCCCAATTTCTCCTTGAAAATACAACATTCTGCTAGTTGTAACTCCAAGTTTTTCCATCATCGCTTCTAGTGTGTTGGTTTTGATCCCGTTGTCGCCAATGTTACCAGCGAAGGAGCTGGTGGTGGGAGAAGACTTGCTTTTAGAAGTAACTTGTTTATTTGGCCTCTGTAGTTCAGGGGTCTTCCTTAAATACTTTTCTTTGTTTGTTTGTTTACATGACAAGCGATGACAGTAAACAAACAAACAAACAATAATGTTAGGGAAGGCACTTCAGCCTTATAACAAGAGGATCTGATATATCCGGTAACAACTTTATTTTTAGTTTTAATTCTTGTTCCCCTCGACATACGGCATATTGTACATTGGGCGCAAAATATTTCAATCTCTTTATGCATATTTTTCCATGCGTAATTTTGCGAAATCATAAATTTTATAGTATTCGCAGTGCCATGGCCAGAGATCATATGATATTCTGTCAAAATCTGTTTCTTATCTTCCTCACTAAGTTTTTGTGTATTTATGTTGTTTATTTGTTCTTGTTGAAAAAATCTGCTGAATTCATCCGCTATATTATGATCTCCTTTTACATGTTCCATTTTAAAATCATAATCGGAAAGTTTTAATGACCATCTTAAGAGTCGGCTTGACAGGTCTTTTGTTTGCATTAGGTAGACGAGTGCTTAGTGGTCTGTTCTAGGGGTAAATTTTTTCCCTAATAAATAATGTCTAAAGTGACCTATTCTTTTTATTAATCCAAGTAATTCTTTATCTGTTACTAAGTAGTTTTTCTGACATTTGTCTAGTCTTTTATTTTAAGCCGCAATCATTTTTTCTTCACCTTGTCCGTTATCCTGTAATAGAACGGCTCCTATTCCTGAATCTGCCGCATCCGATATGAGTATAAATTCCTTCCGAACATCGGGCTGAGTCCTGATAGTACTTTACCCCATTTCCAATTTTGTAATGTTAAAAGCTTCTATTTGCTCACTGTTAAGATATATCTTTTTATTTGAGCTTTGTTTTTCTCCCTTCAGTATATCATAAGTGGTCCAGTGAGGGTTGCTATATTTGTTATAAAATCTCTGCAATAATTAATAGTCCCCAGAAGGCCTCTAAGCTCTTTTATAGTGGTAGGTATTGAATAGGACTTTATTTGACTGATTCGTTCTGGATCAACTTTTATGTATCCACTTCCTATGATATTTCCGAGTATTTTAATTTCATTTTTATAAAATCTACGTTTTTTTAGGTTTAATGATAATCCGGCAGCCCTAATTTTACTCAATGCTATTTGTAGATGTTTATCATGCTCATCTTTTGTTTTAGAATAAATGATTATGTCATCTAGGTATGGTACGATAAATTTTCTATTTTCGCATCTAAAAATATTATCCATCGCACGTTGAAATGTTGCCGGTGCATTGCACAGCTTAAACGGCATTCTATTGTACTCATATAAACAACCTTTAAAAGAGAAAGCTGTTTTCTCTTTGACTTTTTCCTCCATGGGGAGTTGTTGAAATCCACTTGTGGCTTCCAGGATTGAAAAGAATGAAGCTTTGAAACAACTATCTAAAATTTTGTCGATTCTGGATGACATATAGGAATCTTTTATTGTAATAGAGTTCAAACCTCATTAGTCTATACACATTCTCCAGGTTATATCTGGTTTCGGAACCATGACTATCCTACTGCACCAAGGGCCTTTACTATCTCTAATTATGCCCGGCTCTAGTAATTTTTGAATTTCTTTTTCAATTATTACCTCTTGCATAATTGGTATTCTACCATTTCTTTGACAGATTATTTTATCGCTATTAACTTGTATGCTATGCTTCCCTGCTGTACATAAATTAAATTCTCCTATTTCGGTCTTGAATAAATCTTTATATAGTTCCTCGATTTTTGTTTTATTTAGTTCGTTGCAGTATCTAACTTTTTTGTTGATATCTGGTGATATTTCTGTAAATATCTCAGTGACTAAGCTTAAATTTCTTTTTATTACTTCAGATCCTAGAATTATGTATCTTGTATCTTGCATAATTAGTGGTGAGAATGTTATAGTTTTGTTTTTTATTTTTATAGTAACGTCCTTTAACTGTCCGATAATTTTTAATGTATTATTACCTGCTCCTTTAACAATTCCTGAATATGTATTAATATGTTTATGCAGATCAATTGGTATATCTGATTGTTCGATGAGTGAAACATCTGCTCCAGTATCCAATAAAACACTTTTCTTGTTATCGAAGATATAACCTTCTACGAAAAGGGGATTATCGCTATTTATAACTCACATAAGGAATAAAAAATATCGTCGTTTATTTTGTTATTATGTTTATTTTCTTCTTCATCGACTATGTTGATGCTACCAGATGATTTCCTTTTTTCTTCTTCAATAAATTTAGATAATTTTTTGCACTCTTTTGTTGCGTGGAATCCTTCTCCATGCACGATGCAGTATTTCCTGTTTAAATGAGAATTTCCTGTCTGTCTCTGCTAAATGACTCCTTGTCATGTTTTCTGTTATATGGCGTCTCTCTACCATGTTTTTTGTTGTTAATTGGGCCTCTGCCATAATTGTAATTAAATGATGGTTTACGTCCGTATTCTTCTACTCTAGACAACATCTTATCTAGATATGGAATCCAAGCCATTTCTTCGGCCATTTGAACAAAGACTTCCCACGTCTCGGCCGATTTAGAAGCTTGGAATAATAATGATTTTATTTCGGATGGGGATTTGTTAAAAATCATTTGAAATAATGCACTCAAATAAATTTGTTTTCTTTCAGAGATGATCACGGCTTGTGTTAACATTTTAGAAAAGTCTTCCCTTGTTTCTGGTATGGGAGAGAGAGAAATCGGCTAAATGTTATGTCACTATCTTTATTCGCTCCAAATCTGGCTTTCAACATTTTTATAAAGTCTGCTAGGGTTATAAAGTTCATCTTTCCTGCTAAGACTTGGAATGCCCGGGATAAAGCATTCCCTTTAATTTTAAAAATAATCGCTTTTTTCATTTGTTGTTATGTCCACTCAGAGACTTCTCCCAACATCATTATATCTCGTACCCATGTGTTTACATCTTTACCTTGCTCCCCGGACAAATGGTTTGCATTGTTCGCAGTTGTCGCCATGTCAATTACTTTATTTGAGTTTTCCATCCCCTCTTTTAAAAATGATTTTAAATAGTTTAAGTAGCCAATCAAATACGTCCATTTGTCGAAAGATGATTGGCTGGACTTGATGGGCTACGACAATTAGTTAATCGTTTATTACTCATTTTCCCCTTCTTGGGTCAATTTGCTTAAATAATTTTTAGCAAATATTAAATAAGCAAATTTTCATTTTGGAGGGAAATAAAAAGACAAAATGAAATTGTGGAAATATGTGTCTTACACATATTTGCACCATAAATGTTTGTACACCAAAAAGTATCAAACATTTAATTTATTCAAAACACATGTCAAAAATCTTCGGGGTTGGGAATTCTAATGGGCAGCGTGGGTTTACCGCATAATAGGAACTTGTGGTATTTCTCAGTGGGACCTTCCCCGTACTGAGAAAACTCTCTACTATATTTGTTATAGCTTTATAATTTTGTTTAATATAAGTTTTGTAGTTGCTAACATATTTATTGTTGTTTTTGTTGTTGTTCATTCTTCTTGAAAATACTTGCCCCTAAACGAATTATTTTTATTTATACAAAAATAATTTCTAGAAAATTCGTTGAGATGTCAATAATCTCATGTGGTTAATACCACAGAACTCCAACTCTTTCGACTGTATCCCCTTCATGTTTTGTTTTATGGTATTACAGTATTACAACCACATGTAAAATTCCATTTTTCCTAAAATGGAATTTCTTAAATATTTTTAAAAAATATTATTTTTCTACCCCAACAAAAAAAAGGAAAAAGGAGATGCATACAAAGAACATAAAAAATAAACTATTTAGTTGTAAACAAACAAGGCCAAGGAGCCTTTTACAAGTAGCTTACTAGAGGCCTACTTTCAACGAGGGTTCATCCCTCGTGACCAGCTCATGTTTCATTACAAATGTTGCTGTTTCGGACTGCATGTTTTTAAAACTGAAGTTTAAAAGCATATTCTCCTTAATCTTTTTATTTAAGTTTTCTTTAGCCTTCACAAGGAAGCATATCTTTTCACTAAGTCGGTCATCTAAAATTTCATCATTACTTTTCTTACAGCCTATAGCTTACCTATTATATTATTAACTGTAAGAGATCTTTACCAAAATTATTCATACAGTTGTTGTTATCGAAAAATTTCAGACCCGATAAAAAGTTTACGAGTAGACTCTTTAGAATATAAAAATCGCTCAATGATCGTCTTCTCCTATAGTTACCGTTCTCTCGCGATGTGTGAGGACGTCTCTTCTCTTCCATTTCCAAATGGGATTTTTATTGGGGTTGTCTCCTCGTCTATCATTGGTATCTTATCGCCACGTCTTTTAAATAAAGTTTTATCGGACCCACGGCCCAGCATAAATATTTCTATATAATTCCTTATCTTGACCCTTAGTTGCAAACTTCTTGGTCCAGTTTGCTTCGTCTCGCTTATGATATAGAACTTTCTCCCTTGATTGCCTTTGTGTTGATCCATTTCTTTTATGATAGCATTCTCGTGTGTTATGGGATCTCTTTTGATTAACAAAACACAGGTTACTTTTTTAGCGTTCTTCCTATGTCTTCTGGTCTTTCCTAATCCTCTTTCTTAGATTGAAATTGAGATATTTGGGTCCCTTTCAGTGTCGCTTGTAACGTAATCATTTCTTCCAGATCTTTAAGTATTTTAATACCTCGTCTATTTCGCTGTTTTTTTTCATTCTTGATTTAATACGTTAATTGCAGTATATCTGCCTAATCCTCTTTCAAAAGTCTGTTTCAATCCAACATCAGATTCCTTTTTTTATGGGTTCATCGGGTGCAACGGTCTGAGCTCGGATCTTTCTTATTTTTTTACGTACGAATCCGGGCACAGGCCGTAAAGTGAGGAAATGTTTTTTTACGAATCATATCCCCAAGACTCGAAATTTCATAGATTTGTTTTAATTTCATTTGTAATAAAATTTCTTGAGCTATAAACTTGTTTGTTTTTTAGATGATTTTTTCAAAAATATTTTACCCTTATGATATGTCTGGAGCCGCTTGACAGTAGATCAAAAATATTCCAAGACCACATGAGGCAATAAGTTGGCTAGTGAATGAAAATCTCTAAAAACAGCCCTAGAATGTACAGATTGTCTTGGGATAATGGTTGTAACTCCGAATGATTCGTACATAGACTGCCACCGGTTTAAGTGTGGGGGAAAGGGGGATGTGGAGCATCAATGGAGTTTTTTGATAAAACTTCATTTTCTAGTCCCTGAATATATACATAATTACTTGTATATTCTACATTCATTCGCCGAAAAGCAGTTTACACTAAACTTAAACAAAAAATATCGTGTGTCAGCTTCCAGTGTCTTCAGGGCTAAGAAAAATATACGAAGCACTGAAAAAGGAAAATATCAAACACAAAAAAAAATAGTAGGGGTTGAAGAAACGACTCGGGCCGATGAAACGGTTATAGTAAAAGGAAAATTTGTCAAATCACTATCAGAAAGATATGACACAGTCAAAACTGTGCATGGTTGGTTGGTACAATAGATGAGCGAACGTTAGAATTGAGAATCGAGATAGTGTTTAACCGGACTATCCAGATGATGATCAAGTTTTTGAAGAAATACATAAAAAACGAAGCTATATGTATAATTGATAGGCACAAATCCTACCCCCCCCCCCCGCAGCAGTAGAATCCATCAACGGTGATCATCGCGTTGTAGTCCACGATGACGGGGGTAAAAACGAAGCAGGAGAGACCACAAATCTAATAGAGGGTGTCTGGTACAACTAAAATGTGATATAATATCTTGAAAAGGGATCAAAGAAAGTGCGATCCCAGATTTTTTGGAGGAATTTAAATGGAGAAGAAGGTGCAAAATATATAAAAATATTAAGAGTTGCAGAGAATTCTTTATTGAAATTATTGGAGTTTTCTTAGAATAGAAAGCTTTTATTTTTTTCTTTCTCTCTAGGGGGACCCTTAGAGAGAAAAAAAGGTCCGGGCTCAGCCCGTTGCGCCGTTCATTGATAGTCTGTGTACTTCATTCATCTACTCTATCTTTTCATAGTATACTACAATACTTTCATAATTGACCTGTTTTATGGTTTCCATCCCCGTTAATTATGCTACATCATTTTTTGAATATCTAAGTTCCAGCAGTTCTTTTTTTTTTGTTTTTTGAAGCTTTTCTTGGTTAGCTTATCTTTCACCTTAAGATCTTCTATCAAGGAATGGTAGATATATTCCATCTGCTCATCAGTCCATTTATTAGCAGTTCCTAGCTTTCAAAAGGGTTCAAGATGCTTTAGATTGCAATCTCGTTTTACATTTCTTAATTTAAGAATTTTTTCTTCAACTACTATTGTAGTTCCCTCTATTGTCTTATCAAATGTGGTATACGCTTTATCAACATTTTGTTTCTAAATACTATTAATTTTTTCTAGTACTAATGAGTTCATTGAGGTATTACCCGGGAGTTGGTCATTCCTTAGATAGCATTCTATGATGCATTCCCTGGTGCTAAAGTTTTGTTGTTAATTAAATTGTATTTATTCAAATATCCTCCTTGAGCATAGTTAATCTTTCTAAGGACACGGCGGTTCATTATGCCGTTTGTTATACTACCTGGAATTCCTCTGCATTTTCAAGAAAAAAAAATATAAAATAAATAATTTATTGGGCTAATTTATAACTAATTATATTTAGTTTTAACACAGCTTCCCCCGTATCGCCATCGAATTCTGCTCTTCACAGACTTTGGTTTTTGTGGAAGTATTAATGCTTTTCAACTTCCCCTTTTAAGCTTCATTCACTTTGCCGACACCACTTCTTTATAAGTCGCCATATTATCTAGTGCGCATACAGCTCTAGCCACTTCTTCTTCTCCTGCATCCTCCTGATCGTATCCTCGTCGTCGTTCCAAAGAGATGGACTCTAGAGTCTTCTCATCACAATAGACTGGATGTATTCTTCCAGGTAGGGTTGGATTTCCAGCTTCCCGATGTACTTTCTGTGATATTTGGTCACCACTTCATCCTATGTCAATACATAAGGAACTATATTTGTTCGAGATTTATGTATTAGTCCCAGTTCATTTGCAAGAAGGTCATACTTTCGTAGTTTCTCATTCTCGACTATAGTAAGTCGATCCTGGTTGGTTATATCAACTTCAACTATTAAAATTTCTTTCTTCTTCTTGTCAAACACAAGAATATCTGGCTTATTATGGGTCACCTTTACATTGGTTATATTCTTATTTCTGCACGATCATTTTCCATGATCTCTTGTACTGAGTGTCCCCGTTATTTTCTTTGTCTTCTTAAACCCATATTTAATACATAGTAAGAGATGAATGAATCTAACTACATCGTTGTGTCTTTTCATATAATCAAAACCCAACATTTGATCACACTTGGTAGCTAAATGATCCACGGTCTTCCTATAAAAAAAAAAAATTATAACATAATTCATATTTTTATTTATGAAAATTCCTTTAGAACTTGATGTTTTTTTTGTAGAAAAATATATTTTTTTTGATCAAAAAGATGATAATGATTTCAAAAAGTCTGTAAAAAAAATATCAAGTGGACTGAATTGTGTCAGAATCCTTGTCTTAAAATATGCAACATGCAAAAAAAAGGAGATCGGCAATCAATTAAAGGAACATGGAATGACAAAAATTTTTGCGTAAAAAACATTGAGAGGGATTAGAAAATTACGTACGATAGAAATATTATAAAAAACGGAAGGTAAAAAGTTTTATAAGGTTTATGCAGGAATAAGTGAGCAAATAGATCCCTAATTAATATATTACAATATAAAGTGCAAACTTAAATTTAAAAAATTTTACAAAACTCGGTTAAAAATTCTGAATATGCTTATTAAACATAAAATTTAGAAGTCAGGCTTCTGCCTATGACGAATTATTAATGTAAGATTATATATATATCTAACTATATTTGTTTAACTGTACTTTGCTTGTTAAGCCCTTAAGTCTCTTTCCTCTCTTCTCTTTCTTCTTTTTAAAGGGTATATATTTATATCGTTGTGGATTAAACATTAAAGATATTTACAAATTGCTTCTCATGTGTCAAATGAAGGTTTTTACAAGCTTTAATTACAACAATCGCCAGTAATTAAGTTTTGTTTAAATTCAATCACTTTATTGGTAGCTCAAGTATCTGTGACAATACAATTTATTTACTAGTTATGCACTCTCTGTATAATTCGAACTCATCCCCGGCATATTATATTTTTTATAAATTTCTTTAAGAGAAGCTTTTAAGTGAAATTCTATGAGCAGAGTTTGGTAATTGCACGAAATAGGAAAGGAACTTATGTAGACTCTGTTCCTATTATTCTGTAACAAGTTAGCCGAAACTTACGTAGCTAAGTTGTAAATCGCGGTCCATAAAATGCAGGTTTAATGATCTTGCGGATTGAGGAAAGCAAGTGAGATGCGATGATAAAAAAGCCGTTTGTGTTGGTGCGACAATTTCTCTTGGGGGTTCAAATTGCATTGTAAAAATTTGTGTAAACCTTAGTAAGACATGATGAAATCTAAGTAATCGAATCAAATAGAGAATAATTTAAAAGCATACGAAAGATTTTGGTACACATTAAAGTCCAAAGAAAGAAATTGCGCTTATCTACACAAAAATATTGATTGTATCGGCAAGGGTCGAGCTTAGGTTTTTCTGACGTGTATATAGGCCTCTCTATGTTTTTTACTTCCTTGCAAACAAATTCACTTCTTTCGACCTCGTGTTATTATATTTAGAAAACCTTTTAAACAATTGAAATGACTGAATTTGTATCAAATATAGAATTTCTTGAAATAATCTTGTCATACCCTCACTATGACCAATTATACTCAAGGAAATAGTTGTTTCAGATCAATGTTTTAATTGGTACTCGTGTAACCAATTTGATTTGATTCAGAAAAAACTATTTAAGAAAATTATTTTTAAATAAATATGAATTACTCTTCAACTTGTAAATCTATTTACATTTCCTTTTTAAAAACCAACAAGGTACCGCCAAGACATGGCATTATGACGTCATACGCCGACAAAGAAGATTTTATTCATGCAGGGAGCTTTAACAAACCAGGTTCAAATCTGTCAAAAATAAAGAAAGACTTTAAACAGTACTCTTTTACCTTTTCTCCCGATCCTACAAATTCGTTACAACTTTCAAAGTCTATCACAGAACTTAACGATTTAACAATACAGGATATTTTTCAATGGACTTCAGAGTTCAAAGAAACCATGGAACAATGCCAAAGGTCAGCATCTCTTTCAATTGCCGTGCTGCATTCAGTAGTTACACCTTCGCTTTTAGATATACTTCCAAAGAAGAAAATTTTGGACATAGAAAAGCATTTTCTTGCGCTAATTTACAGCGCCTATCCCGAACAGGATTCCCATTGGTACTTAGATGCGATCCAAAGAACAAAACAGAATGATTTTACATATATCGAACAATATCATAATCGAATTAAAGACCTTACAACGAAACTAAAATGGTGTTTAAGAATCTCCGAGAAAGATATGAATAGTAGAATATCTGAGTATTTTTACCAAGGTTTAGATATAACAACGAAATTAGAAATGGCCAAGATTAATCTAAGGGATTCTATATCCATAATGAATCAAATTAAGGAAATAGAACAGACAATTATTAATCTTGGAAAAGAGCCATGTGTTAAATTGGATTTTAAATCCATGAAGAATAAAAAAGAACACAACCAACAGAAACCATTTTGTACATTTCATAAAAGCCGTGGACATTACACGAAAGATTGTAGAGCGCTAAACAGCTCTAAGGGAGGCGTTACCCAGAGAAATGATAAAAATTTAATTCTTAAAGAACCAGATACCCCAATTGGGTTGCCCGAACTACTGGGAAATGTCAACCAAACCCAAATTACCCTATCATTCGACACAGGAGCAAGCAGCAACTATATGAGTAGATCAATGGTAAAACAACTTGAACTTACCCCTCTTATAGTCAGAAACAGGCGAATCGAATATGGAAACGGTATTACCTCGAATACTAACGATGCCGTCGAAGTATATTTAACAATAAAACAATCAGAAAGCGTTAAAGAAAGAGTTATTTTCATCGTACTCGACGATCTCATTCTGGACTGTATATTGGGAAGACCCTTTTTAAATAATACCAATACAGTAATAGACTATCACCAAAAATCTATTTATATTCTAAATAAGAGGTTTCAATTTACGAACAAAGATTATCAAGATTGGATAAACAATCCAGACTATATCATTTACTCTAAATCAAAAATGATCACAGAAGACGACAGTACATATATTCCAGATTCTATTAAATCATACATAAAAGACGTACAAGAAAACAATCCGTCACTTGGGCAACTACCTTCGCAAGGTTTTCAGATAAAAACAACTACTAATACTCCAGTATTTTCAAAACCTTACCAAGTGCCCATAAACATACAAGAACCACTCAAGCAAGAAATTGACAATCTTTTAAAACTAAAGATAATCCAAAAGAGCACGTCTCATTACGCATCACCGGCATTCCCTATTCTGAAGAAAAACGGGAAAATTCGGTTAGTAATAGACTACAGAAAACTTAATTCAGTAACAGTAAAACAAGCATTCCCATTTCCAAATATTCATGAACAATTACGATCATTACAGGAAGCATTTATTTTTTCACAAATAGATCTAAATATGGGCTATTACCAGATCCCAGTCGCTAAACAAGATGTTCACAAAACGGCGTTTGTGCTTCCATGGGGACAATATGAATTCCTAAGAATGCCTTTTGGGCTTGCCAATGCGCCCAGAGAATTCCAACGATGTATGTCCGACCTTTTGGGTCATCTCGAATTTGTAAAAATTTTTCTAGACGACGTACTAATATATTCTAAATGTCAACAAGACCATGAAGAACATCTTAAAATTGTATTATCACTTCTATGTAAGGCAGGCGCATCAGTTAATTTTGAAAAATCCACTTTCTTTGTGCCAGAAGTAACCTATTTAGGAAATATAATTTCATCTAAAGGAATAAAACCAGACATTTCCCGGGTTGATAAATTTACTATAAAAAAAAAAAACCCAAGAACGAAGAAAGACTTGATGAAAATTATTGGATTCATTAATTGGTTCAGACCTTATATCAAAAATCTTTCAAGTAAAATAGCATTCTTGACCAACAAACTAGCAAAGAAAAGCAAATTTTCGTGGACCAAAGAGGAAGATGCTTCAGTAAAGAACATTATTTCGGAGATCAAACGACAAACAATGTTAAATTATCCCGACTACAAAAAACCTTTTCTACTTACTACAGATGCATCCGAAGAGGGATTAGGATCTACTTTACTTCAAGACGAAAACCTCATAGGACTTTATAGTTACAAATTTTCAGAAGCCGAAAAAAGATACACGGTTATGGAAAAGGAATTTCTAGCAGTAATTAAATCACTCAGACACTTTAAGCAAATCATTTTTAATTCAAAAATACACATCCAGACAGACAACGCAAATTTACTTTTTACAACAGAAGCCCTGAATAAACGAGTTCAACGCTGGAAACTATTACTTGACGAATATGATTACACAATCACTCATATTAAAGGAGAAACAAACGTAGTTCCAGATCACTTATCAAGGTGTTGTGCACTAAGGGACTACATTTTTGGAAATTTTAAATATAACCTAAAAGAAATCTTAGAACAACAACTGCAAGATTCCAAACTGCAAGAAAGCGTAGCAGATTCACCACAAAGATATATACTCCATGATTCGGGCATTATATCAGACAATGTAAACTGACTTATCCTCCCAGATACTATATTTACAACATATTTAAAGCGAATTCATGACTATTTAGGACACCCAGGAGAAGTTAAGCTTTATAATTCCATAAAAACTTATCTAACAGGAAATAATGTTAAACGAAACATTCAAAATATTAGTCAGCAATGCTTTAAATGTCAAACAAGTAAAAACTTTCGCGCAAACTATGGAGAACTAAAAGGAAACCTTTCTTCAAACACGCCATTTAAAGATATATCTACGGACATAATAGGTCCATTTCGCTCAGACGAGTTTAAGTCAAATATAGTTGAAAACAAATTTTACATACTAACAATCACAGACAGATTGACACGATGGACAGAACTAATTATACTTCCACAGATTACCGCAGCAGCAGTTTCTGAGGCATTCGAAAACAATTGGCTTAAACAGTGCCCCATCCCTCAAACTCTACTTTCAGATAGGGGTAAACAATTTATATCGCAAAAATTTGAAAATATTTTACAAGCGTATAAAATCAAGCATATTCTTACTTCTCCATATAATCCTACGGGAAATAGCATCAGTGAGCGGATTAACCAAACCATCGCTACGATACTAAGAATCAATAAAGGAAACTTTTTAAGCGAGACGATTCAATTAGCGTTTAGAGCCTTAAATTACGCTGCTCATAAAACAACCGGGTTATCTCCATTTGAGTTTAGGTTTAAATATAGTCCACTCGATCCCTTCAAACGAAAAAATCATTTGACACTCGAAGTATAATCCAAAACATACATACAAAAACAGCTAAAGATAATGCTAAATTAAACAAGTCTAGAATAATCGGTCACAAATTTGCTAAAGGTGATTATATTTACATTAAGAATGTAAACGCAAAAGAAAAAATCGAGGACAAATGGCTAGGTCCTTTTATTGTGGAATCTATACAAGGGGATCAGTTGAAGGTTCTGGAAGACGATAAATTTACATTGGTAAATATCAAAAGAGTAAGGCCGGCTAAGGTTGGGGAAACTGTCATACCCTCACTATGACCAATTATACTCAAGGAAATAGTTGTTTCAGATCAATGTTTTAATTGGTACTCGTGTAACCAATTTGATTTGATTCAGAAAAAACTATTTAAGAAAATTATTTTTAAATAAATATGAATTACTCTTCAACTTGTAAATCTATTTACATTTCCTTTTTAAAAACCAACAAGGTACCGCCAAGACATGGCAAATCTATATATACAAAATAAGAATAGCATTAAGAAAGAAATTTTTGCTCATATTTCTTATTTTGTACGAATTTAATCAGGGTATGCTTAGTGTAGTTTATACTTCCAATTTAACAAGGATAGATTCTGTGTTGACGTCTCCTGCTTATAGAGCGCTTCTAGGCTCCACTGTCATTCCACATCGGCTTCGTCTCCTCTCCTTTAGTAGTCATGAGATTGCTTTCTGGCGTGATAATCTGCATGTACGCTTCTACCTTCTTAGGGATTTCAAGTCTTGTGGTATAAGATTTGTAAAACTTAGTTACTATACCGTCCCTTGTGATTACGTAGGAAATTATTTCTGTTTTAAAATCATATATTAAGCCCAGTTAGTTTGCAAAAACATCATACTTTCTATAATAATCATTTTCCACTTGCTGTAGATTCTATTGTGATGTGACACCTATTTCGATTATTCTGATCAATTTGTTTTTTTTTGCTACGACAATGACTCGTTTATTATATTTGATCTTTATTTTGGTTTTACTGTCGTGTCTATTCTTATTTCCACATATTTGTTGGCAAGTAACTGTTGTACTAGGTGGTTTCTAATTCTCTTCTTAGTGCACTTTTTATTTTTCACACAGTACTAGGTGGATGCATTCAACAATTTCATTGTGCCTTCTCATATAATCGTGTCCAAGCATTTTCGCACCTTGTCGCTAGATGATTCACGGTCTTTGCTAATTTATTACAATGGGGCAGTTTTCAATCGATCCATTTGATATATATCGATCTTGTAGAAAACATAACTTACTTTCTGTTGGGATTAGTGTTAACTATTTAAAGTCATAGTGGTATATTTTAAATGTCGAATTTCATTTTCTTTTGCTCTAAACACCCTTTTATGTGCTGTTTTATTATTTATGTTGTTGTATTGGGTAGTTACTTGGGCTCCTCGCTATTGATTTCTGTTCACATCTATTTGCTTATATTTTTCCTGGACCTATGCTTTAATTAGAAAAGGCGAGTTTTCATTTTTCTCCGGTCTAATACAATAGCTCGTCTTTTGGGGGTAGATATTGACCAGTTGTTCGAAGTCCGTCCTTAGTTTGAGCAGCATACTTTTACTTTTTAATACTGCATTAGTACGTCCTCTTCCGACCGCATTACTTTAAGGCTCAAATTTTATAATTATAAATATTTTATTTACAGAATTAATCTTGCAAAAATATTTTAATTACCCCTTTTGTTAAGTAAATAAATAAAAAAAAATTTAAATCGAATACAAGATGTTTATTTACAATCGTAACTACGTCTTTTTAAAAACAAAATATAATAAGTAGTTCAGATATTTAATCCCTTTTGAAAAAAGGATTATTATTCTTTCCATATCTTTAATTTAAATTTAGTGGAACTGAAGAAACGAAAGAATCACTCAGAGGGATACTAAACAGATTAACACTAGAATTATCGGAATTTGTTAACACGTCACTGAAGTTATCAACCCCCAATAATTTGGTTTCGTTTTTTTTATTATATTCAATAAAACTGATGATTTTCTTATAACTTTTAGTTTCAAAGACTTGTTTTACTTTATAACTTGTTTCCACGTCCATTTTAATATCCATTTGGTCCGTGATAATTTCCTGAAGTTTCTTGATATTAAATTTATTAACTTTATAATTAATACAGGAAAGTGCTTTGTAGAGTGGACGAGTTTGTTCAGCAAGAGAGCTTAATAATCCTCTGACAGCTTTTTCTTTTCCTTTATACTCTCTATTGAATACCAGTTCTTCTATTGCAAGTCCAAATAGTAAAAAACTAAGGTCCTTTTTTCTTATAACATCCTCCTTTTTGTTATCTTTGGTTACCCAATCCACCTTTATTCTTATTGGGAATAACATTTTATCCATAAAAGAGTCATAAATTATCTCTGATATTGCTGTTGATCTTTGTTCGAATAAATCATCATCTTGAGTTTTGATGTCGTCACTTTCTTGATAAAGTTCTCTCGTACATTTTTTAAGACTTTTACTTACTGTGTATTCCCTTTCAGTTGTACTTAAATCCTTTTTAATAGGATGAGGATGAGCTGTTACTTGTAGCACACCTATAATACATAATAAAAATCCCATATTTAACATTTAAAGGGTATAAATTCGGTTTTATTTTATAAACATAATTTGATATATTTCAACTAAATAATTAAAACCCAACTATAGCTCTATTATCAAAATATTGTTATTTCCTTCGACATATGAATATATATTTATTCTTTTAATTCTCCAAAAAGGCAGAAAATTTGTGTATACGAAAAACAAAATCGTACTATACCATTAGACTATATTATAATCATTTTTTATGTTTTACGGGACATGACGCAATTGATCGAAAAACTTCATCACAAATAAAATTTGACTTTTTAATGATAAAAACAGTAGTCATATAAAGATCATCGTTTTTTGATATACATCATTAACTAATTTAAACATGAACTACAAACTATACATGAATTTGCAATAGTAAATTCATAGAAAAATGTTAATTTTAATGTTTTATATAATTAGAACAGTATAAAAACAAACTTTTTTGATATAAATAAATTGATATTTTTTGTCAAACTAGTAATTGTAAGATAAACGAATAAAGTTTTAATTTTCCACTAAATATGAACAATAATTATTTTTTTTAAATCATCAGTACTACATTAATGTACAAATATAGAATTTTATACATAATATTTGTGGGAAGGCGTACACAACAAAATGGAAACACACCAAAGTATTATTATTATCTATCAAATACCCTTTTTAATGTTTATGAGTATGATTATGTATAATACTTATACATAATTTTCTAATTTCATCATAAATTAGATTTTACTAAATGTTTGTTAGGCTTATATTCTTAAACATATTTAGATAATATCGTTGTTTACGATATTTACTGTTAATTTAAGTGTAATTTAGTACAGTTTTTTTTGAATTGCATTCTTTAGATCAACATTGGGTAGCTCTCGATCGACTTGCGCAGTTATTTAGATCAAGAATAGCTTTTTCGATGTTTTCTACGATATGCAGACAATTCTATTTTTTATAAATAAACTCTCTAGTCATCTTAGTCATTTTACTTACTTCTATGACAGAGCTACTAAGAAATTTCATCAATATCATTTCTGTTCTGTAATATCTAGTTTAAATTGAAGATGTTTATAGAGAATAGAATACAAAAAATATTTCTAAAATTCGTTACAATCTAGTCTCAAAAATCTTTTTTTATAATAAATAAAAAATAATATCTATAATTGTCATAACAATTTTTTTGCGACTACAATATGATAATTAAACAAATCAACACTTTGTTGTCTCTAAATATCAAAAATAAACTAAAATTATTCCAAGACGAATATATTTTACACATAAAAAAATATTTTAATTTTAATTATCATTAAGTGTATCATGTTCATAATTATACCTGACTGTCTTTTTTGATTTGTTTTAATAACTCTAAACTTAATTGAGGAACCAATGACACCTTGACTATGATCGTAGCTTGGTAGAAGCAATGCATTTTTTCTATTGTAAAACCAATGTAAAAAGGTACTCATTTAACATTTTAAATTTTTCACATAAGTTGAGATCTTTTGCAAGCTACTTCATTCATTGGATCATAATTTAATATTAAAATTTTTTCGGATTTTTTACTACTAAATCGAATTAAGTGTAAATTATAAAAAGGCTTTATAATTAATACCCAGTCGGCAATATGTATATACACTTAATTTAGAATGTATATTTTATTTTTTAAATAGGAACACAGAAACCCCACATTTACTTTTGGAATTGACGTAACGTACCATCATACTAAGCTCTGGGTACACCCAAAAAAAAGATTATATTAAAGTACATAGTCTATTAATGTGCCATTTTTGAAATTTTTATTTATAAGATACATAATTTAAGAGAAATGAAAGATTTTTACTAAAATATCTTGAATAATACTCATTCAAAGTTATTATAAATTGTTCAATATGTAAAATAAGTCTATGGAAATATTTATGCATTAATAAGAAGAAACACTTTTTTATGATTAGTATTGCATAAATAATAATAACACTTTATTCTACGATGAAGGTTTATTTGTATCATATTCTAAAGAATTTATTTATTATTTAGTTTATATTATCTAATTATACATAAATTCATTCTCTTGACCAATATAGAGGAAAATTTTTAAAATAAATTTTTATAAATATTGCTAAATAATGATTGCAAAGATTCAAGGGGTTCATTGAACTCAAAAAAGATGCTGTGATATGATTAAATAATTTTTAGATGTTAATTCATAATTATGAAATAACTAATATAAAAAAACAAACGTTTTAGTAAACAATGATAGTTTTGGATTTGCGTCATCATAAATCCATTTTTTACAGATTATCCATAAAATCTTCTCAAATAAACTATATGTGCTTAGGCGTTGCTTCATATATTGCTCCTTAGAAAAAAATATAAATTTTTTTCAGTCAACAAAATTTACTATTCAATCAAATTTTCAAAGTTCTAAATTTAAAAAATAAGATAGCCTGGTGACGTAATTTAGAGAGATCCCTTTGTATAAATTGGTTCGATTAAATCAACCATTTTATTATTACCTTAAAGGCCTTGGTAGGCTTCTTGGTTTGACTCTGATCCATGGCTTTGTTAGCCCTATCTTGTTCTTGTGTTTCAAGGAACCAAATCGTTGTTGTGTTTCATGATGTCGTAAAGGTGAGGACTAAAAACGAATAAATAATT
Organism: Vairimorpha necatrix; assembly: GCF_036630325.1. Taxonomy (NCBI): domain Eukaryota; kingdom Fungi; phylum Microsporidia; family Nosematidae; genus Vairimorpha; species Vairimorpha necatrix. Next base: position 175,890 of record NC_088825.1, on the reverse strand, counting down.
GATTTTTGAAATAGACCGGTCGAATGGATTATTTCCAAAAAGGGGAAACTCATAAAATAAAAATAAATAATTTGTGGTAGTTGTAATACCACATTCTACCCCCCATTAAGTCTTTATGTTGTTAACGTGTTTTATTTCTGGAATTCCATCACACTTCAGCCATTTCCTTTAGAACCAACATTGAAGTTCGTTTTCTAGTCGAATATTTCCTCTGCTTTAAGACACCGTACATTATTAAACCTCCAATTTTATGATCAGAAAAAGATGGATAATTTACTATAGGCTTGGTGAAAATATTTCTCTAAAGTTGGTCATAATATTCCACACCTTTCAATGCTTCATATGGTGAGCATCGATAGTTCTATAATAGTTGTTGTTTGTCATTTATTGACATAGTTCAATGACTTTATAAATATTCTCTCCTGTCATAATAGATAACATAATGAAATAGTTCGGTTTATCGATTCAGAGATTCCGTTCGAACTTGGTGTTCATATTGGCACAAATAACTGTTTAATGCCCTGATTCTTCATATATTCGTTCACCTCATTACTAATGTACTGTCTTCGTTCTCAGAAATCAAGAGTTGGGGCTTTAATATGGTACATATACATTAAGATGTCTTCTTTAATCCTTTGTATAAAATTTCTGTATATTTTCTTTCGACTTTTGTTTATTAAGTAAATTAATAACGTATATCCTTCAATCTTATGTAGAACTTCATTTACGTACTGATCAATGTAGACAAAGTTGCACTGTATAATGCTTCCAAGCTCTTGAGATATTTTGTAATTTAATTCGGAGGATATATTTTAGGGTGCTGCTTCATTTTCTAGCCCCCCCCCCTAGAAAAAACATCAATAAAAGATACAAAATTTTGTTTTACAAATCTAAACATTTTTTATTTTAAAGGGCAAAAAATGAAGTAAAGGTAATTTTTGACAATTTGAGAATCATAATAGTCTCCTTGATGCTGAATATTATAAGACTATTCTGGAAATGAATATCTGTAAAGATATTTGCTTTAGGAACAATGAAGAGCAATTAATTTTTTAGTTAATGGTCTTCTAAAACGATAGATAGCTTGCAGACATTGTTCGGCATCACGAACTAAATTTTCTTTTGAACATTAGGGGAAGTGCCAGATCACTGACGGCAAAGCTTATCGGTGTGTTAATAAGAAGTGTAGTTTAATGAGGCCACTTCAGAATGGTATTATTTTTGTCATACCCTCACTATTACCAATTATGTCAAAAAAATAGTTGTTTCAGATCAATGTTTTTATTGCCACTTAAAGCTAGATAGAATTAATTTGATTCGGTAAAAACTATTTAAGAAAATTATTTTAAAATAAAATTTGAATTACTATTTAACTTGTAAATTATTTTTATGAAAACTAACACGAGACCGCCAAGACATGGCAATATTTAAAAGGACAAACGTTCCATTTCACAATCTTCTTAGAGCATTATATTGCTGGATTTTTTTGCTTATACCGCTTACCAAGCAATAGATCTTTGCAAATATGTGAAAATTCATATTTTTAAGTTAAGGATACAGTGATGGGAGTCATTGCTTCTTATGGTGATGCTATCTACCCAATTTGAGAATCTATTGTTTGTGTAATATTTGATCAAACTGCTATATGCTAAATAATTGTATCTAATCGTTTTTACCTTGTATTTTATGCCCGATATTCAATAAAATATAGGAGGTATTGTATAAGGTAATTTTAGAGGATTCGTTCTTGAATTACTTATAAATCGACAATCTACTACAATTGAAGAATTTTTTGATGGAAAGAATCCCCTGCTGCATAATAATTATTGATGCTTACTTATCTTATCATTCAGCCTCTAGAAATTTTAAAAGCGAACACAATATAGTAAATCATTTGCTTGCTTTATAAACGCAGATAGAGACTACACAAATCATATAGAAAATTTTTGATCACATTTGAAGCACGATTATTAAACGAGAAGTAGGGTTTAATAAGCATGGAATTAATTACTTTACAAAGAAATTTCATGAAAAAACATCAATAGTAAAAATAATAATAATTATAAGTATCTTTATGAAAAGTTTAGAACTTTATAAGATAGATTGCAAAGAAATTTCTTGTGAATTAAAAAAATTATAATTTTTTTTTTTTTGGGGGGGGAGCAAGAAAATGAAGTAGCGTCGAATTATCTGATGGGCAACCTTTTTGGAGCCCATACTGATGCACTCTAGATTTTGATCCAAGACTAATTAATATACTAGACTAAGAGGGCAATAGAATGTCTTGTTACCCCTATTCTATAAAATTCTGTTACACAGTGCCCATAACTAATATATTAATAGTGGTCAACGCAGTCCGATAAAAATGCCGGCTAGTAATGTGGCGGTGTAAAAAACCATGTTTGTGATAGTGATGATTGTATTGACCTTTTAGTTAGTAGGATGATGTCTTTCCTCGTATTATTTATAATCATGCACGTTAAATACATCCACTGTAAGGTCACTCTGGGCGCGATTTGAGGTAATAATAGAAAGTGTTTTTTTATAGACAAAGTATATAAGATGTGGTGGATCTTGGTACACAGCCAAGGTATATGAAGGGAGATTTGGTGGGTAAAAATCACACATTACCGATTGTATAAGGACCACGCCCGAATCCCTCTCGTTCTTATGTAAGGTTTCTCTCCTATTTCTTACTTGCAAAGAAAAAAACTACGTTGATTTGTCAGAAATTAGTAAGAAGAGCCAACCATCGATCAGTATTTTTGGTCAACGAATACAGTTCAGTTATTATGTAGTTTTAGGACTTTAGTGACGATTTAGCAGATATACACTAAATTCTACTGATTCGGTGGTACCGATATACAAAAGGGCAAAACATTGTCGAGAGTTAAGATTATTTAACTTCTTCATATTTTCTTAAATTTCTGCTCCTATATTGTATGATACATCCCAAACAACCAATACTTGAAAGAAACTACATTTTTTTAGAATTGATACAGATAGTACAAGCTATTCTTGATAATGATCACTATTAAAATGTTTTATAATACCTTCGGTTCAACGTATAACTATTAAGGTACTTATCCACGCTTTATAGACAGTTACTTTTGCAATTTTATCACCATAAGATTGGAGATTTAAATAGAAATCGTAGTAATCTAACAAAAATTCTTTTGCCATTCTCTTCTTAACAACCTAAAAAGACTAAGTCTAAAAAAAGTTAGATAATCTAGGTGAGACTCTGACACTCATAGTATATTTTCGATAGAATAATTCAACCTAATTTCTAAGAGGGTAAATGAATCCATCATTTATTTGGTATTGCCATCAAGGCATCCTTAGTTCCAATAGAACGTTTAGTTTCGTCTAATGCCGCAAATCGTTAAAGTATAAATTTTGAAGCCTAGATGGCATTTGGTTTTAAGAAAATATGAATTTGAAACAATTTAATTTTAAACCAAGAAAATATAAAGATAGTTGACCTAAAGTTAAAGTTTTTACGACGATTATAACGTAAGTCATTTTAAAAACATGAGCTACAGTATGGGATAACTGAATCGATGCGATACAATTCGCCGCTTTCAAAAAAATTCGCCGGAGAGAATAAAGGCTCTAAGGAAGTTCGTAAGATTGTATGTAGATGTCGGCAGAAAATAGAGAAGAAAGATGATAACAAGAAGTAGAGTTCAAATTTAAGTATCTGAAGACATAGAGAAATCATAAAAAAATCATCATTGAAGATATCAAAAGATTCATTTATTTAAAATTATGATCAAAAGATGCAGAAAGGTAGAACTTTTAGATAAAGGAGAAAGTCGTCATGCAGGCTAAACTGGAAGAAAAAAGAAAATAGTAATACAGAGGGGCTACTTCTAAACAAATAAAGTTCAATTTGGGGCTAAAGTTAGCTTTAGGACGCAAATTTCGATATAGGGTTTTTTTGTTTTTTTTTGCCCCTTTTTTTAAAAAATGGAAGAAAGAAAATGTGGAGGAAGGAACAAAAATTAAAATTAGAACAATAAATTTAATAATGCATCGAAAACAGAATTAAAGGAATTTCTCTGGAGCATATACCTTAGTAAGTAAAGTTTGGCGCTGGTTTTGAACCTATTTCTGTTAGGTATAGAATTTTTGAGTAAACGCCAATTACCTTCAATGGTATTGGTGTGTACTCCAATATTTGGATCTCGAAAGTTTAATGAGTGGTTTATCATATAATGTTTTTTAAATAAGGTGCTCAAAGAATGATAAGCCCTCCACATATCACTATGTATAGTGCTTTTTGTATCAACGAATTTTAATAAGAGATCTGTTAGAGTTTTTTATCTCTTTTCTTAATATATAGAACCACAATCTTACGTTCAATAGTACGTTCTATCATGCCGAAACACCAAACCCCCTTCACTAATTTTCCTCTGTTATATTTATTTTTTCCGATTTTAAATTCATCAATTTCAACAATGATAACTTCTCCTCCTATCTTGTTTAAAGATGATAAATATTTATCATAGAGATGTAATTTCTTTAATTTTTTAAGTAAAAAAGATATCGAAGGGTTTGAACAACTGAGAATTTGGCAAATAAATTTACGAGAATAGCCAAGAATCCACAAATTTAGTACCTGCAAAATTGTAATATTTTCGAGTTTGGAGTTTTCAAAGAAAGTATTCGTCCATATCGATGTTTGCTTCTTACAATCTTTCCAGGTACAAATTAATACACAACTCTGTTTTCTCGGGAATCTCATTCTATTATCACACACACTGCAAATGTGATTTTGTCTTTTAGTAATTAGATTTTTATACACTATTTCTAATTCTGCTCTTGTCATTATTCTTTCTTCCATTTTTTAAAAAAAGGGGCAAAAAAAAACAAAAAAACCCTATATCGAAATTTGCGTCCTAAAGCTAACTTTAGCCCAATTTGGATTTGACGTTTCTTAATTAGTTTTATAGGCATGTTGGCTCTCTCGTTTAAAAGCCTGGTCCCTTGATTAGTAGCCCTTAATTGGTCATGAGCTCCGGGGATTATTTATTTCTATTTTCCACATGATATTGTGGAGGCAAGAGCTGAAAAACGAATAAATAGTTGATTTATAGAATATATCGGTCTAATTAGTCTATTTTATAAATGGGATAATTTATAAAATGAAAATAGATATTATGTGGCTTTTATAATGCTACAAGTAACATTACGCTATAAATTTTCAGCACAATCAAGCAAGTTGGTAGCGAAATGTCAAAGTTAATCAATTAAGAGTAATATCAGACTCTGAATTCAAATGTAAGAGTAACGATAATCAAATTTTTATATATAAAGAACGCATTTGATTCAATGAAGGATTCTAAATGTCAATTTGTGGGAGGGATAAACTCATTTTTAAAAAAGATGCAAGAAATAAGAAGAAGGGTTGGGTCTGCAAATGACAGGGGTTGTTAAAAAAATCGGAACTTTACGTGTTTATAAAAATTTCGATAAAAAAGACGAAAAGTAGACATCATGTGTTGATTTTCCATGTTATATTAATGCAATTACTCTTATACGTTATTGTTAAATTATTCAAGCATGGGATGTATGATCAGACATAAGAAAAGAAAAAAGTGAAATTAGTACAAGACCTCATAAATCATAGCCTCTATGAATAAGTAAAGGAAGAAAGCCGCCCGAATTTTTGAACTTTAGAACCAAAAACTTATTTAACAGCCTTTTAAAGATTAAAAAATTTGGGAGCTATGAATTTTCAGATGTTTTAAGCAAAAAATTTCGTGCAAATTCTTAAAGGAATCTAGAAGAACTTAGAATTCTGAATCACTATAATAAACTAGTTCTTATAGTAAGAGTATTTCGCTCGGAAACATACACCTTTCTTCAGAACGCTTGGTCACAACGAATATCGCGTTTGTTAGAACATATAAAATATTGCGTTTTTTTTAAAATTAAATAATTATGATGCAAATGTGTGTTCTAAAAATAAGTCTACACTTTTGAACCGTTTTTTGCTTCCAGAATTGTAAATTTGAGAAGATCGCTCAGATAACGTATTCGTACAAAGTCCTCTAAGGAAAATATAATGAGTAAGAAACAAATTATCATTAAAACCTTGACTTATATGAGGCCAGTAACCTTATCTCGATACTAATGCAACAGAATGATTGGAAATTTTTGTTTACATCCTTTATTTTATTGATGTTTTATTATGCCTAATCCAAAATGATTTTACTAAGCAGCTGAACTATGCGTAATATATAAGCTAAGTTAAAAGAATGATTTATTGTGTTATGTTCAGGACCTGAAATCGTCCAGATTTTTTTTATAGGGAAGCCCATTATTTGCCATATATAATAGTCCTTTCTGCGCAAAAAGGTTTGGTGATAGATAATAAAAATTTTATAAGATTAATTAGTTGTGACCTAATAAACTATTTTCCGGTATGTTCATGGCACGACAATATCAAATACTCACACTTAATGGTTTGAACCTTATCATCATAAATATATCTGGTTGTACCAAAAAAGTACTAGTTTAATACACATGCAATTCCTCAACTTATTTAATTTGAAATGTTTTAATAATAAGTGCTTTTGATTAAAATGGTAATTTAGACTGTATATTGGAAACTGTAAATCGATTAATTTTATACTATTGGAAACCCTAAGATATTTTAATTTATCAAACACAATTATCATTGACAATACGTCTACTTAACTTATATAGCAACGTAAACAATCAATTATTGCTTATGTTAATTGTCGATGATGCTTTCACGCATTTAAATTATAACGCTCCGGCGCTTCGATTAATTAGATCTTTCTATATTATTTCAGGCAATACCCATAGCAATATATAAACTATTACGAGTAAGATAAATTTAAAAAATTTTTGTAGTCTTGATTGCGTTTTCTACCAAAGAAATTCTATTTTTTTTTTCAACTCTAAGGTTCTGTTTCTCGCTTTTAAGATTACAAATAAAAAAATTGATTGGGCATCATAGGATATAAAGTGTCTCATATAACCTATGATCACAACTGGAAATAGAGAAGAAACTTAGAATTATACTAAAAGAGCCCAAAACAACCACTGATGATGAAACTTACAAAAAGCCCGTTAAATGCTAAATATATAATTTAAGTTAAATAAATTAAAGCTGAAAATTTGAAGAATCCGTAATTATCTATAGAAACATGCACAGTAGATACAAACAAAGACTATAATTGCTTATTGTTTTAAAGATCAAAAATCATAAAGGAGTACTTCTCTGTGGCGACAATAATCAAAAGAGGAAAACTATAGTATATGAAAGGCAGATAAGAAAGATACACAACCCCCATGTAAAATGTCGCAACACATCGAACACTTTTCTAATTTTAATTGACGAATGAACACCCGAAAGGGTTTAAAACTATTTTACTCAATTCCAAAAGAGGAAGTTCAAATTTATGCGAAACATTTAAGGGGGTTCATAACTCGTAGGCAGTTTTACATTAATCAAATATCTATGGCACGTTCCATTTTTTTTTCTTAAATATTATTCTTCAAGTTGCTTTCATAAAAATTTTATGCTGATCAAAGCAAGATTATCTTTTTTCTCCAGTTGCGTATTAAAACTAGTCTTACAAGTGTTTAAAGATTAATATAGTAATGAGTCCCTGAGTGAGATAAAAATAAGAAAGGTGATTTATCAAAAGCAAGTACAATGAAAACTTTAGTTAATGTCGCGAGGCCAGGTAGTTTCCGAGTCTTACTGTTTACCATGAATTTTTTTTTGTTATGAGTTATACCCCCAAAAAGAAGGTATCTAAAATAATCCGAGGAGTTTGTTAGTACATGTTAATCACAAAAAGGAATTTCTAGAACCTAATATTTATATAGAAAAAAAATTAATGTAAATATTTACATTACAAATATAAATTCAATTTTTATATGAATTTTTTTGGGTATTGTCGTAGCCGATCAAATACTGGCCAATCTTATTTTTACAAATGGACAGATTTGATTGGCTACAAAAAGTATTTAAAAACATTTCTAAAAGAGGGATGGAAATATAAATAAACTTATTGACAGGTATAATATCTTACTTACTTATTACTTTTCACGAGATACACTTACATCTCATCGAAAGTTTCCCTCTTTAATCCACGTAATGAGCTCTCGAATACCCCTCCCTGATCAGCACCAAGCCCATGTCTGAATGGAATGATTAGGCTTTCTAAGGCCATCTAAAGAACTTTTGTGGTAAACATGCTTCCGTTCGGGGTTCTAATCGCCGATCTTTGATATGTGGCGTTGTAAATTAGTTATTTTTTCATTCAAATTTCAAAAAGATTTATTCGGTACATGGCCGTTTAGAACCCGCTTTAAAATTTCGAAAAAAGGAAAATAAAAAAAAAATTATAAAAAAAGATATTTAACGATTTATTTAAATAATGAAAAAAAAAACAATTTATCCAAAGATTTTTGGGAATTTGGAAGTCTCAGAGGAACTGTAAAAGGTACTCATAGAGGTCGTCCTGGTTTATTCCATGTCTAGATCATATATTTTTATAAAAATGAGCCAAAACCAACTAAATTGTTTGGTATTGTGTCTCAGAATCGCTAGGGATTATAGCATTGTTGGAGTGATTCGTAGTACTAGCTCCATCCCTTTGCTTTTTTAATGTGGCCTCATATGCTACCCATCGATTAGAGATCATAATAGAAACAGGTTATACATTATCTTGTATTACCTCAAGGAAATACGTATTTCTACTAGTTAGAGAAACGAGCAAGGCGCACGCCGATTCAGCATAAAATTTTTTCAAAATAAACTTTTCTTTGTTTTCCATGTATGTTTTATTTCGCCACTAATTAGCTCATCTGCCTTAACAAACATTATTTTTGCTAATTTGGCTATTTTCTGAAAGAGGGTCCTTAAATTTTCAAAGCGGGTTCCAAACGGCCATGTACCGTTTTTATAATTTGTATATGGGTTTTGAAATTCAATTAGATTAGAGCTGTTGACGATTCAACGGGATGTCTATTATTTCCTTTTTTCTATGGTTATAGTAATCAAACAATACTATCTAATATTTCATCTTAGTATTTTTAAGGATATTTTTTTGCATCGAAAGGAAATTTTATTTTATATATAATGATCTTTTTTTGAAACATATTTACTACTAAGAGAGGAGGTTGGAGTGACGAACTCGTATGTCGCTATACGAGCTTCGGAAACTCTGCGATCACCGAACAGCCCAGTATTGACTATTTTGTAATGTCTGCTACGAGAATTTTGCAGATTATTATGCCTCTAAGACAAGGGGTTTTCTGTGGGATTATATTTGTTGACCGAAAATTCTCCTAGGCCAAAGCCCAATGGATATGGTGGAGCTTGTTGACCATAGTCAAGAAAGTGAGGGTTTAGTGAACTCGAGTCTCAAAGTATCGCCCAATCTGTCAGTCCCACGATTGATGTAGTTCTGCGCGGGCATTTTGCCCTTTCTTGACAAAAAAAATATCTAAAACGAGAGCCTTTACACAATGTTAATTTGAGCAGTAGCCTTTACGGCTGCTAGTTGCATCTCAATAATATTCTTTTATATTTTTTTCCCGATCGAAAAAGGCAAAATTCCCCATTATTTTTTATTTTCGATAGCTCTAATGCTTCACAGCAATTAGAAGAAAGATATTTGTACACAGAACTTTTAATATCTAAGCAAAAAACACTCTGCCGACAAATAGATGCTGTCATGTGCTTGTTGACGATTTTGTTTGTGTTTACGTCATGAAACCACCTATAGTATCTTATAGCCGATAAAATCAAAGCAAAAGCCTAGATATAAATAAGGTAAGGAAAGATGCAATATACATCTTAATATTACAAAGTTTAGTTTGCGGGGTTTGTTGCGCTGTCACCGTGTCTTTTAAAATTGAATTTGATTGTTTTAGATGTAATTATCAAAAGGTAGATTGCTTAGTTGTTTGAAAATCAACTGACCAATAAAGCAGTGTAATACGTGTAGTAAGGGCTAAACATGTCAAATATGTCATATTATTGTTTTAGAATATTTGAAATGTTGTTTTTTATTTTATTTTTTTAATAAACACTCCATGTTTTTATTCCAACAGTACGTAATGCTTCTGTTGTTTCACCTGTTATAAATATAACAGTATTGTTATATTTGGTGCTATATAAGAGTAAAAAATTATCTTATAAACATATAATGTGTCTAATTTTAAAACTAGATAAAAAAAAAAGAACTAGATCTACAGAATTTTCGTTTTACTGGTCATTACTTTTGCATGGAATATTAATGTATTATATTTTATTGGTGATGTCATACAAGATGCGTATTTATACACTTAAACTTTATATGATAGATTTATTTTAATTTTTAAAACTTTTAATCAATTTTATATTAAAAACATTGACGTCTAACATTCGAATCATTTAAATCTTATTTGTCTATTAAAATAAAAAAAAATATAAAAATTAATTTTTAATTGAAAGTAAAATATGTACTCATTTATTATACAATTTTTTTTCAAGTATGCGGATTTAACTGAGGTAGTATTTACAAACATCAAGTCAAATTTGAGTTTGTGTAGTAAAGATGGTAATGATATATACGGATGTTCTGATAAGGAAGATATTATAAAAGCAATAATAAAACACGAGGCCGACAATAAAAGTTTCATTGAAGTACCCAAATATAACAAGGTATTTGATGTAGCAGGAAGTGGAAGCAAACTAATTTTATATGCAAAACATGGAGGAGCAAACCAAATATTTGAACCTGTATTATTTGAACAAGAAAAATTTATGATTAGGAATAATACCAAATGCTTTGGATACGATAAAGACACAAATAGTTTTATGAAAGCTCCATGCTTTGACGTGGGCTCAATGTTTAAACTAGCATTTGACTCCGATGAAAATGATAAAGGCCCAAAGAATGAAAATGAACATTCATCATCTGTTGTTGAAGAATATTGGCCCCATAAGCCTAAATACTCACTTCATGACAAACACATTCATAGGGGAAGACATTATATTCATAGTCATTAGTAAATTAAATATTAATACTTTTATATTTAAATCATTTGTAATTAAGTATAATAAAATTTGTTTTTTAATATCGTAGACGTAATTATTGTAAATTTTCTTTAAAAATAGATTTTTTACTTAAACTTTGAATATAAGTTTTTACTCTCGTTAATTTAAACTGATAAAAAAAATTATTTGTTGCATGCCGAAGAATTTTAAAGTATTCTCACATAGATTAAAAATCTTGCTTATATATCTCAGCCAAACAAGTCTTTTCTTCGGCCGCGAAATATAATATATTATTAAAAAAACTAAAATTTTTATATTTACTGATTTATTTTATATTGAGTACAATCTAACTTAGTACGAAAATGTAAAACTTGCAGTTTTTAACAGAGTGCAAAGAAAAATCAACATTCAATACTATAAATCGGATATATTATATAAGTCAAATAAAAGAGTTCTATAAAATTGGCAAAAAAATTGAATCATTGTAAATTGTAGACATGTTTTTGTAATTATTAGATATAAGTACTACAGGTTTATACTACACCGGATCTCATATAAATTCTACACGAAAATAACCCATACGAAAAGAAGTAGAAGTCAGTAGTAACAAAAACATATGACTGTATAGAGTTATCTCAAGATTGATTCAAAAATGTGCGTAAATGCAATTAAAAGAGCTTTTTGAATCAGAAGATGCCTATGATAACTCATTTGATATGACTTAATACAGAGGAGATACATCTCGATAAAAAATCCTATATACACCATTATTTTATTTTTGTTATATGGCCGTATTTGTACGATAAAGATTATGTGTATATATGATTTTTTACTTGCTAAGTTTATAAAGAAGTCATTTATGATTTATATCTCGTAGTTCAATTTTGAAAGATATACCACATTGTTTTAACTTTTTTGTATGTTAAGTAGTATAAACTAAAGAAATATTTGATTTTCGTTATGGACTTAAAGATCTCCTCAAAAATTCTGCAAAACATAGTTAAAAATATTGTTAGTTGGGGCATATAACCCCCGAGATATACATAACAACAATAGAAAGTATAAAAAGCTCTAGATAAACTCATTGGTTGCAAAAGCTTTGCAAGAAGCTACATAAATCCTATCACTAAGATATTTATGCATTTTTAGATTAAAACGTCAAAAAAGTAAAAAAGTGTGATATTTGAGTAATTTTAAGCTACTTTTTTTTTGATCACACAAAAAATAGCTGTATTAAGTATAAAAAAAGAATTTTATACAATTTCAAAGCAAATTAAGTTTTTTTTTTAAAGTTTTAGTTATAGTTGACGAAATATTGTAATGTCATTGGTTACATTTGACCAAGTAATTGATAATGCCGCATACAAAATATTTTTTATTTTGAAATACACAAAAAAAACTTTTATCATATGTCGTTTTTTATTTGCGAGAAGAATGTTCGGATTACTTTTTATTTTATATATTTCTTGTCTAATTCAAATCTTCAACCCTTTATATTCTTATTATAGAAAAGATTTTAAAAGTTAATCTAATGTACTATTTAAAAAAAAAACTTATACAATCAAATAAAAATCCCACAAATTGCATCTATATATCATTAAAATGGAGGAATCTGCGGGTTGGCACAGGAATTTTTTTTTAAACAGAAGTGATCAATTTTGATTCCCAATAAAATTACCTTTACAACAACAAAATTAAGTAAATGTAAAGGATTGATTGCAATTTTTTGGTTATGAATTTCTCATATATTACATAGTATGCGATGCAAACATGAATCATTATGGTATTGTTTAATCTTTTATTCAATATTTATCGTAAACATGTTCTTTACAATGAAGATTGAAATTGTATATCAATTATTTATATGATCAAAGAACAGCTTAGAAACTGCCATTAGACACATCAGCGCTCTATGCTCAAAGTGAATAAAAGCATCGTCGGCCATATGAAAATATTCAAATTGTACAATTTTGTTTAATACATGATACGTTAAAATTGAACTAGTCATTCATTTATACACGTCGAAATCACCTTTTTCTTAAAGTAAAAGATTAGGACGATTAAGTGCATACAAAAAATTGCCACAAATACTCTTTTAGCTAATACCGTGTAATTTATACTCACATAAACCTTTAGCGTCAAACTTGCTGGTGCTGCGAAATCACCGTACCTTTAACTTTAGCTCCAAAAGAAACGACTATATCTATTTCTAAATTGAAATCATAATAATTCATCCAAGATTTATTTACAGACTATGGTCTATAACATCGCGGAGAAACATCATCGTGCTAGTATTATCTTAATTATACATACTGCCCCTTAGAACGCTAAAACTGCATTTAGTATTTCTTCGGTCATTTGTTTTTACAAGTCCTGCAAGCATGTTACATAATTATACAGTATTGCGCTACGTCCCCTTCTGCTCTATGATCTTTCTCATGACTTGCCTTAAGGGTTCTACCAAAAGTGCACCCCAAAAGGCTTTCATACTCATACAGTACTTTACATGAAATGGAATACGAAAAAACAGATGTTTTTATTTTTGTGGGACTTATTAAACTTAACGCAATTCATCTAGAGGGAAACGTTCACAAGTGATACGATTTAGTTTAACAAGTTTGTATATAAAGGCCATAATTTTAAGATCGAAGATATCAAGCAACAAAAAAATTTAAGGGCTTCGGACAGAACCGAACGCGGTTATTTATTCATTAGCACAATGCTTTAAGCACTAAACTAAAGCACAAATGAGGAATGTAATCATTTCTAATATTTTCATAAATACTGATTAAAATCAAATATATTGTTTTTTAATACACAACACCAGGTTGATTCTGCCTGAAGTAGACGCTATTCCCTAAGATTAACCCATGCATGTTTTTGATATGGAAAAATGGACTGCTCAGTAATACTCACTTTATTTAATGTATTAAATTAGTATAACTGCGTTAATGTGTAGCATAAAACATATACAGTAAGAGTGAGACCTATCAGCTAGTTGTTAAGGTAATGGCTCAACAAGGCAATGACGGGTAACGGTATTACTTTGTAATATTCCGTAGAAGGAGCCTGAGAGACGGCTACTAAGTCTAAGGATTGCAGCAGGGGCGAAACTTGACCTATGGATTTTATCTGAGGCAGTTATGGGAAGTAATATTCTATTGTTTCATATTGTAAAAGTATATGAGGTGATTAATTGGAGGGCAAATCAAGTGCCAGCAGCCGCGGTAATACTTGTTCCAAGAGTGTGTATGATGATTGATGCAGTTAAAAAGCCCGTAGTTTATATTTAAGAAGCAATATGAAATGTACTGTATAGTTGGGAGAGAGATGAAATGTGACGACCCTGACTGGACGAACAGAAGCGAAAGCTGTACACTTGTATGTATTTTTTGAACAAGGACGTAAGCTGGAGGAGCGAAGATGATTAGATACCATTGTAGTTCCAGCAGTAAACTATGCCGACGATGTGATATGATATTAATTGTATTAGATGATAGAAATTTGAGTTTTTTGGCTCTGGGGATAGTATGATCGCAAGATTGAAAATTAAAGAAATTGACGGAAGAATACCACAAGGAGTGGATTGTGCGGCTTAATTTGACTCAACGCGAGGTAACTTACCAATATTTTATTATTCAGAGAAGATTTATAATCTGAGAATGATAATAGTGGTGCATGGCCGTTTTCAATGGATGCTGTGAAGTTTTGATTAATTTCAACAAGACGTGAGACCCTTTTATTAATAGACAGACACAATCAGTGTAGGAAGGAAAGGATTAAAACAGGTCCGTTATGCCCTCAGACATTTTGGGCTGCACGCGCAATACAATAGATATATAATCTTTATGGGATAATATTTTGTAAGAGATATTTGAACTTGGAATTGCTAGTAAATTTTATTAAATAAGTAGAATTGAATGTGTCCCTGTTCTTTGTACACACCGCCCGTCGCTATCTAAGATGATATGTGTTGTGAAATTAGTGAAAACTACTTGAACAATATGTATTAGATCTGATATAAGTCGTAACATGGTTGCTGTTGGAGAACCATTAGCAGGATCATAATAAGTTAAATTTAAATTAATTTTAATTATTAAATTTACCCACACATGGGATCAATAGGATACCATAACGATGAAGGTCGTAATAGAATACGAAAGTATATTATTTACCTAATTAATATATTTATAATGTATTGATAACCCTTTGAACTTAAGCATATCATTAAAAGGAGGAAAAGAAACTAACTAGGATTTCTTTAGTAGCAGCGAGTGAACAAGAAATAACCCTCCATTGTAATCCTTAATTGGAGTTGTAAATGGTTTATTCTATTAATTATATTTATAGAGAATATTATATTCGTTATTAATAGAATAGAATAATGTACTTGAGTAGAGCTGCTTGGTAGTGCAGTTTGAATAAAGGTAGAATGAAATATCTAAGGTTAAATATGATGGTATACCGATAGAAAATAAGTACTGCGAAGGAACTTGTGAAAATGTGTGGAGTTTAGCCTTATTTTTAAGGACCCGTCTTGAAACACGGACCAAGGAGATTATAATTATAGCAAGATAAAAATTAAATTTTTTAATCTTTATTAACTTGATTAGTTATAATTATAAGACCCGAAACACAGTGAACTATACATGTTCTGGTTGAAGATAAGCAACAGTTTATTGGAAGACCATAATCATTCTGACGTGCAAATCGATGATTTAAGATGTGTATAGTGGCGAAAGACCAATCGAACTGTGTGGTAGCTGGTTCACAGCGAAATGTCTCTCAGGACAGCAGTTATTATTGTATAGGACATAGATGTAGGACACTGTTATAGTTTTTTAACTATGAGAAATCTTTAATTCTATGGAATTATATAAATTAAATTTATATAATGAATCTATTGTATAACTAGTGGGCACATGATTGTAAGAATGATGTGCAAAAAGGGATGAACCTTATGAAACATTAAATATTCTAAATAGTAGATATTATACCATAAATATGATGAATACATTGAGACAGTAGGGCGGTTGTTATGGAAGTAGAAATCCGCTAAGAAACGTGTTACAACGTACCTACCGAATGTATTATTGTATAAAATGGAAAAAGATTACTACTTTTATGAGATGTTTCTAATAAATATTTAGGTAGCTGTGCAATTTGTTTGTATTGAAGTATATATGTGAGTATATATAGAAGAAACAAATGAGCCGATCTTGGAGGCAGTAACAATATATTTGTATAGATATAGACTAGGGTTTTCAATTATTATTGAAGTGAATCGGTGTTATTTATAAAAACAAAAAA
The DNA here is from genome assembly GCF_036630325.1 of Vairimorpha necatrix. NCBI lineage: Eukaryota > Fungi > Microsporidia > Nosematidae > Vairimorpha > Vairimorpha necatrix. The sequence continues at coordinate 159,545 of NC_088825.1, read as the reverse complement.
GATTAATAATTCTTTATTAAATTATTATAAGGTAACTTGATAATGACAGTATATTTCAATAAATTTAAGATAAATGAATTAAATTTAATTTTAACTATGGATTGTCATGATAAGAAATAGTTAATTATATATACTTGATAAAAATAAAATAATTTTAACCGTACCTTACCGCATCAGGTGTCTTTGTATCATAACAAATATTTTAAATTAAAGTAAGTAAGGGAATTCGGCAAATTAGATCTGTAACTTTGGGATAAAGATTGGCTCTAGCATGCTAGAACTTTTACTATGTAAGGAATCTGACTGTTTATTAAAAACATAGCTTTTTGTATTTACAAGAAGTGAATTCTGCCCAGTGCATTTATTGTTAAAGTTGTGTAAGCGAATGTAAACGGCGGGAGTAACTATGACTCTCTTAAGGTAGCCAAATGCCTCGTCATTTAATTGGTGACGCGCATGAATGGAGCAACGAGATTCCTACTGTCCCTACTTACAATTTTGTGAAACCACGAGACAAGGGAACGGGCTTGTTATTTATCAGCGGGGAAAGAAGACCCTGTTGAGCTTGACTTTAGTATGTTTTAATAAATATTCGGTATATTGTAGAGAGGTGGGAGAAGTATTGTGTAACCACTAGTATGTTTGAATATTTATTTATTAGAATATATGGGGAGTTTGGCTGGGGCGGTACAGCTGTTAAAAAGTAACACAGCTGTCCTAAGGTAGATGAATGATGGATGGTAACCATCAGTTTATTATAAGGGAATAAATCTGCTTTACTTTATGCATATGACTGTATTTAGTAGGGAAACCTTGGCCTAGCGATCCCAATTACATTCATTATGTATTGGGTGATTGAAAAGTTACCACAGGGATAACTGGCTTGTAGCAGGCAAGCGATCATAGCGACTCTGCTTTTTGATTCTTCGATGTCGTCTCTTCTGATCATCGTAGTGTATATGTTACGAAGTGTTGGATTGTTCACCCGGTAATGAGGAACGTGAGATGGGTTTAGACCGTCGTGAGACAGGTTAGTTTTACCCTACTGTAAATATTTTTGAGTGAACTTTGATAGTACGAGTGGATTCTAAGTGATGACCACTGGTAGTGCGATTAACTATTAAGTTATGTTGCTTAGCTACGTCGTTTCGATTAAGGCTGAAAGCCTCTTAAGCCTGAAGCGTAGCTCAAAGATATATTTAGGAGAATACTCTTCTTTTAAGCAGAACTGTAAGAATGAAGGTGTATGCCGACATTTTGAGGTTACTGCTTTTTTTGTAAGTAATGTCGCATATGAGGACATGGGTTAAGTCTAGATCATCTAAATACAGAGGCAAATTGATGTTAATTATCTTTATATTAATATTAAAGTTTTACCAATTTTTTTAATGGCATTTTATAGAGCTAAATATGCTTTTAAGAATTTTCCATTGTCAATAAGAAGACATTGTGCATTTTAAATTTTATAAATAAAAAATTATTAGGCAAAATCTGAAGATGTTTTTTTGCTGGACTCTACAATTTTGAATTGATTCAGGCGATGTTGTTTCTATTAATGCCTTCATGTTTAGGTCTACTCATGTCTAAAACCAGAATCACTCTCTTTGTTACAATTCTTTTTCCTATATAATAGGTTGTAAAAGTATACATGTGTATATATGTCCAATCCTCTTCTCATTGTTTCAGTTTTTACAATATAAATTTGTTATTGTTAATAATGCGCCTTTATATTTATAATCAAAATTAAGATATTTTTTATTTTTTAAATTAATTTATTTAAGATAGTTGAGCTTATCATTATGAAACTTTGAGGCATCCAGAGAAAAAAGAAAAGAATATAAGTTGCTTTTTGTGTGTATAATGTTATACACTATGTTTTTCTTGTATTTTTCCTTTTCTTCATGATCAACATCAAGTGTATCAGTCATTTTTCCTTTGTCTTTTATTTCCATGAAAAGTGGCGAATCAAGTAGCAAATATTCCCCTGGTCCTTTAGGAATGTGCAAATATTCTAAGGAAAATGCTTTTTCAAAAATCGTTTCGTAGTTTTCTCTATTGTATCTAGTCAAAAGTATAGCAAAATATGTCATTTTCCTAATTTGATGTAATAAAAAGCTTTGACCTTCCATTCTGATTTTTATATATTCTATTCCGTCTATATTATATGTATCAGAATATTTTATATCTTTAATATGGCGTTGCTTCCCCTTTGGATTACTCATTGTTGTAAAATTATGAAAATTTTTAGTGCCTAAAAATTTTGTAAAAATTTCTTTAAATTTGTCAATATCTTCTTCATTCGCTTTTGAACCAATAATGTGTTTTATATCTTCTTCTGTATATTCCCTCTTAATTGTTTTATCAGTCTTTAAATCTTTGTTAGTTAGTTCGTCGATTTCCTTTAAAAAATTTTGTCTTTTTAGGAAATAAGTTGGGACTATGTATTCATAAATTCTTGATAAGGATAATTTGTTTGGTATAAATGATTTTGTTAATCTTACTATCTTATATAGATATATATTTCTAGTTAGAAGTTTTTCTTTTAAATTACTTATTAATTCTTTAGTAATTTCGCACTCTATTTTACAACAAACAAGATTAAAAGCAGCGTGCACTCCTTTGTCTGTACGTGAAGCAGATTTTAGATGGATTTTTGATGGATCTTTGGCATTACTTTCTTTAATAGCAGAACATTCAAATAGGCACTCAGATATGGCCTTTTCTATAGTATTTAGATCTCCATTTAGCTGTAGACCACTGTATCCATTTCCATTATATCCTATACATAGACCAACTTTGATTTTCATATTTCAAGGGGGAAAATTGAAAAAAAAAAAACAGAAACTAATAATGAAAAAAAAACACTGAGAAAAAATAGCAAGGAAAACGTGTTTTAAATCCATTAAAAATGAATAAAACATGTCTTTTTTACATAAAAATATTACAAATGGCATTTGTCTATAAAAAGACACAATATTTAGTGTTTTAATTCTAATTACAATTTTCTAAATTTATTTCAATAGTTCAGATATTTATTTACTTTTAAAATCAAAAACAAAGGTTTATTTGAAAAAGTAGTTTAAAAATTTTTGATTAAAAATTGTTAATTACAAAAATTTGTAAATAAAAAAGAAAGCACATATTATTGATTCACATCAGAAAAAATTATACATTAACATCAAAACGTAAAAATGGACAACATGCGAAAGCATTATAAATATAAGAAAAAACTGTACGATGATTTCCAGAAAAGAAATTGACATAATTAAAGAGTAAAGACATAGGATATAAAATCTAATAATGATAGATTTTAGCATATTGCTAGAATTGAAAAACATACGGGCAATTTATAAAAAAATCATTTTCCGTGTATATAATAAAAAAACCTTTAAATGTAAGAATTAGTAAATAGAGTATATTAAAAGAATTTACTTAAACCTCAAATTCACGTCCCTTTCTAAATATTCAACTTTTTTGGTTAGATAATCAGAAATTTTATTATAAGAACCCATGTGATCGAATTCTTCCTCTAATTCAGTCTTAAAAATCTTGATTATATAAATTAATGTACCATTAGTCCATCCAAACCCATTTTGAACCGGATATTCTCCACCTTTGCCTTCTTCTCCTAAAAATAAACAGTTATATTTTTCGAAAAACAGTTTACTTTCAATAAATTGTTTTTTTACGGACATATAATATGATTTTGCAACATGTAGCGCCATAGTTCTTTCATTATTTTTCAAAAGAAAATCAATAAAAAGTTGTGTGCATGGTGCCCAAGCATTTGGGAAATCCCATTGGTGTCCTGTAATATTTCCATCATATTCTCCACTGACAGGTATTCCACCTTCGTAACCAAATAATTCCTTTTTATATTTTAATAAAATAGAATATTTTTCGAGTGGTTTAATATCAGAATTCCAATATAAAGGATAAATATTCGATATATAAAACCGTGAATTAGTGTATTTCTTGTTTTTAATATTTAAATCATTAAAAGTTTTTTCTTTATTATTCCATAATATATCATTCATTGCCTTTTTTCTGTTAAGTATCGCCATCTCTAGTGATTTGATCTTATTGCAGACATCTTCTGTTAACTTTCTTTCGCGTAAAAGTTTTACGAATATTATTTCATTGCGTAACATTATTGAATTTAAATCAACAGGAATAATATTTATAATATCAATAGTATGAAGATTTTTTCCATCAAGTAACCATCTAGAAGAAAAATCCCAACCAGATTCTGCTCCACTGGCTAAATTGCTGTAAATGTCTTTGTTCTTTCCCGACTCCACAAATGTCATTAGATCATATTTGTAAACCTCTATTCTTGGAGTATTTTTTGTTACTTTGTACAAATTTAGAGTATGATTTTTAAATGTTACTGATCTTTTACTCATGAAAAAATCATATTCTATCAACGCTGCGTCTAGTCCTTGGTTTATAATGAATTCTTTAATTTCGGAATTTGAAGTTTTATTATATATGGCGTTTAACATATGTGTAAAGTATGGAGGCTGTGTTCTGTTTAAATAATATTTTCTAGTACCATTTGGTATAAATCCCAAGTTTTTAATTATACTGACGAAACTCTTAATCAAATCAAAAGCTTCATTTTCCATGTCGCATTCTAATAGCCCAACAATTATCCAGTAAGTATCCCAATAATACATCTCATTAAACCTTCCTCCCAAAACACAGATAATACCGTCAAATTTAATAAATGTATTTTGGTCTGAATCTTCTAAATGTTTGTATTTTTTAAAATATTCTTTGTAAAGTTTAAAAACTCTACAACACATAATTTTTTGAATTCCCTCGAGTGATAAAATCCATTCTGGTACGTCGGTCGTTATATCGACACTTTCAAGAGAGTCTATAGCTTGATAAAAATATTTTTTTTTCAATATTTCAACATCCTCTTCCAAGTGCTGAATTGATTTTATACCATCTTTTAGAAAGGTTTTCTTTATGGTTTTTATGTTAGTTTGATGTTTAGTAAGTATTTCTTGTTTTGCCATCTCCAGCTCTTCTAGGTTACACGAGAGTTCTAGATCTACATTATATTTTAAATCTTTACTTTTGTCAAAAAAGTTCAAGAGACATATAACATCCTGATAAGTTTCGCTATTTACAATAGTACCTAATATTAAAGTTATAAAATAAATTATCTTCCAATACATTGGGGTAAAATTAATTTTAAAAATTTTAACAAAAAAATTCAAATTGGTTTGTTTGAATTGATTAATAATTGATTTGTCATTCTGTTTTTATTAATTATGCTCAGAGTAATTTGTTGGTTGTAATTACAAAAAAAACCTTGATTTACTGGTCACCTTTTATAATCCATTTTATGTCCATTTGTTTGTTTACAAATATAAAAAAAATCTGTAATTAAAAAGTAGGACACATTTAACTATTCATAATATGATGTGTTATGAAAACATGAAATTAATTTAATACGGCCGTTAAAGACCTTTTTTTAAGACAAGAAGAATTTGAATATTTTTTGTTCTATATCGACATAATCTTATCATATCTGTGATGTGCATCACTATATCACATAAGAAGCTGCCAATACTATCAACAGGTTAATATCTCGAGTGGCCTGTAAGAAGAGTCACACAAACAACCAACAAATGAAAGTTGGAGGTCGTACTACGTTCGTAAGTAAGCCAATGTTTGTGTTTAGTGTTGACGCAGAATAAAAAATTAAAAACAAAATATAAAAAAACTTGCAGAGACGTGTACGCGGAAATGATCAGAAGAGACTCATTAAATAATAACAATAAAGATTATAAAAAACATAATAAAGCTATTTACAAAAATAACTATTAAGAGTTTTACTATAAAAATGGACATATACCCTGGATACATGACAATACCTACGCCAGTTCTTTGTATATGATGACAAAAACAATAACGCATAATTATTGATACACTTTTAATCTTTATGTATTATATAATTGCATAAATACATATGTAATATATTTTTCTAAAATCATTGTATTCTTATCAAATTTTAGATCATAAATTAAACGATTTTTGATGAACTATTTCGAAATTTACTTATGAGTCACATGGTTTTTTGTTTGCTAGAATAAATTATGTTAGGTAAAATCCCTAAGTTAATTATATTGTACAATTTTTGTTCTCATAGCTTGTTGCTTATCACAAGAACTAATTCTTAATTAGAAACTAATTATGTATATGATGACATTTAGAATTTTGATAAATTAAATATTTAGTATAGTCTCGGGGTGATTTTCTATAGCTTAAAGAGCTAAGGAGAGCAACCAAGTTATATCTAAAAAAACATTCTGGACAATATTTTATCATTGGTAAATGACAACACGTTGTTTGAAAATTAAAATTATTTAGAAGCTAAATCCACCTTAGAATATTGATTTAATAATAAAAATTATTCAAAATATCATTTAAAGCTTAAGCTTTCATGTTAAGTGGCTAAAAAATAAATTCTACATTTTTCTAAACATTAACTTTCATATATTTAGTATTAAAAATAAGGTTGAATTTCTTTTTTTGGAAACACAATTTCTATTTGTTACTTCATAGCAAAAAAGTTAAAGTACTAACATTTATATGTCAATTACAATTTAAAACATATTTTTTTGTTTGTTTTATAAAAAAAATATTTGTAAACAAATAAATGCATGCAGGACACGATCAAAAAACATTAAAATACAATATCAACAACCTTAGTCGAAAGGGTGAAGTTTATGAAGTCTCATTTGGACAAAAAGAGCCCGTTAAACAAGTGATTATACCTAGAAAAGAAGTTGAACAAAAAATCACCAAGGATATATTTATAAAAGAAAGTGTAGAATTGGAACCCGAAGAAATGCCTAATGAAGTGATATATGAAGAAGATTTAGAGGCCAATAGATCCATATTTTATAGATATATAGGAAAATACTTTTTATGTTTCCGTAATTTTCAACACAATCAATAAAAAATTAATCATTTTGTTAAATTATAAATATTTAATCGTTTAACATAAGATAAGTTTATTATAATTACTTTATAAGCATACATATACAGTATATGATTTATGATCCTGAGCAATATTATTCTTAAGTCAAGTAATTATAATAATACCATTTTGTATAAAACAAGTGTTAAGTTATATTTTATTTATTAATTATTAATTTAGGATCAATTTCCTTTTTTTCTACTTCTAACACGTCCAATTCCAAAAGATCACAAATATTCGTCTTACTTGAAAGTGAAGGACGAGTTCTTCCCAAATCTCCATGTACGAATTCCTTGATGTACGCACCCGCTGACGCCCTAAGTACAATCCTGTAGTAAAAAATATCTTGAGGAAGATCTTTAATGTCAGAAATTATATCTTTAGGATCCTTAATATGTTCACTCTCTAATATTTCTATTTCTTTATTCCTAACTAAATTTGCTCTTCTATGTAACACTCTCAGTGGTGTCTTCTGTAAAAGTTCATATTTTTTATTAAATTGAAGTTTTTCTTTACTGGCGACTAATAATTGATAAAGTTTTCTCTCATTTTTCTCTCCGGTAAGAATAAAATTTCTAATTTCTTTGGTCACTAACATCATGTTCTGTAGTTTCACATCTTTGTCCAATATTAGTGGTATATGAAAACTATAAAAATTTCTTTTTGGTTCAATTATTTTTAGAAGGAAAGGCCTTCCTCCAATCATTTTCACATCAATGTCTTCTCTTCCTGATGGTATAAATTTTACTTCTTTGCTCTGATAATATTCTTTTATTTGTTTAGTAAATTCTGAAACACTTTTTTTACATTTTAATTTTCCAGAAATTCGTAGTGGAGTTTGTGTCATTTCTCTTGATAATTTAATATATTCTCCGTATATGAATATTGGACTATTTCTTAGTTTTATTTTTTCCTCGTCTATTGTTATTTCACTGTAAAAATTTTTATCAATATCCCCTTGTATTAGATGAGCTTTTAGAATTGTCTTAAGAGATTCGCTCTTGAAACAATATATAATGTTTTCATGTATACAAGTCTTATTTTCTTCTATAAATTCCTTAAGTCTATTCAAATGTTCATCAAATTTATTTTTTTCATTTGCCGTTATTTTGTTTATTTCCATAATCGGGGCCCTTTAATATGAATTATGAGTTTGAAACCACAGAAGAATACGGTTATTTGATCTCTTCTATCTTTGGTAAGAAGTTGTGTCTCTACAAAGAAGAAGATTACAATAGTCTGAAGCAATGTGAAAATTTAGAAGAATTTTCTATCAAATTGATGAAAAATTATAAATTTATAACAGAAGACATGGAATTAACTAAGAATGAAATCAAAAAAAGACTTAATATGACTTTATTTTATGAATATAAAAGTTGTCTAAAATCTTGCCAAACTGACCTATTAGAAATTATTTTAAATTACTGGATTGGTAGCCACAAGATACATAACTTTTTTTTCTTATTGCAATCTAAAATAGCAGATCCCGATTTAGAAAAATCTTTTGAAAAAATCGAGATTGGCCATTTTGATGCTTTAAAAACTTTGAAGTTTTGTAAAGACATGCACGACGTGCGAATTTACTGCGTAGAGAATTCTTTTCTTAGGAATTATTTTTATAAATTGAAATGGGCTACAGAATTTAAAGATAATGACTTTCAGAATTCTCAAGCTTTATTTTTAAAATATCTTATGGAAGACACTTTCTTACAATTAAAAAATAGAGAAATTTTTATGAAAGAGATTTTAAAGACTGAAGCTGATAGATACATTGTTGATCTTACTATTAACACTTTAAATATAAAAACTGATAGAAAAGCTTTGTTTCCTGCTATTACAAATTTTGATGGCAGGACTATTGATTCATTTATTAAGGCGGAGACTATTGAAGATGTAGGAAGATTTAAATCCACAGATTTTATTGAGAAGGAATTAGAAAGATACCGGGAGTCTTTTAATATTCACAATGATGTCACATGTGTGTATTCATATCTTAAACTCAAAGAGCAAGAGATTAAGAATATATTGTGGATAATAGAATGTGTATTACAAGATCGTAGATCAGAATTAGAGAATATATTTGGTAATAAATAAAATGGTATAGAATTATAATTTATATACAAAAAGCTTATTATAACCTTTATTTTCTAAGCTTTTTGGTAATTAGAGGGTCGACATGTCAAAAATAAGAAAAATTCTTAAAAACTTATGCATATTTATTTTTTAGAAATGCATAATCCTCAAATATTTCAAATTATGACTTGACAAAACAATAAAAGGAAAAGGTGAAGTATAGTTGACAAATCTTATTTCTACTTAGAAAGTAGGAACAAGGATAGAAAGAGTAGAGTGCAGTAAAGGCAAGCACTTTAACCAAACAAAATATCATTGAGAAAATTAAAAAATTGGAATAGCAGGACTTGTCATTATAAGACATTTAAAACTTAAAAGAAGCACAAAAAGCTTGTTTAGATGATGCAAAGAATAAAAGATTGTAACTTATAAAACAACTTTAGAATGGGTTGGAAAGACTTCAATGAGAAGTAAATCAAATGAAAGCACCTTTTGAAGGTAAAAAAGAAGTCAAGCAATTGTGGGCAACTATGCCTAAAATATAAAAGTAGCATGTGAATACATTTTGTTTGAATCTTTATTTTTATAGATTATTAAAAAGTTATACAATTCTTCATATTTATGATTAAAATATCAGAGTATGCTTACCGCAACAAAGAGTATAATCTTACTAAATCATACAGCTTCTATGTATAAATATAAAAAAAAGCAAGATAGAAGGTCAATCTGTGTGCACTTAGATCAGTGGTCTAAGACGATGCTTTCATTGAGTAATGGTTGGGTAGATCCGAGAAGCACTACTATTGTTTCTACTTTCATGATATAATTGGAAATTTTCGGATTATAAAAATGTCTACTGTAAACATTAATTTGATTTAATGAAACTTCTGCGCGTCCAGCCATGGGGAGATTAGCATCTTGTAAAGAAACGTACCTTAAGGCCGAAAAACAGTATCCTCTTTGCGCGATTTAATAAAACATAAAGGCTTTTGATGGGTACTCCCCAGTAAGAGCCCATTTTTGATACATCTTGGTGTGATCCTAGAGCTAACTAAAAGACTAGACGAAGTAAGGCAATAAAAGGTCTCGTAAACTCCTTTTACGAGATTCTATAGCATTTTTACGAAACTAGAGGATGACTGGTGGTCAACACAGCCCAATAAAAATGCCGGGCTAGTGATGTGGCGGTATAAGGAGCCATGTGTCATAAAGATGATTGTAGGAACCTTTTAGCTAGTACGGCGATGTTTATCCTCGGGTTATTAAAACTATGCCCGTTGATTATATCCGCTTTGGGGTCACTCTGGACGCGATTTGAGGTATAAATGGAAAAATGTTATCGAGAGCCAAAGTCCAATGGGTACGGCGGAGATTGTTGCACCGGCAAGTATATTGAAGAAGTAATAGCGATTAAGAATCTCATAGTACCAATTTGACAAAGACCACACCTAAATCCCTCTGTTACCAATGTAAGAGTTTCCCTTGCCCTTGCTTGCAAAGAAAATTAAAATATATAAAAAAATAATAATACACTTGTTTGTTTATACTTATGAGAAATTCTGTTTATGTAACTTAAGATATCTTAAATAATTTATAATTCCTAATATATTATTATATTATCAAACTTGACTAAAATGATTTAAATTTGGATAATAGAAAATAATTTAAATCTTTTATCTAACAGTAATTATTAGTATGATAAAATTGTCGAGATTGTACGGCAAAATAATGTTTACTTTGTGTTTAGAATCTTTTTAAATAAAGTTAATATTCTGAAACTTTCTTAAGTGTAGTTTAGTTTATTATCTCAGAATAAATCATTTTTACTTATCAACTTATATTTTATAGATTTTATACCCACGTCAATTTAATTAAAAAATTATATTCTAAAATTCATTAGTTATATTAGGCACATCTAAGATAAACTATGTGTCTAAGTGAACCTCATATTTTCTTTAATATTGTCTTTTCTGGCAGTTCCCACGCTAATATTAGATCAGAACGTCATCGAAAGAGTTTGTGAGTAATTGATTAAGTTTTTAGGAGATTAAATATATCGCAGATTATATTCCATTTTAAATAAATTTTAATCTCTTTCATTCAAATATTATCGTTTTGATGGTATTTTAAGACGGTAATAATGTAAAACATTCTACATATCATACTATAGAATATTATAAGAAAGAAGAAGCCTCTTATAGTTTATATCGTCAAATTGGTTCTGAGTATGGCATTCATGTATAAACCCCTTTTTGGTGGTATTTACTTGATTACACTAATTACAGGAAGAATTATCTTTTAAATCAATATTAGTAGCAAAAAAAATTAAAATACAACTTTTTTAATTTGCTTTTTTGCAAGTTGCCTCAACATAAAACAAATATCCTCTGATTTATACGTACAGCTTCTATACAATAAAATCAATTTTACTTTTTAGTAAAAGGATCAGTTTTCGTTTCTAAAAATGATATTTTTTCCAGAAAAACAAATCTCGCAACTACCGTTTACGGTTAATGGTATACTCGACAGAACAAATAAAAAAATATATGAGATAAAATTGTAAAAGACAAACATTTTGTTAGAGGTTTAAAGAAGTTTAGCAAATCAAAAACATAAAGATTTAATTTAATTAATACTCCTTTTTTTCATAATAATATGAAATCTAAGACAGTCCTAAAATGCAAAGAGAAACCAAAACACTTCAATTTGAAAATCTTTATTACGACGTACCAAATGTCGATCCAAATATACATGGTCAATACGCTGAGATTTTGAAATCCTTATCTGGTAAAATTGAGTCTGGGAAACTTACAGCCGTACTTGGCTCTAGTGGATGTGGTAAAACTCATTTACTTAGAATGCTTGTCGGAAATATTAGTGAAAAATCAAAAACATATGGTAGAATATTATACAATGGCGAAGAAAGAGACCCAGAAGAATGGAAACTGAAGTTTTCATATGTTCCCCAAGATGATGTATTTTATCCTGACTTGTCAATTTATGATCATATGAAATATTATATGTCTCTTGGTGAGGCAAAATATTGTGAATTTGACGAACGTAAAGCCGACAAGATACTTGACGGATGCGCGATATTGCACAAAAAAAATTGTCTCGTTGGAGCACTTTCAGGAGGTGAACGTAAAAGAGCTTTGATCGCCATATCTATGATTAATGATCCAGAAATTTTGATTTTAGATGAACCTACAACTGGGCTAGATTCAAATACAGCATTAAAAATTATTTACACTTTAAAAAAATATGCACAGGATCATAATTGTATGGTTATATCTACAATTCATCAACCTGGTGCCAGTCTTTTCAGCTACTTTGATGATTTAATTGTATTAGTGAAATTAGGAGTATTTTATATTGGGCCATATAAACAATTAGAATCTTTTTTGGTTGAAAATGGGATCTCTACAGAATCAGAGTTATCGCTGCCGGAATTATTGCTCGTTATTATATCTGATCGTTCCAAGTTTCCCGAAGCTAAAAAAAATAAATCGAATGTTGAAAATATAGTTGAAAAAAACAATGCAACATGTAGAAACGAAAATACAGCTGTAATATGCAATAATTACAAGACTCTTGTTTTCAAACCTAAATTATATGATAGTTGGAAGATAATGAAGTATGCCGTTACGACTAAAAGTAAATACAAACAACGATCAATAAGTACAGGCAGCGCGGCGATACTTGGAATCATAGCGCTTTTTTTTGGAGCAATAGGTCTTTACAATAAGTCTTCTTCATCTGAACATTTGGATTTTTATGATGAGTTGAAACAATGCTCTTATGGTGAAATCTTGAGTTTCAGTTTTGGTGTAGTTAATCATTTATATCATGATATTGTGTCTATTTGGTATTTATTTCCACAAACGGGAACTTGTAAAGACGAACAATGTTTTCTTCTTGAATATTTAAACGGCAAATACACATATGGTACATATTTTATGGCAATACTTTATCATTGTCTAATTAGAAATTTCCTTTTCTTTTTTATCAAATTCTGCATTTGTCTTTTAATTTTTCGAAATATCTTATTTCATCCAATAGTGTTTTTAGTTTTCAGTATTTCGACTGCTATATACATTTTTTTGTCCACTTTCATATCTATTTTTATTGGATACAATGCCAAGCTTTTTTTTACATGTTTGTTTATACAAAGTTTAGCAGATGTTATTATTGGCAAAGATTTACTTGAACTGGAATATGATGGTTTCATTTATTATTTAATATCAAGCATCCCAATAATCAATTATAGACTTTTTTTGAGAATGAGATGTTTTGGATTGGCTGAAAAATTTAGAAATAAGACTGCAATTTGTGAATTTTTGAATGAAACATGCGTCAAAGAAATTATTAAGAACTCATATGAAGAAGGTGCAGCAAATACAATCATTTACAATACATTCGGCAAATGGGCAGATTTTATTACAGTTTTTTGTATGTTTGGATCTTGTTTATTTTTGATTATTGTCTTAACACTACTTTATAAAATCTACAGGATTCCTAATATGAGATTTAAGTTATCGAAATAAAGTTTTCGTTTTTATTTTATCGAAAAATCATGTGATATTTTGTTTTTACGTTCTTTAAATTAAATAGCACGCTAAAAATATCATTTTATTGTCTAAAAGGTTCAATTTTATTTTTTTTATTAATATATATGGATTGTCGTAGCCGATCAAGCACTAACCGAACGTATCTTTTCAAATGGACAGATTTGATTGGCTGCAAAAAGTTTCTATATTGTAAAATGATGATGGAAAATACATATAAACTTTTATACATAGATGTTTTGATACAAGTCTACTTATATTCTTCTAATATTATTAATATATATATAAATATACTACGAAAGATATTATTGTAAGGAAAATATGCATGTAGATGTAATTATTATCGCAAACCTAGTTGGATACTCAAATTGATTAAATTTCGTTCTAACATACGATAATTGTTGTTGTAAAAAACATGCAGTAATGGAAGATATTTAAAATATATCAAAAAAGATGTTAGTAAAAAATATTAAAAAAAAAACAATAATATCATCTAAAAATAAAGATCTAGTAATAATTATAGAATAAATTTGACGTCTAGACTATAAGAAGTACTCTATTCGACACTAAATTTTTTTTTGCAGTCAGTTTTAAGTATTTATATTAAAGTTGCTTTCAACAGTAAAGAATTAATTTTAATGAACATATTCCGTCTATAAATCATGATAATGTGTAGATTCTTAAAACCTTCCTCATAATTATAAATTTTTTTCCTTCTAAATAATGTTTGTTATAGATGTGTATACATTATTTTACGGATAAAAAAAATAAAAAATACTTACAAGAAGTTTTACCGTATTTATATCTAAGACTGTTTCAATTTTACAAATAATGTATATATTTATACAAGTTATAATATTAATATATATGTTTAGTCTAGAACAACATAAAATAGGATTTAATTTTAGGTTTATATTTTAATACTAAATCGCATTACTCGAAAAAAAAAATTTATTTACAAAAGAATATATTAATTTAATATGTTGTGTAAAATTGGTGTAGATGTCAAATGTCTATGTTTATATTTTATTGTAATAGTGCTGAAATGGAATTGAAAAGAATTATATTGAAATAAGCATGTAAATTTAAAAATAAAGAATATTTTTTCGTCAAATTCATAAAAAAATTCTTCAGAATTTTTAAAAATAAATTTAAATGATATTATACAAGGTTAAAATTACCTCTTTGAATTTAAAACAAAACAGGCTTATTTTATATCTTTTAACATAGATTTTAAACAATTTTTTTTACAAAAAATACCATTTTGGCATAAGAAAAAAATTTGAAAAATTAAAACACGTTCTTTGTCTATTTAATCCAATTTTGTTTAATGACGCTATTTTATTTCGATATACGTTTTTTATATTTATATATCTATTTAAAATTTTTTGTTGTCGTTTCTGTCTATACAAGTGTTAAACAACATCATTCTACTTAACATAATAATATAGATATAAATGCACAGCGAAGTTGTACTTTTATGAATGTACCTAAAAATACAACACATTTTCATCTCTAGAACCAAATTCTGCTTAGAGACGTTATCCAAGAACCAAAAGGAATTTCATTAAATCTCTAGACTTGACCTTAACTTGAGTATGTATAGGTCTGCCATCAATTAGTGCAAAATTTTTTCTTTGCAGAATTCAAATTAAAGTGGAATAGTAAACTCTTTTCTGTTGTCGCACCTTAGTTTGCTAGGAATCCCATAGAGGTTGAATTCATTTTCTAACTTCAATAACTCTTCTAAAGCTGACAGAATTTCATCAAAATCCTTACTTCAGAATAGCACCTATGGTTGTTAGTAACCATCTCATTTCTTGTTTTTATTGGCATAGAGCCTCAAATATAACACCACGGAGATAAATTCTAGAACGATCTTCATGCTAATATGTGCTTATACGTGTGCTTCGTTCGTTTATAAAGTTTGTGGTAAAAAACGTTGCAATTTTTGAGGATTTCTCGCATAATAATTCTTGGTATATTGAAAAAATTACTGACATAACTTAAATAGGAGGTTGTGTTTACAGGTTTTTGTTTATTTAGTGTTTGTAGTTCTATTGTATAGATTGTACAATACATATAATAATTACACGGTTATGATCGTCATTAATATCCCGAATGAAAGTATATTGTCACAAATAGTAACTTTTTAAAATTCTTTTAACTGACACCACATCTGTCTATCGACGATCATGCTCAAATCATCTCTTGCGGTATTTTTACATTAAAAAAATACTCTGATTAGGAATTAATTATTTTCATAATATGATAGTACAATTTTTTTTTTATTAGTCTTTTATTTTGTTAAATTATAACTTTGTGTTTTTTTTATCATAGAGTTATATTCTGTAGAAGTTAAAACATATTTATTGTATAAAAAAATGTAAATATGTGATGATTGAAGTTTATTTTTCAAATAACCTAAATTTATCTTTTATTAAGATCAAATACAGATTAATGTTATAAGAAAAAAAAAGAGTAATTAACTAGTATGGCTCAGCAGCCTTTTGCTCGAGACTACAAATAAGTGCTTTAGCTTAGGAATTACATGGAAGATTTTTAAATTAATAGTACAAAATTATTTGGATATATAAATTGTTGTTGATTTTTTATGTCCATATTTTCATATTAAATAAATGAAGACTTATTTAAATCAACAGGTATTATAAAATTTGACAAAATGAAAACCAAAAATGTTATTAATTACATGTCTTTATATTACATAAAACAGCTAATATTTAAGCACATTTAAAGTAACAAAATCATTAATTTTATATTGAAATGAGCACGCCTTTAGATATTTTTTTTGAATATATAGTTTTTTTTCAAATGACAAATATTACTTTCGAAAAAACATGTTTTAGAGCTTTTTATCTCTTTAAATTAATTTGCGATTATTTTTTAACCCATGAAAGCTTTATTAAATTTTCTTACCGTCAAAAACGACATTGAATTTCCAGAAAAAGAGAATTTCCACATTGAAATCAACAAAGAAGCTTCAAAAATGATATTTTACATGAAATGTAAAATAAAAGAACACAAAAGCGTCCAAAAAGATCTCGACTTAGTATATGTATTGGATAGCGCAGATTATAAACTTCCTTTACAATATTCTGAAAATAATACTAAAACAAAATGGGAAGCATTTGCTCTTAAAAAAGGAATAAAAAAGAAAAAAGGAACATTGGTTTACGACGAGGAACTAAAAAAATATGTTCCGAGATTTGGTCCATATTCTAAAAAAAATTTAGTTATGAAATCAGCTATAATAGAAGGAGAAAAATCATACAATGATTTGAAACGTGAGAAAAAAGAACGAATAAAACGGAATGAAATGAATAAAGCAGCAAATAAAAAAAGAAAATAAAATTGACTTTAAAATTAATATTTTTTTTATAGACAAAGTTAACGTTTAATTTTTCAAGTTGTTTTAACCGATCTATAAAACACAGGACACAATGTACAAATCCATCCATTTTCGACAATTTTTTTAATATTTTTCAGTCGCAAATCTTTTATATCTATATCTTTTAATAAATTT
Organism: Vairimorpha necatrix; assembly: GCF_036630325.1. Taxonomy (NCBI): domain Eukaryota; kingdom Fungi; phylum Microsporidia; family Nosematidae; genus Vairimorpha; species Vairimorpha necatrix. The sequence goes on along the minus strand of NC_088825.1, from coordinate 142,363 downwards.
GCAGTAGTTTTATCAGTTAAAATGAGCAGTGTAACCCAAATTAATAAAAATCCACTAAGAATACATGTGAAATTGTAAAAGAATGTTAATTCTTTGAGACCACCAGTTCTAAACATAGCAAATAATGAGTAAATAAATAGGAATAATACAGTAAGATACATGTACTTAAGATTATTTGATTCGATACATTTTCCTGTTATAACGCAGTGATGGTCTCGTTTATAAAAACATCTATTACAAATTTCACAATGTACACTTTGGCGGCCACTAAGCCGATTACATTTTTTACAAATCCTTTCTACTGTGTTAAAGTCTATGTATTCCCCTGGTACACATGTAAGTAGAGAGATATAGTAATACAAAGATAATAAGCAGAAATACAATGGGATAATTTTATGTGAAGAGAAGATTGTGTCATAAATCGACAACAGATAAAAACTGACAACGAAAGATATAACCAGAAATTCTAATTTCTTTGTGCATTTGTTAAGTAAGTGATGCATTTCCATGAGAAATTAGTAAAAAAATAATATTTAAATAATTAAAGGAGTAAAAAATTTTATTGGACATTAAAAAGGAGTAAAAAATAGCAAGATCACTTATTTCTAAATAAATATATTAACCAAAATTAAACGTTCTACAAAGTAAGTCCATTTTTTAATATCAAAAGACCACACTATTCATGCTACAAATTACATCTTCTAGATGATCATTTGTATTACAACCATTATCATAGACATTGTATTTTTTGTGTTTTTTATTTGGTCTTTTAGTACTATAATCTTCACTACTATCTGAACTGTCACAATCACTGGATATATCATGTTTGTTCTTTTTATACCTGTAAATAACCTTACCGCCACTGCCTGACGGACGCCTTTTCAACTGTGGATAAATTTTTGCCATATTTTCAAAATTAACATCTCTTCTTGGCATGTTATAATTATTAGGATCGCCGTATGGAGGCAAATTGAAAGTATTGTTTTGGGGATATATTGGTCTGACATTTTGTGCTGGAAAAAGTTCATTATATGATGGCGGAAATTCTGAACAATCAGGAAAATATTGACCACTGGATGGCCTATAAGAATTTCCTCCGCCATAATAATCATTTCTATTGCCATAGCGTGGATCTCGTAAGCCATAAGAATCATTTCTATTACCATAGCGTGGATCTCGTAAGCCATAAGAATCATTTCTATTGCCATAGCGTGGATCTAGTAAGCCATATGAATCATTTCTATTGCCATAGCGTGGATCTAGTAAGCCATAAGAATCATTTCCATAGCGTGGATCTCGGCCTCCATAACGAGGATCTCTTAAACCATAAAGATCATTTCTGTCATTGTTATATGATCCCTGTCCTCTGTAGCCCGGTGCTCCTCCAGGAGATATAAAGTCACAATTTGGATCATAGGACTTTCGTCTTGATCGATTAGATGAGCCAAAATCCGAATTACGACGTCTCAACCCTCTTGGCGGTGGTATAAATATACCACCATCATCCATTCTACCAATACTATCTGGTCTCCTTGATGACGGATCAATCAATCCATAATTATTTTCATATAGTGGATTTCCTTGTTGGTCCACACCTCTTCTAAGATTTACAACTCCTCCATGTCTTTCTACAAACTCTTCAACGATGCCTCTGTCGTAATCAGGAATCCATCTAAATAACTGTTTATCATCATTATTACACGTCATAGCTCTCACATATCCCTTATCTTCCGTTTGAATACAATCTTCTTTAACTACTATTTTTATCAAATTTTTTGGTTGTAATGAAAAAATAAATTTTTCACTTTCCCATTCTGTTGCCTCGTGTGAAATTAATCTATGGTCATTTGTCCACCAGTCTTTGTCGATTACTTGTTTTTTTTTTCTCGGCGAAGGCATAATCTTTAACTTCCAAGTTTCGTCACCTTCTCTTTGTTCAATTTCAAATGGCTGAGGCATTGTATGTCTTGGTAAAAGTCTAATATGATCAAAGTCAAGTGATAGAAATTTCTGTTCTCCTATTGAGTACAAATAACCTTTTTCTGTTAGTTCAACAGCTATTAGTGTATTTATGAATATAAATATCATTTTTTTAACGGGCAATGTAAATTAAAAACAGTTTTTTTTGACGCTGTTTCAAATGTGTTTTAGAAATTGATAAATAACCTAATATACGATTATTCAAATTAATCAAATAATTAAAGTTTTTTTAATACTTTATTTTCTCATTTAAATAAATTTTTTAATTTTAATTTTTTCTATCCCTTGTTATGTCCAGCAAACTAAAAAGAAATAAATCAGTTTCCATTGAAGATGACAAATCCGCTGCTCTATTGCTCAAATCATCAATAGATCAAGAAGACACTTCTTATTTATCAGAATATTTATTGCAAAAGAATTCGCACAGACAATTAAAATATCTAGAAGATACGGATTTAGAAAATCTTAGTGTACTTTTACTAGATTTTTTATGTACACCACAACGACTTTTAGCACTTGAAATATTAAAAAAATTGACCAATAATAAAATTTTACCAAGTTTGAAACAAAGAGCTCTTGAATTTGATAAGTTGGTGTATTTAAAAGGGAAAATAGATTTTATAAAAATGAAATGTACGAAAAATGTGAAACATAAACCAGAGATGGAAATTAACTTAGAAAATATTGAAAATAAAGAATAAATTTTTTAAAAAAACATAGCGTAATTTTTAAAATATGCAATCTTTTTTCCTCATACAATTGTGTTTTACATTTTTATTTCTTACATTGTTTTACTTTGAAACATATGTTACAGTAATAAATATAAATAAAATTTTTTTCTATTGTTTTCAAAATGGCTGAAAATGAACAACAATCATCTGGTGAGACACAAATTGGTGGATTTGGAATTAAAAAAATCATTCTGGCTGCAATTGTAATACTTTTAGCGATAGTATTATTCCTCGTTGTAATTTTACCACTATTTTCAAATGGCGATAGTAGTTCTGGTAAAGATACGGGACAGGCTGCAGGTGCAGGTGCAGGCGCAGTTGAAGATTCTAATAATCTCAAGAGTAGTAGCAGTAAGAGCAGTAAAAGTAGTTCATCTAAGGAAGACAGTAAAGAGTCGTCTAATCTAAGAAATTCCAAGTTGACAGAATTAGCAGAAAATGCTTTAATAGGTAATTAAAATAGTTTATAATATTTACAAATGTTAAAATTTTGCTTTACATTCTTCTATATTAATTTTATAGTGTTTGTTATTTTTCCGTTAACCCTTTTTATATGTTTTACAATATTATTGACAACAAGAAAGTCTACACTTTAAACCCAGAAGGATCTGAATCAGCTCATCCTGCTAAATTTTCACCAGAAGATGAATTTTCCAAATACAGAATCATTATGAAAGTACGACATAACATAAGACCGTTTAATAAAAAACCATAATTTATTAATTTCTAACTGAAATATTTTTTTTTACCCCATGTCAAAAAAGATTAATAAATGTCTTCTTTCGATTGTAGAAATTACACCGTACATATACAAATATTATATTCTTCCTACTAAGATGAATGACATCTTGTCAATTATTAAAGGATACCCACAAGCACATATTTTTCTTAATAAAGTTACTAAGAAAGAGGCGCCAGATTATCATTTAATAATAAAAGAACCAATGGATTTGGGAACAGTACAGAAGAAAATAGGGACTTATAAAGATTATGATGAATTTAAGAAAGATTTGGATCTTATTTGGAGTAATTGTTTGCGATATAATGCGGGACCGTATTTTATAAAGTGTGCTAATACGATGAAGCGGGCAGTCGAGAATGCGGAGATTTCCCGACTTCCAGTTGAAAAAAATAATTTTTTTTTTGATAAAATTTTTGAAGGACCGGGTTTCTGTAAAATAGAAGGACTAGATCATGTAGTTTGTAAAATATTAAAAGAACAAGGATGTGATAGAATAAATAAAAGTGCGCTTGATATTTTAGTAGATGTATATAAGAAGAAAATAATAGAATTAATTAATAATACCAAAAAAACAGACAAAATATAATTAAAAAGTAGAAATAACCTACGTGCTTATTTTAACAGTAAACAATACTAAATAAAAATGACTTTTTTACACAATATTTTTTCGCTTTTTTTCTTTTAGTTTTTTTTACCCCAAAATGGCAAGAAGACCAGGAAGATGTTACAGGTATCTCTCCAAGAAAGCATACCACAAATCAAGATTTTGTAAATCTGTACCAGATTTAAAAATCAAAATCTGGGACTCTGGTAGAAGAAAAGCCGAAGTCTTAGATTTCCCAATTTGCATTAATTTGATAAGTCACGCCAGAGAAAATATTTCTGAGCAAGCTTTAGACGCGGCTAGAATTGCCGCCCACCACTACATGGTGAAGACAGCAGGAAGAGACAATTTCCATTTGAGGGTGAATGTTTACCCATTCCATGTCTTAAGAATAAATAAAATGTTGAGTTGTGCTGGAGCTGACAGGCTTCAAACCGGTATGAGGCAGAGTTTCGGAAAACCAGAAGGCAGAGTCGCCAGAATCTTTTTTGACCAGATCGTGATGAGCATTAGAACTAAAAAAGGAAATGAAGCAGCAGCCATGGAAGCATTAAGAAGAAGTAGACATAAATTCCCTGGGAAATATGAAGTACAAGTAAGCAGTAAATTTGGATTTACTGGACTTTATACAGAAGAATTCAATAAACTTAGAGAAGAAGGTTGTTTACTAGCCAATGGTAACACAGTAGCAGTACTGAAACAAAAAGGACCAATAAGTCAATACATGAAGAAACTTGAAAAACAGCTTTAAATTAAAGAAATTCATTGAAAAATATTTATTTTTGCATTATCTGTTTTTGCTATAATGTTCAATTAAACTTTGTCAAAAATAATCTACTTAGAAAATATGATCTTCTTGTAATCGAGAGATACAACAAACTTATTCTTGTATTTTATAATATTAATTATGATTTGATGAAAATAATTATATTTTCAAAAGAGTGTTAGCTATCTTAATCATTCTTAGATATTTATGATCCAAAATAAAAAGTAAACATGTCGAATTACTTACTAATTGGATCAAAGATATCAAAAATATCTTTTTAAACATTGTTAAACACACATGAAATAAAATATATATTGTTATTTTATTCCGCGAGGCAACGTGGCCGAGTGGTTAAGGCGACGGATTTGAAATCCGTTAGGCGTGTTCCTGCGTTGGTTCGAATCCAGCCGTTGTCGTTTTTAAATTTTATGAAATTTAGAAACAACATGTGTTGGAATTTATTAATTTTTTATGTATTGTATGACTTTTAATATTCTATACTTTTTTAATTTATAAAAAATAAAAAATTTAATTATTAAATTGAATTAATATTTTACACGAACACATGAGTTAACATAATACATTTATACAGAATGGATGTTCTATTATGTCATAAAACAGTTAGTTTTATTCAAAATCTTACTTCAAAACTTCTATAGTTTTTTTCGGCAATTAGGATTGCAAAAAATGCATGTTTTTATAATGATAAATATCAGCATATGTTTATATTTACGAAATTTAATTAATATCTATTAATCTATTTGGTTAATTCCACTGTAGTTTATATACACATATAGATGATTAGTACTTTGCAATATTAATCATAATGTAAGATAATAATATATTTCTGTGCATATTATAATTGTTTTATTATATAATGGCAATATACTAAAACACTACATTATTAGAACTTGGCTCGCAAAAATAAAACACTTTAAAATTAATATCTTAATAAATTAGATAAAAAATTTACATAGATCGAATTTACAGAATTTAATGCAAAAAGCTCAAACGAACCGATGAATTTGTAAAACATAACAATTATTTTTTACAAACACATAATCGTTTTATTAATATGATTCAATCCTAATAAATTCGGCAATTCTTACAATATAATTTAACTACAAACCTATTTTATTTAAAAAAATCAAAGCTGTTAGAAATCTTTAGTAGGAGTCTTTAATTAAAAAAATTTATTTTGAACACATGAAACAAGATATATTGTATTTTGTCAATTAATTCTCCTCAAACGAATTGCACAATGGTTACAACAAAGACCACTTGAACAATAAACAATATTTATTACATATATTGATAAATAAAAAACTTCTAAAATTCCATAGCTTTTATTAAATTTAACAATATTAGTATTTTACATCATGCAAAACAACATAAAAAAATACTCCGTCATTCGAAAAAAGCCGAATAAATGTTATATAAACATTTACTTTTTTTAATTAATTTCAACATTATTACTTGCAGGTTGGGTCGGAATGCCCGAAATATTCAGGTTTTTAAAAGTTGAAGAGATTACATCAAATTCATTGGTATTTTCTAATGGTATAAAAGAAGACCTGACATATCTTGACTCATAACCTTTTTGACTGCGTCTTATAACAAAATCATTTTTGGGACCAAACGTCATGGTATACTCTTGATATCGTTTTGCAATATAAATTAATTTTCTCAATTTCAAAGGATTGAATATTTGCATTACATTCCATTTACACATTCTATCCATTTTCACATCAATAGTTAGCTCCAGAAACATACGAAGATCACGCAATGAAAACTTACTTTTTTCCCAATTTATTCTTGCTAATGTATAAACCAATTCTCTGGTTTGTAATGCCATAATAAGTATTATTTTATTGTAAATTTTACGTTTATAAACATGCATTCTCTTGCCATTACTTTTTATAAGAATTCGATAATATTTAGAGAAACGTATTTCATCATATGGAACTTTTTTATGATTAAAAGTATCATAAAAAACGTTGGAAAAGCTTTGGCTTAAAATTATTGCGTAAAAAACTTCTTTGGCTATATATTTGACTTTTGCAATATTGGCCTTGGTGTATTTTTCATTAAAATCATTATAAAAAAATATAGGACAGCTTTTTACGTCTTCTTGTTTTGTTCCATCGGTTGATTTTAATTGCCGCGGCAAAAATATTGAACTTGTTTTTATTAGTTGAAAACTAATATACAACAAAAGTATAGAAAACATATTTATGGGTTAATATTAACTATATTAGATCAAGACTGTTTTTAATAAAATCTCTTATCAAAGATTTACATTTTTAAATATACAAGCTCATAAGCCTAAGATTTGAATATGACAAACATAAAAGGCATTATTGTATACTAATTTATAAAAAGATTTAATTTATAGTCATTGTGCTTTATGATAAATCTACATCAGAATAGTATTTAAACCTATAGTTGTATTTTTATCACCTTACAATAGACAAAAAATTTCCCAATTTGGATTACACATGGGGAATTATCTATTTTGAATAATGTAAAACGAAGTTTTCAATTTTTTTATCCTGTGAGTGAATAGTGTGTTTCTGTAAATTTGTTACTTATTTCTATGTTCGTAGACCATATACAAATATTTCAATTTATCATTTTGATTAATTAAATATAGAAATACAATGCTTTAAAATTAATACTAAGAGTTAAAATGAAAAATATATATTTTGAAATAAAAGAATAGATTTCCCACGGGAGATTAATTTAGCTATCAATACACTTTAAGTACTGGTTAGATTATATTTTTTGTTTTCACCCTAATAGAGAATTTTCAATGATAAAAAAAAGTTAGTTATTGAATTACCTCGCCTTGCATAATATGTTTAATCTAAATTATAATATTTTCTTGTTATAAGAAATGAAAACAACAATGATATAAGTTGTCATTTTTTTTAAAAATATATTAAATGATAAAAAAGACGCAAAATTTTAATATACTAACATTGATTTAGCTTGCGAACTATAAGATGTTGTGTTTGTGGGGGGGGACATGGACACATTTACATTTAACTGCGATCTTGCAGATAAACGAAATCTAAAACAAAAATAAAACAAAAATACAGAAACTTGTTAAACGTTGCAGGGTAAGTGTAACTAAACCATGACTTGGCTATTATTTGCGAAACATTTTTGAAAATTGATATTTTGCCAGATAAAAATTTATGTTGCTTCTCTGACTTAACAATTTTTAATAAACACAGGGTTTTTTTTCTTATTACATCTGAAACAACCCACGAAAACTTGTTTCTTCACGAAATTTTACCTAGCACTCAAATTTCCGAATAATAAAGCTTAAAAGTTTTAATTTAATAAACAAGTTCCCCCCTAAGGTGTTATATATTACATAACAGAAACACTAGACTTTAAGGTCAAAAAATGATTTACATTTCCTGGTAAAACCAAAACTATGAAATAATAAGAATCAACTCATGTGTATATGTTAGTAATATAAAAACCTCTAAGAAATACCATAAATTCCTACTTTTTTTATTTCATGGTATTTTATTACAAAAAATAAATAATTTAATAATTTTAAACTTTTACTATATTTAATCTCTGCAACCGATCTTTTTACGTATAGTTTTTTTGTTACAGTCAAGCGTTTGATGATATTAGAATAATAAAAAAAATATTATATTGACATTGATTATGTTGTCAATTTCATTATGAATATTTCCTTAACCTGAATTTTTTAGAAATTATAAATCGTCTATCGCTTTGTAAAATATATATCGTGTTATAATAGTAAGTATTTTTTAATTATTTCTCTGCGAAAGCATTTTTAGAATATACAGAGCATATTTTAGACACTCAACTAAATAAATGTTTTTGAAAATCTCAAAAAGTCAGATTCTCATTAATATTCAATACTAAAATTTTTTTATTTGTTTCAAAAATGCAATAATGGTCTATTTATAAAAATACTACCATTCATGTGTTATTTGGCCAGTAAAAAAGGTATTAAAAAACCTTGCCTGATATTCATTAAAAGCGGAAATCATTAGATAAAAGAATCATTTTTCTAGCATAAAAATTAGATCATAAATACCTTCATACATATTTTAGTTAAATATCTTGTTTTAAAAATAACTACAATATATACAATTATTTTATAGCGAAGACCTTCTCAAGATATTATATTTTTTTATTTAGGAAAAAACAATTTCATATAATAAACAACGCGTATGTTTTACATTTGATACCAATATAATACAATTAAAAAAGACTAACAAAGCCAAAAATTTTTTTTTGAGTCTATAAAGATTAAATTACTTTTAACAATGACAAATATAGATAATTTAAAAATATTACGTAAGATAAACATAAATTAATTTTTGTTTTTTTTTAATTACCAATATAACTACTCGTATTAGAAGGCCTTGAAATATTAGAAATATTAAGATTAAGAAAATTTGAGAAGATCGAATTTGTATCAAATGTTTCTTTGGTTGGTATAAGAATTGACCTGGTATTTCTCATATTAATTTTCTCGCCTCTCTTTAAAGCTCTTATTTCCTCTCCAGGATAAGTTAGAATCCAGTAATGTTTCGACTGTTTAGCTACATCAAGAAGTTTTTCATACTTTTCAGGATTAAACACTTGCTCTATTTTCCATTTACAATCTTTATTCACCTTAATATCAATGGCATAATTCATCAGGAGAAACATATCTTTTTTTGAAAACAAGCTCTTTCTCCAATTTATGCCTACAAATGCATGGACTAGATCTCTAGTCTGTAGTCCCAACGAAGCTACTAATTTTTGCAAAGAATTAAATCTTCTGATATGTAATTTATAGCTATGTTGGTTTACTAATGAATTATAATATATCGAAAAATATTTTGATTTGGTATCGAGTATTATAGGTCCAAAAATGTCTAAAACTAATGAAAAAAAATCAAAAGACCTAACTATTTCTTCAAATATTTCTCCCGCAACCCTTTTGAATTTTTTCCTATCTTTTATAATGAAATTCATATCAATATTATTTTTTAATACCCAAGGACAATTATCTAAAGAATCTAGTGAAACTTTCCCTAAAAAGTCTTTAGTTCCCCGCTTATTTTCTGGTATAGACCGTGAAAGTTGAACACTAAGACATAATAAAAAAATAGCGAACATTTAAGGGTCAGTAAAAATCATACTTTTTTAATAATTTAAATTAACAATTTTTACTAAATTCTTATATAAATGAAGAAATAATTTTTAAAGGGATAATATTTGTTGGCAAAAGCATAAGGACTTTATATTAATAAAATATGATTTATGAATATCTGATCGACGCGGTAAAATTTAATTAATCAGTTAATCTATTCCAATTTTAAGAATATATCGAAAATAAGTATATAATCGAACTATTGATAAAATAAAATAATTTCTTTTAGCAAACACACTATAGCATAAAAGATGTAACTAATGTATCTTTCATATAAATTATAAATGTAGTATTATTTAGAAACTACATCCTAGGGTTATCAAAAACACAATGAAAAAAAGCAATGTTTTATCTTCATTGTAAAAAAAAATTATTTATAATAGTTTATTGAATTCTCATTAATGTTTCTAAACATTTATACATTTTTTTCGGTATGTCAATATATTCATTAATAGTAAGTTGTTTTGTGATAAGGATTAATAATATTTCATAATTTATATAAATATTTTTCACCTTACAGGGAATAAGATATTTGATCATTTTAGATGATGGTACAATGAAATGAGTTTTTTTGTTTTAATAAAATGTTTCCGAGTGTTAATATACAGAGCTATATAATTACATCCCATACCCTAAGTTAGTAATTCACCTTTCTCTATCATTTTATAATCACTTAATCGATATGGATCTTTTTTTTTATTTTTTATTTAATAATTTTTGTCAAGAAAAAATTGTTACAATATGAATGCTATGAATAATTATAGTTTCATCTCTGCAAAATTTGAATAAAATATAATATTAAAACTAAATGATAATATATATATATATATTTTATGGTTTATATCTTAAACCTCATCCAATGAGAATATTATGATTATACGTATTAATTATGACAATTTTACCAAGATGAAAGTTTTACCCTGGCGCAATGTAGTCAATTTGAGGAACTTTACAAAAAATTTACATGTAGATATGCTAAATGAAAAAGACTAATTTTAACCTATAAAATGAATTTATTTGCGTTTTTCGAAATTTATATATTAGCAAAATGCATGAAGATTATTTTTCGCAAAATTATATTCACATCACTCATACATTTAAGTCTCAAATTTACATCCTACAATTTTTCCTATAAATTTAGAAATTTACAATTAAAATCTAGTTGTTGTGAAGTATAATGATTACAGAAATTTATGTTTATTTGCAAAACTTCACCTACAATACTATATTGATAAACTAGTAAAGAGATAGTAACAATTGATTTAATAACTTGTTGTATGCCTAGGAGACGTAGACCCAATGGAAATAAAATATAATAGGAAATTTTATCCTTAGAAGTATTCATTTTAATATATGATGTAGTTATACATCTGCTTATTTGACATAAAAATTTGTACCCTCCAAAATTATGTTATTTATCATCCGGACGTGAAAGATATTATTTTAAAGATTCTTATTCAAGACTTATCATTTAACGCCATTTACACTAATTTTTTCTTTAACGAATTCATCGTCAATTTATGTCGCATCTTAAAATTTCATGTATTGTGATATTTGATAAAAAGCAGAAGATTTACCTCTACATAGTAATTTAATAATTTATAAATCAGAAATAGACACATACACAATTAAAACATGTTTTCCCCGCGATTTATTTTAAAATATAAAAATGTATAACATAAATAAAATTTTTTTAATTGTAAAAATTGTTAAATTAATTTTGGTATTTAATTTTCGATGAATTTGACAAATTCGAAGTATATAAATAAGTAAAATTGCTCTGCTTGGGATTATTAGTGGTTGTAAAGGATTTTTCTAAGATTCGTAATATGTTAATTTTTTTTAAGGAACTTTTTAGCTCTGTATTTGATTCGAAATAATTGTATATTTTTTATGATGCTTTGCAACATTAAATATTTTTTATATTTCTCTTAATCAAATACACCTGAAACATATAATGTACAATTGGCACTAAATTAAATCAATAGATGATCTAATATAAAGATTAATAGCCATACTTGGAGGATAACTATCTCCGTTTTATTTTTTCTAATGTACAAATCAATTCTTTGGTTTTAATAGCCATAAAGAAGCAAGTTATTTCCAATACTTTTTCACGAAACATAGATTTATTGTTTATAAATATTTTTTAAAAACGAAAATATTTTCGAGTAGTAACAGTATGTTCTACTTCTCTGGAATCAGATGCATTTTTGGCATATATTAAAGTAAATATCAATCGTTACAGCTTGATCCCCCTCATTTTTGCAAATTGTTTAAGATTTCCAAATTAACATGTTGTAAGTTATAATCCTTTCATTATTATATTTATGTGGACAATTTGACGAAAGATTTTTGAGTAGATTTTCTAGTATATTAGCTTCGTTTGTATTCTCAAATATGAATTCTAAGCGGGATTTGACCATCTGAATAATAAGAAATCGAGTTATTATTGAAACCATCGTAAGGGGAAGGAAAATTTATAATACTAACATATATTTAATCAACAATCAAACAATTTAATATTAGCAAAAAAAATTTTATTTATAATTCCCATACAATCAAGAAATTAAACAAAATATTACATTTTTTGATGTTTAAGTTTTTTTTGTATATTGTAGATATGATGATTAATTTTCTAAAGGAATATTTATGCTGGCCTTCAGTTGGCTCTTCATTCTGTTGATACTGTACAGTGGGTTGAAATAAATTTAGTGCTTAATTAAACCAATTTATTCTCGAGATATGGTTGGCTAGATATTTTGTGCCCACGACGTACTTTAAGTACGTTTCTTTATGTTAAATATATTCTAATATCAATTTATGCATTTACATATGTGGTATATAATCTTAAATTAGTATTTATTATTAGATGAATGTAATATTAGTTCAATACTTTTGACGTTTAAATTGTTTCATCTGTTATTTTACAATTTAATTTTTAAATAATTTTAATATATCATCAAGATCAAAAGATTATTATAAACTAAACCGAATTTTTTTTGTAAATTTTGTATTACTTAGCACGATATTAGAGCATAAAATCTTTTTTGTTCGTTTGTATATTATAATAACTCGGCCTTTATTTCGTTTTATGTAAACCCTGTAAAACTCTTTCTAAGCTAACCCATTTGTTTACTCTTACCTTGGATCAACAGAATGTGAGTATCGGAGATTTGCACGTTTTTAACTACTTAAATATTGTAATCGAATGGTGATGCTTCTTTATATAATTTCTTATTGTTGTTAAAAAATTGATGGTCTTTTTTAATCATATATTTTCACGTAAACCTCGATACTGTGTCATAAGTTTAAAATGTATGTGCTTAAGATTTACAATTTAAGTTATTATAAAGATATAAAATTTAAATATATGTACATATAGGTTTTTATTTATAAATCTTAATCATAGCTGTTTTTTATAATTTCAATTAAAAATTAAGAAAAATAGTGTTTTTTTGCATACGATATGCGATTTACCAATAATTAAAAAAAAAATTAATTATTCTTTGTTTCCATAAGATCTGTACACGCTTTTTAAGCTAAACAAAATTTTCTATATACTAGTATATTTTTATTTTAAGTTAACTAAAATGTATTTTTTAGGATATTTTATCAATCTTAATATAAGTACAAAGTTTTCAAAAAAAAAAAACTATGCATATATTTGATCTAAATTGGATTGAGATCATTATTTATATCACTATTGTATAATTGTGTCTATAAGTTGCACACATTTTTTCTGAAAATTATCTCATGCGTTTATATTGAAATTACAATTTGAGAGTTTTTGATCAAGTCTATAAACTTAAAAACAAATATTTTCGTCTTTGATTATTCGAAATATTAATATAAATGACCACTTCCATTTATAATTATTTTATTATATTGTTCTTGTATAATCAACAACCTATGGATTTAACTTTTACATGATATAGATGTAAAACTAAACATCTTGTATAATTTCATTCGCCAACTAAAAGCAAATTAGATCTATATATCTCAATTAATTTGTATATTATGTTAATATAGAATTTTAGAATGTTTGGCACAATAGAAGCCATAAAAAGACCATTGCAAAAACATTTATCTTAATTTTTTCGTTAAATTTTAACAAGAACTATTTAATTATTTCAATCAATTTATTATGTTTTAAAGCAAATTCAACATTCCTATCTTAATATGCAATAAATTCGAGCATTATAAATGGCCTCTATTCTTTTATAATATTACCTACTTGTACATTAAATTAGTGCAAAATCCAAATTTCCAATATATTTTAACATGCTGATTCGTTTATATTATATATATATATATAACTTATAACCATTGCAAAAAGCAGCAATATCAAAAAAATCAAATTTAATATTATTAGGAAATCTTCTTTTTTTGTTTTTATAATTTTTATTCTTAGAATGATTTTTTGGCAATAAAACATTTTATTCTCTCATATTTGCTGTAAAAGAAACAATGTATAACAAATATATAGCAAATTTTTTCATCCTTGCACAACGCCCGCTTGTATATATTGTTGATAAATCAACAAGTCGATTTTGTTTTCAGCAAATATGTTTATTTTAGATTTTTGTATTTTTTTATACAAAAATATTTTTTTTTTGGACACTAAAAAATATATAATGTCAAAAGAGGTTTATTTAGTAACAATACATTGTGTAAATGCTATTAAAAAGCGAAAATTGTTGTAATTTTAAAAAAGTATTATATATTGCACGAAATGTTGTTAATCTAGATACTGACTAAAAACAGAACTCATGATTATAAAATTTATATTCAAAAAAACAAAATACTACTTATATATAATCATAAAAACAGTTTACTAACGTTATAATGAAACTATTCTTTTATAAATAAGAATCATAAATATTGATAAAGTCGCATTTATATTAAAAATCATCCTTGTTAGTACTACTTTGGTAATTCAGTTGATTTTCTTTCTAGATTCAAATATTAGGTACATGACCGTTTGGAACCCGCTTTGTGAAAATGAACCCGCATTGGGAAAATGAACCCGCTTTGGGATAATAAACCCGCTTTGAAAAATTCAAAAAAAGGGAAAAATAAAAAAAGTTATAAAAAAAGGACTTGATGATTTATTTTAAATAATGACAGAAGACAATTTATCCGTTAATTTTTGGGAATTTGAAAAGCCTAGTGAAACTGTAAAAGGTACTCATAGTGTTCTTCTTTGTTTATGTTAAGATCAAATATCTCTTATAGGAATGAGCCGAAACCAACTAAATTATATAATATTATGACTCAGAATCGCTAGAGGTTACGGCATTTATAAAGTGATTCTTATTACTGTGCTCCATCCCTTTGCTTAGCTAATGTGACATCATATGCTACCCATTGATTAGAGATCATATAGAAACAGGTTATACATTTTCTTGTATCACCTCAAGGAAAAAGCAGTATTCTACTAGTTACAGAAACGAGCAAGGCGCACTGATTCAGCATCAAATGTTTCCAAAATAAACTTTTCTTTATATTCCACGTATAAATACATTACATCACCAAAAACCTCATCTGCCTCAACAAACATTGTTTTTGCCAATTTTGCCATTTTTTTAAAGGGGGGTTCCTTAAAATTTCAATGCGGGTTTATTTTCCCCAGTGCGGGTTCATTTTCCTAAAGCGGGTTCCAAACGGCCATGTACCAACTATTATATGGAAAGATAAGAATAAAAAGTAAAATAAAACAAGAGTATGGTTATATATTAATTTTGAACAAATAAAAAAAATTCTTTTTGCTACTAATATCTTTATTTTATTGTTTTACCGAAGTTGTAGTTTCTTCAGTATATACGTACTCTCCATTATGACCTATAATAGTTGAATCATCTTCACCATCAAATATCAAATTTAAATGATATCGTTTTTTAGCTCTAATATTTTTAACTACTATTGGCGATCCAATGGCAGTACTTCCGTCTATAGTATCTAACGCATTTTTGTTTTCTACATTTCTTTGATCAAATAAATTCAATTCTTCTTCATAATTGACTTTGTAGTTATCCCTCTTACCAAATGGTTTATTTGGACTGATGAATAACAAATCATATTTAAAACTGTATACTAGTGCTATCATAATAAAACAGAATAATTTGTATTTTGTTATCCATATTAAAATACAAACACTGATTATTAATAAGTAAACGTTGATAGTAATCAATAGTTGGATAGTTAATAAAACTATCAAAGCGCATAGCTTTGGTTTGGCGTAATTGTCTATGGTTTGCGATTTTAAAAAGTTCATACCCCTAAGAGAATTTTGAGTTTAAATAGACAAATTCAATAAAAAAATAAACCTTACGATTAATTATTCTATAAAAATCGATAGTACTTATATATATTTAATTTATAAAATTTTTCTGGTTTGCAATGAGTAAGGTTTGAACTTTAAATAACCAATAAAATCTTTTATTTAAAATACTTAACACATACGTAAAAAAAATTGGATGAGTTTGTCTACCGTCACATAAATTAATAAATTATTTTATCATAAGGGATTTTATCTGACGTGTGCAAATCTAATGTACTTTTCTCCTTTTTATACATATTTAACCCGCAGATATTTTTTTTCTCCCCTAAATCTAGAAATTCAAATTAATAAATTATTTTTTTTGTGCTAAATATGTGCTTCAAAATTAAAAAATAAAATATAGTCAAATAATATTATGGGATCTATTTCAGATATATAATATTATGCGAATTTGCATTAACAAAAATATACATAAAAATGAAAATTTACTGCAAAATTTATCTTACTTTAAATCAATTTATTATTTTTTACAACTAAGTTTTTTTTTTATACATTGTACACATATTTTTGCGAGAGGAAAGGCAAAGCTTTCAACAAATAACAAATTGATTTTTCTCCAACAAAATTATGCAACCCGAAATAATACATCATAAATTAAAAAAAAATTAAAGATGCTTTTTAATTAAACAAGTAATTTATTAGATGGTTGTTTTTTTATTTATTGTCATCTATTATGATTCAAAATTGTGTTATAAAATTTTCTCGCATGTTGTAATTTTTTTTTGCAGAACAGTAATTAGAACAATTGATGCTTTATTAAGTTGTAAACAAAAGAAGAAGTCATTTTTTATATAAAATTATAAACATTAACAATAATCCATATTTTTTTTGAGTTCATTGACAATATTAAGAATAATATTTATATAAGTTCTCTGTTTTTACTAAAACTTTTTTTATTTTTAATCCGATTTTTAAATGGTCTAAGTGTAGTGTACAATAAATGATTAAAAACCGCTATCAATAACATCATTTATAAATAAAAAATTTCAATCTCAAAATTAAAAAAGTTTTTTTATAAATTATCAAATAAATAGAATTATAATAAGCATCAGAACTAAATTAAAAAGATGATTGAATGTTTAGAATCAATAATTTTATGGATTATTATCCTAATTATATTAATAAATAAATAAGCCCGAACTTGGATATGTCTAATAGATAAAAAAAATATAAATTTGTAATTCTAAAAAATGCAAATAATTGAAAACAAATTTCAATAAAAATAAAAATATTTATTTTAGAAATGTTTGCCTACAAAAAATATATATTTACATTTGTAATTATGCAGACGTTAGAGAATACCTATTTTTATAATATACGATGCATCACGATTTCATTACCACATGTTTATTCATGCCTGATCGGTTTGAATTATTAAGGGTATTCACTTTTGTAATATATAGCTTTTTCAATCTCATTGATTTTCATAATTGATTCATAAAATATCTAATCGATATTTATAAAATATAACGGAGGACATAGTATTTCCCTCCTTTATAATTACATCATATATCTTCAATTACCTGAATTTAGGCCAGGATAATTAATATTAATTTCGTAAAACTGTACATAAATTGCAATATAAAATATTCCAATGGTTCAACAATTTGTATAACAATCTTTGTAGTAACATACAAGATAAAAAAGTATTATTTTGTCAATTATAGTTTAAAAATCATTGTATCAACAATTCAAACCAATATCTAAGCTAATAAATTAATTCTCGAATTTTATTTGTGTCTACAATCTAAATAAAATTGAAAGTGAAACTATATTGATAATTATTTTTCCATGACAAATCGTTTACTGTAATAATATGGCGTTCTTAGATGACATTTAATGATTTTGAAATCAACTGCATATAAAGACTTGACAACTAAAGATAAACAAATAGATAATATAAAAAAATCATAAAAAGTTTTGATGTATTGTATATAACACATTGAAAAATGGAATTCATAGTAAAGCTTGAAGTTTCGCGGTTCCCATTATCTAAGACCATTTATTCATTCCATACAGTTGTTCAATATTATGCTTAAGCTCAAATTCATTCAATCTTTTGTCCGCTCAAGCATCAGCATACTACATAGCTCCCATTTTGTCTTTTTAATTTTTTTTAAAAGTGAATGGTGTAATGGCCAATTATTGAAAGACTTCTAACAATAATCCATATGTTTTCCTATGACCATAATACATAAGCCCAATGGACTTTCCTTAATGTTTTCATAATCTTTGTTATATATATTATATGATAAAATCTAATTTCTGTCATCCGAAAAAGCTAAAAAAAGCATTGACTTTGTCTACTTATTTTTAGCGTAGAGTAATTGTTTTTTAGACCTCCTATTTAAGCCTAAAGCTTTACAAATTTGCTCAATTTTTTTAACAATTTATTCAGTTTATGACGTTACTAAAGTATTCCACGTATTGTGACCACATGAATAATACAACAATTATATAGACACTGCAATGATAACTTTAATATAATGGATATTAGGTGTAATTAATATTTTATTTTTTTCATTTATTAAAAATAAAAAGTGTATAACAAAAATAAAATTATTGAACTATAAATTTTTTTAATTATTATCGGAATTTAAACTAGATTGGTCTGAATGATCTGTAGTATCTGAATGGGTAAAGTTAGTTGATTTGGCCGCGATAGATGGTTGTATAGAATATCTCCAAGATTTATAATCTGTTAATTTTTTTAAAGGAACAATTTTAAATTCTGTATTGGATTCCGCTATAAGGGTATATCTCTTATAATGCTTAGCGACGTTGAGTAAGTTTTGATATTTCACTTCATCAAACACCTTGAGGACATTCCAGATACAATTATCATCTAAAACTATATCAATAGATGATCTAATATATTGATTAATAACCATATATGAAAGTTTGCTTTTTTGCATATCAATTTTTGCTAATGCATTAATCAAGTCCCTAGTTTTGTTAGCCAAAGAAAGCAACAATTTATTACCAAGACTTTTCTTCAAAACATATGTTTTTTGTTTTTTAATATTTTTTAAAAACCGAAAATATTTTAGAAATGTTAATTTATGATAATCCTCTCCTCTGGGCGGAAATTCATTTTTTAGTAACTGATTAAAACGCGGATTAGCTGTTATAGCTTCAAATACTATCTATGCAAAAATCTTCAAATTTTCCAATTTTGTATAGTTGTAAGTTAAAATTCTATCGCTAATAAAAATTCTTGGACAGTCCGCTGAACAGTTTTCAGATACGCTTTCTTCGTTTATATCCACAGATATGTTTTCTGAACTCGTTTTGATTATCTGTATAACCTGAAATACGATTAATATTGAAATCATCTTAAGGGGCAAGTTTTTTTTAGTATTTAAATAATTTTTTTTTGCTGTAAAAACCAATTTATTTAATCAATTAAATAAAAAAAAACAAAAAAAATAAAGTATAAAAGAAAATATCAGTGAATGAAGACATTAAAATTTTAAATATATTAAAAACACGTCATTTGAATTGTCCATTTGATATTTTTGACACGGGGCATGTATTTACAAAAAAGATAAGCAATGATCAATTAAATTATAGAATTTATCCAGTTTCTAAATTTTCCCCAATACTTCTATAGTTTTTTATTTTTATACATGATAACGTTATCCTGTATCTTCTTACTTGTTTTCCGTTGGCTACTATTTTCTATGTTTTGATCGAAATACTTCTAAGATTCATCTTAATATTGATTTGTTTAAATTAAGTTTCACTTGATTTTTTACATATACACAGTATATATTCATGATTATAATCTTATTTTTTTTTAATTGTATACTATTTTTTGACATATATACGTTTTTTCATGTCACTTCATCTTCAAAGTTTTTTATAACATTATGCGACTTGTAAAGAAGAATGAAGCTGAACATTTAGCTCAAAATCGAATAATTGTATAAAACCAAGGCCTGTGATGAGCCGAATCGGGTGATACCTGGCAAACTGTGCTATAAATATCTAAATAGATTGAATTATATCTTAAGTATTATTTATTATTTAACCATTGTGTTATTGTGTAAAGTTGCAACAATTGCCTAATTTTTTTTCAGTAAACATTAAATTATTAAAAAATGTATTTAAACATTTAGTATTGTACTATTTTTATTCAAATCGTGATGCTTTGAGATAATCTAAAAAATTCATTTTTTTTGAAACTTTTCTGTTTTTTATCTTACTAAGATAATAAAGACATCACATTGTTAGAATTCATTGATTCAATTTGAATTATTAAAGAAATTTATCTTCGGCACTCAAAAGTTGTTTTATTCTACAGCTTAGACTCTTCAATTGCACATATAACGCCTTCATTTTTATTCTTAAGTCAGTGAAGTCTAATGCTACAAACTAGTTTGTTTTTAGACTAAAAATTGTTTATGTGACACTTATCTAGTTATATTCATATGTAATTTATATAATTCGTACTTTAACATTGCCCACTAATCCCTATTGTCCATTAAGATTGGTATATTATGTAAACAGATTAAATTCAAGCAATTACAAATTGTTTCTGTATAGCATTAGATCAATTTTATGTTTATGTAAGCCGAGATACTACTAAAGAAATAATAATATTTGATAACAATATATCTTACACTAGTATACTTCTTATACGCCCGTATAAATATACTTCCGAAAATAGGTAAGAAACTATGCTTTTTGATGTTATATTGTTAACATGTAAATTATTCTTTTATTTTTTACTTCAATATATTGTTTAAATAACGTGCGCAAACTACGTGCATTAATATGTTACAATAATTTTTTTGCTACTTTTTTGTTGATTTTACATCGCAAACATATTATAATCAATGCTTAAACCATAAAAATCCATACAGATATATTTAAAACAAAAAATCTTTAGAATTTGTCATATATGTATTGATATTTTAAGATCGTTTGTACTTGTACTCCAAAAATGTAACTTTAATTGCATAGACACAATGCAAGAAGTACATACCGATGACGAATAAGATTAGTAGCTAAATTTATTAGACAAAAAATGATAGTTTAACAAGGATTATGGATTTGTTTAATATAGAATAACAAAAAGAGCTTATTATATCTAATATAGGTTGTATTTTAAAAGTTTCCCCACAATATAATGGTTTAAATATCCTAAGTCTTTAAAAATTTTTTAGTCCTATATATGAAATTATTTTTGGTGTATCATATAGTCTATGAACAATGTATATATCTAGTTTTACATTAATTTCAAAAAACATGTAGATTTGGAGATACATCAGCAAATTTTTTATAGTTAAGAGAAAATAAAGAAATAAGTTTTACATCAAAATATTAAATAAGGCCAGTTTACAAAAATATTTATACTTTACATATTATATCATCATTGTTGCAATATGTTGTGTTTATTCTTTATATAATTTAAAAAATCCAAAAAATCAAATATAATTAAAAATACTTTTATTTGATATAACCAATATATTTACCTTTAAAAATGAACAATTTTTTTTATTCTATTTTTTTTATTCTGTTTTGATCTCGGTTTCTTCAATTTTTAACTTTGTTCCATCTAAACTTTCCACAGTTGTTATATCATCAGATAAAACCAATGTCAATGTTTTTTGTTTTTTAGTTTGAGGAGTTTTTTTAGCCAACTCATTCTCAATACTTTCATCTTTATTATCTAACGCGGGTTTGTCCATATTTTGTAGATCCGATGTAACAATTTCATTACCAAAATTTACTTTGTTTGGATTGAACATTATCAAATCAAATTTGAAGCTGTACACTACTAGTATGATAACTAAACAGAATAGTTTATGTTTTGATATCCATATTAAGATACAAACACTTATAAATAGTAAGTATCTGTTAACATTAACAAATATTTGGATCGACAATGTGATTAATAAAGTTATTAGCAGTACATTTGCGAGATCTTCTAGGGTTCGTGGTCTAAAAAAGTTCATACCCTTTAGTATTTTCCCGCACTTATAATGATAAATAGTAAATATTAAACCTTATGATGAATTATAGGAGTAATATACATATTATACATGTTTTGTTTGTACATTGAGGACATAAAATACTTTTTTTATTTATGACGTGTAAGGGGTTTAGTTATATAGACCAATAAAATTATTCGTTTAAATATATTTAATATGATATAAAAATTGATAAAATATATATATTATGGTAAATGTTTTTTTATAGAATAGAGCCTTTATAAAATGATACTATTATGACGTGTTACTATCTTTTTGAATTCTTCTCCTTTTTTAAATATTTTTAAACCAAGGATAAAAATTTTCAACCCAATTATTAAAAAATTAATCATAAAAAATATTGCTTTTATTGTCTTGAACTATGAACTTTTGACTTGCAAAAATTTTTAAATTTTTTAAACATAAAAAAAACCTCTCAAAATGGTTTATATACAGTAAATACAATACAGTAATCAATTTGTTAAAAATAAAATAATATGAAAGTTTTTTTTTGATATAACTGTAGAAAATACATTATAATACAATTTTTAATAGTTTAGATTGTGAATTTTATTTTTTTAAAGTATAAACAAAAATAAGGATATTTTATGTAATTGTAAGGGGTAAAGTGATATGAAAGAGACCAGCAAAGATATACAGTAAAAAGAGCTTTATTTGCTTTTGGTTTATTAGTCATTAAACTATTGTATTAATCTGAAAAATCCCTGACGCTTCAGATAAATTGGCCATTATTATATAGTTTTTAAGTAGATTATTGAACAAATTTGTTTTATAAAACTTATCAAGTTGAATTTTTCTGTCTAAAATAAATAATTTGGGGGCTGATAGTTCCTCATCAGTCTGTGAAGACGGATTAAACTTAGAATTTATATTGTTTATCTTCGTCTTTATGTCTTCTGAGTATGATTAACTTATATGTTTACAGCGAGAAAATATTGTGCATCTTCCCGCCTATAAACATAGTTGGGCAAAGAGAAGAATGATTATAGAATAGCATTTTCGGGTCTCCGGGGCAATTTTAGGGCTAATGAAGATCTGTCACTTGATATAATATATTGATAAGCAATATTTCTTACATGTACAAAAAAAATTTAATTATATTGAGTCTAATATATGCCTCGATTATTTATTTTTATTTCCAATATGAAAAAAAAATGCTACAAGAATTATTCGTATAAAGTGTAAAATAAAATATCCATATAGAATATGTCTTCAATCATTGAGAAAAGATAATACCACAAGAATTAGTATAAAATAAAACATTAATATGTGGTAATTTAATACAAGGCAAATACTATTTTCTAGTATCTTCATAAAAATTTTATGTATTCAAATTAGAATTAAAAAAATAAACCATATCTACTTTAGATATAATAAATTAAAAAAATATTTTTTTTCATTAAATTATAATTAAATACACAAATTTATTTATAATGCATGCATTATTTTCTGCATTGTTTTGCATTTTATTGCGCCAATCTGTTTTAGCTCAGTATTTATTACGTATTATTGCGATTTGCTTTGTATTAATAAAAAATTAATATATATACTGATAAAAAATTTCAAGAAGCATATAAGTAGTGTATTCTGCCTATTATAGGAGTTGTATTTAGTACTCATTGTTGTTCATAACAAATAAATTAATAAAAGAGTCATGTTTTTATTGTCTCTACAAAATCAAGATTATAAATAATAAGGCTTTCGTTTGTGATAATCAACTTTAGTTTCAATCTTAAGATCTCAAGTATAAATGATATTTTATATAATCTGAATATACTTTGCCTTACATGAAGTCATTTTTACTTAAAAACAACATAGATTGCAATTTACTTTTCTAATGTATTTTTTGTCATTATAAGGTTCCTATGGTATTATGACCACATAATCATCTCTATTTCTTACAGGATGTATTTTACAACTATCAAATGGTTTCCCCTCCTTCTTAATATTTTATTTTTGACTCCAATGAATTCTAATAAACAAATTAAAAATAAAAGTTATAAAAGCCTGTCAGGGGCAGACGGGCAAACATATGGTTCTTTAGAGTACTACTTTAGAACAAGCCGCATTCCTTGGAGTACGCCAGTTCTTATTTATCCTATTTATTATTCAATCCATTAGATTTTGAATCTTAGGTCATTTATCTTATTTTTGTATAATGTTTACAATACATGTTTAAACTTTAATATTTGTGCCCTTGTCTCAATTTAAAAAGCAGTGATTTGTTTTTTTGATATTTTCGACTTTTTTTGTAAATTTTTAATTATTCTTTTCTTCTTATACAAAGAAGAATATTATTTCATGCTTCCATTTTTCTATAAATTATTTGTGTAGGAAGTGCCACATATGTCAAATATATTGTGTCTGTGTTTTGATATATTTGACATGTTGTTTCTTAAATATTTTATAATAAATAAACCCATGTTTTCATTCCAACAATTTGGCGAGAACGACAAGAAAGAGTTGATATTTAGAAATGAAGAGGATGATGACCCACAGCAGTTCGTGGAGGACATTTTAGAGGTGGGGAGGTTGCTGGAGTACAGCGAGGGGAAACTGATGCTCCTGTTTAAAATGTCTCTAAAGGATGAAGCGAGAGACTGGATTAATTCACTGCCAGTAGGACTTAGATTTGATAAGCTAATTGAATTATTTAAAGAAAGATTTTTTAGTAAAATGCAGTTAAAAATATGCATTGATAAACTTTCGGCGTTAGTATACCATGGAGGCTCGATTTTAAATTATTTGGATAAGATGGCGGGACTAGCACGCAAAGGTAATGTCCCGGAGAGTATATTAATTGCCTTTGCGTTAAAAGGACTACCCAAGGATTTGGCAAATTTGGTGCTAGTAAATAATAAAGATACCTTATCGTGGAGGTACATTTACAGAGCTCTGAGTAATATGAAGTCAGCGAATGTCCAAAGATATACAGAAGTGGCTCGAGGAGAATCTAGGGAGGTAGATGCGATAAAAGAAAAGGTCTGGTGGAACAATAATGAGAAAACAGAAAAAAATGGAAAAATTAAGTGTTTTATTTGCGGGAAAAGGGGCCATATAGTTTCACAATGCAAATTCAATAGCTTCCATAAGAATGTTAGAGCTGTAGAAAAGGCCACAGAGAAGGAGGAACAAAATGAGGAAAATGATTCTTATAAGTTTATTTTTAACTATTCCGTGTCGAAGTCTAAGGACATTAGAACAACACTTAAAGCTGCGTCATTAAGCAATTCAGGAGGAAAATTCAAAGTACTGATTGATACAGGAGCCGATTTAAATCTTATTAGACCAGAACTGTTACCGAATAAAACTGTTGTTAATATTTCGAAACAACAGCTTAGAGCAGCAAATGGTTCGAGGATAAAAATTATTGGTGAAACGGTAGTTAAAATTAAAATTGATGGGATGATATTTGAGGATAAATTCATTATAACAAGAGATATCACAATCCCATGCATCATAGGACATGGGCTACTCGATAAATACAGAATTAGTTTAAGATTTGGGGATAATAGAATGGAAATTGAATCTGGACAAATGGCAAAGGGTAAAGCCATAGGATACCATAAAATCATCACGAAGGATGATAACCCAATATTATCACAGTTATACAAGTTGGGTGCTGCAAAAGAGGACATAGCATCGAAAATAATAAAAGAATATCTTAGCTTAGGATAATAAGACCTAGTGAAAGTTCATGGAGAAGCCCAATAATTATTGTTCCAAAAAAGAATGGAGACCATAGGCTATGCGTGGATTATAGAAGACTGAATGACGTGACGATTAGGGATGCATATCCAATGCCCCGTGTAGAAGAATTCATAAACGCATTAGAAGGTGCTACTTACTTTACCAAATTAGACGCTGAATCTGGCTATCACCAAATAGATATGGCGCCTTGTGATATTGAGAAGACAGCTTTTGCCTGTAGAGAAGGGTTATTCGAATTTACTAAAATGCCATTTGGGCTTGTTAACGGACCAGCTACATTTCAGCGGGTGATGAATGATATATTAAGGGAATTTTTGTTTAAGTTTGTTGTAGTATATATGGATGATATACTAATTTATAGTAAAACTGAAGAAGACCATAGGAGAGATGTTCAAATGGTATTGGAAAAGCTCAAATCGGTAGGATTGAAACTTAATCAGGAGAAATGCGAATTTAAGAAGACCGAGTTAAGAATTTTAGGTCATGTAATATCAAAGGAAGGAATAAGGGTAGATGAAGAGAGAGTGAGGAGTATTCAGAAGCTACCAATCCCTAAAAATAAGAAAAAGCTACAATCATTGTTGGGGTTGTATAATTACTGTGCAAAATTTATAAAAAACAGTCACAAGATAATTAGCCCATTATTTGATATAATCAGGCTCAAGAATGAGGACGCTGAGAACTTTTGGAAAAATGTAGAACAAAACGCTAAATATCGTAAGGATATTGAAGAGGTAAAACAGGCCATGAAGAGAACGGCCTTGTTGACTATCCCAAACTTGAAGGATAAGTTCATTTTGACAACAGATGCATCAAACGAGGGATGTGGCGCCACTTTGGCACAAGTAATTGGAGGAAAAGAAAAGATTGTTTCTTATTACAGCTCCCTGCACTCAAAGACGGAAAAGAATTACTCCACGACGGAACAAGAACTATTGGCGGTAATAAAATCCATTCAACATTTCAGAGAATACTTATTATTAGGTAAGTTTACATTAAAAACTGATCATCAAGCTCTGAAATATTTATTTAAGTCTAGAAACGTCAAAGCTAGGCTGGCTAGATGGTCATTGATTTTACAAGAATATGACTTTGATATTGAATATATAACAGGACCATCAAACCATACAGATCACCTGAGCAGAGAATTTAAAAAGGAGGGAGAGAATGTTTTGGAAATTCATTTAGTACAAAAGAAAGTTATAAAAAAAGAGAGAACATCGGTATTGTTAAAGTTTTATCATGATTTATTGGGCCACGGATCAAAACAAAACATGAAGTACAATATTGGTCAAAAATACACCTGGAAGCATATGAACAAAGATATAGAAGACTATGTAGACAACTGTGAAGTTTGTCAAAAGGAAAAACCTCAGAGAAAATTTAAAGATATTGTACCAGTGGTAGCAAATAAATTAGGAGAAATCTGGGAGTTAGACATGGTAGGCCCTCTGAAAGAGAGTGAGCAAGGATACAAGTTTTTATTAACAATGATAGACCATTTCTCAAAAATCGCAGAGGTAGTGCCGGTTTATACAAAGGATATGAATACGGTTGTTTATTTGATCGATAAACATATAGTCAGGAAACATGGAGTTCCGAAAGCCATACTAACTGATAATGGTAAAGAGTTCAGAAATAAAATCTGTGATGAATATGCAAGGATTAAGAATTTCATCTGGAAATATGGTTCCCTCTACAAACCTACGACCACGGGGCTTGTGGAGAGATTTAATAGAACAATGGGTTCAAAGTTAAGGAAAATTACGGAATTTGGGAAATTTGATTGGGCAAAATGCGTTCCTAAATTGGTCAAGGCCTATATGCAGTCTTACCATAGGGCTATAGGCTGCGCCCCAGTAGAACTTATTACAGGAATGGTGCTTAATAAATTGGACTTACAGGAAGGGATTAAGACATCAAAAGAAAAGAAAGAATATCAGGAACAGGCCATTAAAAATTTAGAAGCCTACAGACTTGAGTATAACACGGGTGGAAAGAAAAATGGTGAGAGTAAGGAAACCATAAAGGTTGGAGATAGGGTCTGGTACTATTTAATTCTCCCTATAAGAGGAAAACTTGAACCTAAATGGGAAGAAAAAGGAGTGGTAGCAGAACAAAAATTTCATTCATTTAAAGTTTTATTGGACAGTGGAAAAACAGTTACGGCAAGCCGAAATCATGTAAAGCTTTTAAAGGAGGGGTAGTGTAGGAAGTGCCACATATGTCAAATATATTGTGTCTGTGTTTTGATATATTTGACATGTTGTTTCTTAAATATTTTATAATAAATAAACCCATGTTTTCATTCCAACAATTTGTACTAAAAGATTTATCATATGCAATAATTACACGTTATGATGTGCATTAAGGGGACCGTACTATCTCTTTTAACTTGTTTTATGTTACACAATTTAAACATTTACATCTTTTTTATAAGATATCAATTGTAATAGATATTTCTTCTGTAAAATCATTCTAGGTTATACTTGTAGCAACTAAATTAGGAAAAATATATAGTTTTATATTTTATATACTAATAAATAATTTTTTATCTTGAAGTGTAAATCATACATGTTTAGTACTAGTTTTATATTTTTATATATATTTTTTTCTTTTCCCACTTTGTTTGTTTAAACAAACAAACTCCCCTCTAAAAATATAAATACGCATTTTCTGCATAAAATAATTTTCCATTTTTTTCTCCTCTAAATTATCCCTCATATGGTTCTTGACCCCTGTCCATTTTTCCAACAAGGAAGATGTCGATATGGTTCTTCATGCAGCAAGCCCCATTTCCTTATTTCTTCTCTCTTAGATCCACCCACATGGATTTTCTCTTATATTGATTCATTAGATCTTAATGTTATCAGTCAAGAAGAAGTTAGATATAGTCTTATGGTTGGTGATACTAGAAGGATATTAGATGATATGTGGGTAGAGAATTATACGATTTTATATAGTAAATTAAATGAAATGTGTAAGAAAGGAAATGTAAAGTCCAGTACTAAAAGATGTATAGATTTGAGAAAGAATCCTGAGTGTTTTAATTTACCATTTGATATTGAGTATGTAGAGAAGAAGATAATGGATTTGAGAGAAAGAGATCCTATAGATGAGAAATATGAAATACAAGAAGGAGAAGAAGATGGGATGATAGGAGATATTAATGTGGAGAATGCGCCTAGTTTTATAAAAGAGTATGCATATAAAAGTGAAGCGAATATAAATAAAAAAGAAGATCAGAAGACTATAAATCAACCACGGGAGATTATTGAATCAAAAGATAGAAATTATTATAATCAGACGAATATTGAATCAAAAGATAGAAATATTTACCAAAAAGACAGAAACTATCAACAAAAAGACAACTACATACAGAAAGATAGAAATATATATCAAAAAGACAACTACATACAAAAAGATAGAAATTATCAACAAAAAGATACTTACCAACCAAGAGACAACTTCCAAAATAGAGACAACTACAAAAAAGACTACCAATCTAGAGATACTTACCAAAATAGAGAAAACTACGTACAAAAAGATAGAAATTATCAGCCTAGAGACAATTACCAAAATAGAGATAATTACAAAAAAGATTATCAACCTAGAGATACTTACCAACCCAGAGACACTTATCAAAATAGAGATAAACAATCAAGAAATTATCAACCCCGTGATAATTTCCAGCCTAGAGATAATTATCAATCCAGAGATAATTACATACAAAAAGATAGATACCAGACCAGAGATAATAATCCTAGTAGAGACAACCCTCGCGATAATTATACAAACAGAGACAGTTCCCGCAACATATACCAAAATACTAGAGACCAAAATACTAGAGACCAAAGTAATAGAGATCATCAAAGAGATAAAAATAATAGAGATATAAATGTAAATCCCGGTCAGTCCCGAGACTGGAATAAAAAACAAGACGACGGTAGAGATTTTGAGTATAGAAATATCCCCCATAATCATAAAGAGTAACTAGTTCCTCTTTATTCTTGTCTTTTTTTTATTGTACCCCCCTCCTTTTATGCCAAATAAGAAGTCCTTTACATTAAAACAAGAAGTCACAGAGAATATTTTCAGTACACCCAAGACCCCGGTCAAGAAAGTAGTTTATAGAGACATGATTGATTCCAGTATACTTGATTTTAATATCCCTAGTATTATTAGTTCAGATGATTATGATAATCTTCTTTTAATAGGAGAAGGAGATTTCTATCTTGTTTATAAGACGAATAAGGACACAGTCCTTAAGAAGTCTAAACTTCCCATTAAGAATTCCTTAGATTATGATATGTACAATAAAGAAGTCTCTATCCTTAAGATTATTGAGTCTGAGTATGTGACTAGATTTATTTCTTCTTACACATACCAGTCTCATTTCTTTATAGAGTTAGAGTATTGTAATGGGGGGAATCTCAGGGATTATTTGACTAGTGTGTTTTATAAGAAGAAGGAAGTGATTAGTAGGGAGTTATTAAGGAAGATAATGTATGATATAAGTCGGGGAGTAAGGGAGATACATATTAAAGGGTATGTACATTTAGACATCAAACCCGAGAACATTTTATTACAAGAAAAATACAAGAGTAATGATAAAAATAGTATAAATCAAGATAGTATGATACATAATAGTAAGGATGATAAAGATAGTATACATAAAGATAGTATAAATCAAGATAGTAAACATAAAGATAATATACATATCATACATAAAGATAGTATACATAAAGATAGTATACATAAAGATAATATACATATCATACATAAAGATAATATAAATGATTACATATTTAAAATAGGTGATTTGGGGATTAGTACTAAGGAGAATGAAGATATTAAATTAGACGGAGACAAGAGATACATGGCCCCTGAGATACTCAGGAATATCTGCACCCCCTCCTCAGACATATTCAGCCTGGGACTAATTTACTTAGAAATATTAAGGGGGATAAATCTACCCAAGAAAGGCGAGGCCTGGTTGAAATTAAGGAGGAATAATTTCCGGGGGATTAAGATGGATCAGATTAGTAAGAAGATGTTACAGATGGATTATAAGAAGAGACCCGACATACATGAAGTAGTGAATTATTTCAAATAAGATTTAAATAATAATGTACAATAAAAGTCTTATATTTATTATTATATAAAATTTAATATATTTTATCTTACTGTATGTTATAATGTAGTATGTAATATATGTAATATAATGTATATATTATAATATATAATATTGTATACTACTATATAAAATATTATATAATGTGCATTGTATATTATATAGTATTTATTTTATACATCTTTCATATATCTAATCTATCATTACTTAATAAATATTATCATATCACCCCCTCCTTAGCTTTTATGTTCACACCCGCAAATATGAAGAAATTGACTAATGTCTCAATTATCACTCTTAAGAAATATAATAAGACTTACAGTATCCCCGTCTACCCTAATAAACTCTACGAATATCATCACAATATCTCTCCCCTCTCAGACTGTATCCCCAGTACTATTATCTATAAGAATGTCACTACTGGTATAAGATGCAGTAAAGAAGACTTATCTCTTTTTAATCTCCCTGTTCTAGACATTATCAAGTATATTATCTTATATGGTCATGAGCAGAAGAATATCTTGACCAGGGAGTATGAGTTACAAATGATAGAGAATCAGATAGTAGACAGAGTAAGAAAGAAGATACAGAAAGATGGTAAGTTTATGAGGAATGAAGAGTGTAGGAGAGTAGTGAAGAGAGTGTATAATATAAATATGGGGAGTGTGAAAGGACAAGTACTGGAGATTATAAGTGTATTAGAGAGAGAAGGGTATGAGAAAGTTAAGATGAGAGTGGAAGTAGATGGAGAAGAGAAGTTTATAGATAGTGGGGAGTATAAGAAGTTTAAAGAGGAGTGTAAAGAGAAGAAGAAGGAGTATATAGTAAAGAAGAACATACAAAATAATGAGGAGTCAATTATATGAGGAGAAAATATATATATTGTAAGATGTAATATATTATAATATGTATTTAAATATATGTAATATTATGTATTTAAATATATGTAATATGTATTATAAGATATTAAGTTATATCTAAAAGACTGTATAAAACTAAATCTTATAAATCTTATAAATCTAAATCAAATATAAATCTAAACTAAATAAATAATATCTAAACTAAATCATATAAATCATTTCTTTTATACCCCTTTTTATATGTTCCTTGACACTCATAAACAACTCACTCTCTTCACTAGTGAAGGGAAACTTGACCAATGCGACAACGCCCTAAAGGCTGCCACTCAGGGCTCCCTCTCAGTAGGGTGTGTATCAGAAGACGGCGTAGTACTAGCAAGTCTCAAGGAATCTAATAACCTCGTCATCCTCTCAGAATACAAGAAGATCTACCAAATATCCCCAAACTTGGGTATTACTTACTCAGGCTGTCAGCCTGACTTCAGGATCCAGTACAACTTATCTCTAAAGATATCTGAAGAATATACTGACATATACTCTACTAATATCCCAATCAGACTATTTGTAGAACAGTTTAGTAGACAGATACAAGAATACACTATCAAGAAGGGATATAGGCCTTTTGGGACTCTACTTCTTATAGTGGGAGATAATAAGATGTACAGGGTAGACCCGAGTGGAAGTTACACAAGTTTACAAGTCGGGACTATAGGCCGGGAGTATACGGAGAGTGGGAGATTATTAGAGAGAAGGAAAGGGATGCTTGATGACAATATAAGTACATGTGTGGAATGTATAAGGGAATATTGTGGGAGGAGTGTGAAGAGTGAAGATATTGATATAGGAGTGTATAGAGGAAAGGAGTTTAGGGTGTATAGTAAAGAAGAAGTACAGGAAGTATTTGACAGTATCAATAAAATATAATATATATTTTATATCTACTATGTTGTGTTATATTGTATTACATCTATTTTATATATATATTTTATATATGTAGTTTATATCTACTATGTTGTTTTATATTGTGTTATATATATTTTATATGTGTAGTTTATATATGTAGATTATATTTGTTACATATATTTGATATCTACTATATTGTTTTATATATTGTGTTATATATGATTTATTATGACGCATAATACTCTGTATTTATAATAAATTACTCTGTATTTATTATAAATTACTCTGTGTCTTATAAACCACAGTGTGCTGACTTTACAGTGTAAGTGTCTTTGCCGAGGGAAGACTTAGTGATAGTTTATCTTGGGCATTTTATGAGTCGTGTTCTTAAATGGTGTATTGAGCCAGGTGTCTCTGGATTTAATCTTAACAAATGGAAGATATTTGTTAAAAGCTTATAATGATTTTTCTTTCTTTTTATTTATGCACATTTTAAAAATAAATAATCAACAAAAAAAAACAACAAATTTTATATTTATACATATGTATTATGTATACTTTATTTATAAAATATATATACATATTATACATATGTATAAATAAATAATACCTACTTAAATTTTATTTTATTTTTTTTTGCCCTTATGGAACAAGATCAAGCCCTCTTGGATTACCAAATGAAATATTGTTCTACAATCTTACAAAAATTAAAGCGGAATCCTTCCGCTTTTCCTTTTCTTGAACCTGTAGACCCTGTAAAATATGGTATCCCTGATTACCCTTTAAAAGTCAAATTCCCTATGGACATTTCTACTATAAAAAAGAAACTTGATACTAAAATGTATTCTTCTCCTTCTTCATTTAATTCAGATATAAAACTAATGTTTAATAATTGTTATATTTACAATCATCCTGATTCTGAAGTATATATTATGGGAAAAAATCTTGAACAAAATTATGACTTACTTTTTAATGAATTACCTGTAGAAATTTGTAAAAAACGAAAAAGACCAGAAATTAATTTAGAAAGATCTAAACGTATTATAAGATCAGGAGATACTATAAATATTGATGAATATGAATTTTGTATAGATTTAATTAATAATATCTTACAAAATAAATATAAAACTTTTACTTGGCCATTTTTAGAACCAGTAAATTCTAATTTATTACCACAATATTATGAAATAATAAAGAATCCTATGGATTTGAAAACTATAAAAGATAAATTGGATAATAAAATGTATCAGAATATTGATGAATTTACTAATGATTTAAAATTAATAGTAGATAATTGTCATAAGTTTAATGATTCAGGATCAGAAGTTTACAGATGTGGTAGTGAATTAAATGAATTAATAAATTTATTATTAAGTAAATATGAACCAAAAGATATAAAAGGGAGGATATTAGAATTAAAGAAGAAGATAAGTCAGTATACTAAGGAATGTAAGATGTTAGAGAATAAGTTAAAAGATAAGAATGATAGTACAGTAGTATTAAAGAATTATAGTTTAAATGAGAGGATAGAATTAGGGAATAGGATATTAAATCTGAGTAAAGGCCACACTGATAGTGTGGCGAAGATAATACAGAAATATAGTGCGGGGGAATATGTGGAGAATAATGAGATAGAAGTAGATTTGAGGATATTACCTGATAATGTGTATGAGGAGATTGATCGGTATATAAGTAATGTAGAGATGGGAATAGAAGAGAAGCAAGAATAAACAAGTATTTAATATTTAATAGTATTATATTGGATAATATTGTATTATGATATTGTATATTAGAGTATATATGTATTATGTAGTATTATATTGTATATGTATTATATATGTATTATAATATGTAATTTATAAATCAATATAACTTAAATAAAGTTAACTTTAAATTCAATATATCATAAATAAAGTTAACTTAAAATATAATATAACTCAAATAAAGTTAAATTAATTATAACTATCAATATAATATAAGTTAACTTAAAATAATTTTAAGTTAACTATAATACTACTTATAGATCAGTTAAAGTTTAAAGGACTCATTTCTGTCAGTATATGTTTGTCCTGATTTCTCATACTCTATTAATATCTCCTCTTCTACTTCTCCTTCTACTACCATACTATACACTCCCCTTTTACATGTACTGATCCTCTGCCAAAGGGCCACCCAACTCCGAGATGGGTCGACTAGGCCTATTAGTCCTTTAAATCTGGGAGATGTGAAATCTGAGTCCTTAGGGACAGTAGTGCAGTTTGGGCATCCCTTAGACTTGAACTTTGAGAGAGGGGAGAGTGCAGAGCACAATTTACAAGATCTCAATTTAGAGGGTAAACTTGTCGGGAAATCTGAAGACATAGAAAAAGGGGGTATAAAAATAACATGTATTAATACAATAATATAGATAGTAGTATATAATATAGATATATGTATAATAATATAATAATATTATATTAATACAATATTATAATAATATTATATTAGTACAATAGTATAATAATATGTATAATATAGATCTATACAACTTAATAATTTTTTAGTACCCCCTGCATTTTCTTATGGATAAAATAATACTGGAAGATGTTAATGATGTACTAAAACGTGAGAAACTCTTTAAGAAATCCGCCCTTAAACTTCTCTCCACTCTAAAATACACAAAACCAGACACTGGTTTTACTCTCCTTAGAACTCAGAAGGAGTTAGATGATCTGGAGAAGGAGTATGTTGATGTAGACAACACTAAGAAGATCCAGAAGATAGAGAAGACTATAAAGAAGAAAGTAGAGGAAGTGAGTGAGGAGATAGAATATGAGCCCGAGTTGAGTAGGAAAGAGAGAGTGAGTAAGAATAAGAAGAAGTATCCTGTGTATCTGACCAAAGGGAAGAAGAAGCGAGAGATGAAGTCAAGGAAGAAATCCAGGAGAAGACGAAATAAATAATTAATAATATTACTATGTAACACATGTATATAATATTGTATAACACATTAAATACATATAGTATTATATTAACATATCATTATAAAAACATATCATATATATATTAACATATCATATATTCATTATATTAACATATCATATATATTAATATAATTGTATCTTATAAGTAATTTCCTATTGGTGTTTTAGTTCTCCTTTTGTTTATAAATATAAAACATCTCTCTCTTTACATATGGACACTAAACTTAAGAGTATTTTATACTCCTCTGTCTCTGACTATCTTACAGTAGACAGAATTTACACATGCCTTATAAAGTCAAGAATAAACTTGTATATAATCTTCAATGGTAAATATGTATATGATAAATATACTACAAGAGAAGATATCCAAGAGAGAGACAGATACTTAGTATTTATATGCTCTGTTATAATATCCAGTAAGCTGTATATGGACCACTCATACACTAATGAGTCATGGACAGGGGTGTCACATATCCCCTGTGTGTATATTAGTAGAGTAGAGAGGAAGATACTAGAAGGGATAGATTATGACATAAAGATACCCTATAGGAATATGGAGAAGATGTATGAGGAATATCACTCGACCCCCAAGACTACTACTAGTACTAGTAGAGGACTAAGAGGAATCTTAAAATTAATATTCTGTATGTAAATGATACATGATAATATAGTAGATTAAACTAATATGTAGTAGTATACTAGTAGATTAAACTAATATGTAGCATACTAGTAGAAGAAACTATCATATAATACATGATAATATAGTAGAAGAAACTATCATATTAAACATGAACATATATAGATTCATGTAGTAGCATACAAGTTATATAAATTATCTTTCGTTTTAATTTGCTCTCTCGTTTTAAATAAATGTTCTCGATTTTTTCATTTCATTTTTCATGCAGTAGATTCTCTCTCTTCAGAGGAATTCACTCTTCTGAAATTTCATGCAGATTTTTTATATTTATAGTAAAAATCCAAAAAACAAACAAACTCATAAATGAACAAACAAACTCATAAATGAACAAACAAACTCCACAAAATAAAAAATACATATTTCTATATATTATTTCTCTATATAAGTTATTCTTTATATTAACCCCTTCTTTTATATGAGTAAAGACAATATCCAATCTCATGATAAATCCACAGATCTTTCATCTGATTCTATGAATATTCCTTCATCTGATTCTCAGATCATTGAGAAATCTCTTACTTACAAATTCTTTAAGAATATAAAATCCAATCCTGTAAATAATAAATGTGCTGATTGTTCTAAATCTTCTCCAATTTGGGTATCTCTAACCTTCTCTCTCTTCATTTGTTCAGACTGCGCTTCGTCTCATCGCAAAATGGGTGTACTAAAAAGTCAAGTCAAGTCGACACTTCTTGACAAGTGGACACTTGGGGAATTAAGACGAGTCTGGGTAGGAGGAAATAAGAATAAGTACAAGTTAGGAGATAATAAAGATGTATTTATTAAGTATAAAGATAGTCAGTTTTATAAAGATGAGATTGATAAGATGGTAGAGAAAAGTAAAGAAGAAGATGGAGATGAGTTTATAAAAGAAGAAGAAGAGAGTGAAATGATAAAGACGAGTGAAGTACGAGAAGAAGAGATACCCAAATTTGCAGATAATATAGAAGATATTAAAGATATTAAAGATATTAAAGATAAGAAAGATATTAAAGATATTAAAGATAAGAAGATTAAGAAGAGTAAAGAAGTGTTTAATATTAAGAAGAGAAGTATGCCTAAAATAAGTAAGAATAAGACATATGAGATAGAAGATGAGAGCCGACTAGGATTTACCAGGAAATAAACATTTAAAATTTACAATAATAAAAATTATATAATATTGAGATTTGTGCATTTTACATTATATTTATAGTACTGTATTAAATATAATGTTTTTATAAAATCTTTTTCTTGTTCTTTATATATATTACATTATATTTAATACAGTACTATTAAATATAATGTTTTTTAAAATCTTCTTTTTTTTTGCCCATATGAAGCAGCTCTCAAATTTATGCAAGGCCATTAATAATGCCTCAAGAGCAGGAAAGAGACAACTCCTTCTCCATGAGAGTAACTCTGTCACCAGAGACTTCCTCAAGCAGATGCTTAAGCATGGGTACATCACTAAATACTCCTATGTAGACGACAAGAGGAAAGGTAAAACTATAGTCTGGCTTAATGGGCGGCTTAATAAATGCGGGGCCATTTGTCCCAATTATAAAGTCAGTCTCGATCATATTGAGAATTATAGATCTCGCTTGTTACCGGCTAGACAATTTGGGCATTTATTGTTTAGTACTGAGAAAGGGATAATTGACCATAATGAATGTATTGGGAATAATTTGGGGGGAAGTATATTAGGATTCTTTTATTAAACAATTAATTTAAAAAATAATGTGTATTATAAATTTATATTTGTAATTATTATTATTTTATTTAAGTTTCGTATAAATTATTAGACTAAACTTTATTTTGCTATATAAAATTTTTTATAATTTAAATTATGTTCTACATGTCATATATATAAAGAGATTTGAAATTTATTTTTTAAAGTTTCGTATATATTATTAGACTAAACTTTATTTTGTTCTATTTAATTCTTCATAGTTTAAATTATGTTCTACATGATATTTCAATATAATACATTTCAAAGAAAACATTGACAATTTCAAATATATTTTTTAAAGTTTCGTATATATTATTAGACTAAACTTTTTGCTATATTTAATTTCTT
The DNA here is from genome assembly GCF_036630325.1 of Vairimorpha necatrix. NCBI lineage: Eukaryota > Fungi > Microsporidia > Nosematidae > Vairimorpha > Vairimorpha necatrix. The sequence goes on along the minus strand of NC_088825.1, from coordinate 103,677 downwards.
ATAGTTTAAATTATGTTCTACATGATATTTCAATATAATACATTTGAAATTTATTTTTTAAAGTTTCGTATAAATTTTTATAAATTTTCTACCCCATGGAAATTTTGACGGTAGAAAATTGTCTTCTTGAAAATGAAAATGTCATTTTTAAAATGTCTCAAGAAGGAATTGCTATAAAAAAACAAAATAACGAAATTTGTACTATAAACGCTTCTAATATCAAAGATATAGAAATGTTTAGAGGTACTCTGGGAGTAAATCTTCGGATTTACTCCGAAACTAATTTCTTTTTAAAAGGTATCTCTGAATCTTTCATAGAACCAATTATAAAAATTTGTAACGAATCATACAAAATAAATCTATATTTGAAAGAATTAGAAATTAAAAATATAACTAAAGGTGACTTAATAGTCAATGGTAAAGGATTTATAGAATTTAGTACTGATAAAACTATATTCGAAATACCTATAAAAGATATCGACTGTATTGCTGATATTAGAAACGAAATAAGTATAAAATTCGATAATGTAGAAGTAAGATTTGTTACTACTAAAGAAAATATTAAAGAAATTAAAGATGCTTGTAATAATAATGTAGAAGAAGATTTAGTAATATTTGAAAATATTACTATGATCTATCCAAGGGGGAAAAACAACTTTATGTTGTATAAAGAATATTTTAGAATTATTGGATACAGTTATGATCATAAAATATATTATAGGAATGTAAAAGAAATTTATTGTTTAGATAAGAATTATGTAACTGATAAAGATAAATATATAATATTAAATCTTGATCAACCTATAAGACAAGGATTAACAAAATATAATTTATTAGTATTAGCATTTAGTAATGAAGAAATTGATATTGATATAAATGACTCAAGATTGGAGAAAAGGTATACTGGTTTACTCTCAGATGTCTTAATAGACATCTTCGAAAGATTACTGGAATGTGACTCGATATCTTCGAAATTCTTAACTACTGACAAGCGTAGAGCACTAAAATGCACTTATAAGGCATATGAAGGGCAAATTTATCCTTTAGAAAATTGTCTTATATTTCTACCTAGGTCTATAAAAATAAATATAAAAGATATTCATAGTGTGGAATTTAGTAGGATAAATGTAAGCTCATTACAAGCTAAAACATTTGATATGACAATAAGTGCAGAAGCGAATTATACATTTAATGGGATGTATAAAGAAGATTTCGGGATATTGGAGAAATATTTTAATGAGAATAATGTGACTATAAGAAGCGAAGTGTACGATGAAGTGATAAGTAGCGAGGAAAGCGAAGGGGAAATAACTGATGACGACTTTATAGCGTCAGAAGATGAAGGATATTGAAAATAAAATTATTAAGTGAATTTTATATGTAAAGTAAATGTAAAATTTTTTAACTACTTGTATTTCAAGTGTTTATAATATCATTTATTTAGTAAAAAATTTATAACTTATAGATAAATGTATCTATAAGTTATAAAGGGTCATCCCATGCCAAAAGAATTATAAATAATTTAGTCCAGGAATGTGTAGCTAATGAGTATGTTGAGGTACGAGTCGACAGTAGGATACATTCAAGTATTAAAATAAAGTATAACAAGCCTGATATACTAATTGTAGACAAGTTGAGAAAAGAAGTGATCGTTGTAGAAGTTGGAATCACAAGTTTTAACAACCTCCATGCAGTAGAAACAGAAAAGAAACATAAATACGACTTGCAAGCAAATCATGTGGCTTCTCTCTACAAATACAAGCCGAAAATTATTCCTTATGTGATGACGTGGGATGGAATAGTAACTAATTTTCACCGTACGCATATCAAAGTGCTCAGATTAGAACCCAGAACGGAAGCATATTTACAGTCAAGAGTCCTTAAAATGACTTTAGAAAGCCTAACTATGTCAGCCAGACATGGGCTTGATACAGATCAGGAAGTGGTCTTCGAGAGCCCAATGAGTGAATCTCAGAAGGAAGTCCTGAAACTGCCAGATGAGACTGTAAGCGTATCTTGTGAAAAGTAATTAATAAGCCGAATATTATACCCAAATAAATTATATATAATCTATAAGTTAAAAAAATGTCTTTTGTAAGTACAAATATGTAAAAATAAAATTTATTTACAAATTAATCAGCAACGACTTATATTATTCTATTAAACATCATATATATAAAAAAAACTAAAAAACTTTTATTGTTATTAAAGAAAAGCCACCAAGCAAATAAAAAATTCAACAGCCAAAAAAAAAACTAAAAAACTTTTATTGTTATTAAAGAAAAGCCACCCAGCAAATAAAAACTTCAACAGCCAATAACTTGTGATACACACCAGCATACCATAAAGGCCTTGCTCGAAGGAGAAAAAGTATCCCACTAGGATTAGAATCACAATCATTCCTGTCTGTGACCTGCGTTCAGCAGGGTATTCAGAGAATAACACGTCTGACCCACTCGTCAGTTAAGAACCTAACTAGTTTGACGTAAATGTTACGGCACCAGCAGCTTGCCATACCTCCCCAGGTAAAAGTGTGTTTTTTTTTCTTCTAGATTTCTCTAGATCTGTTCTGGCTTACTAGCCTTTCCTTTTCTCGTATAACGATATATCGTTGTACAATCATCTTGTCTAAGAACTCTACTCTTACAAGTAGAGACTTCCTTTTATCAAAACAAGCTTTGATGCCATTGATGTTACCAATAATCATCTTAATTAGCTCCTCTTTTGTTTGAGTTGAAGATCTCAACTCAGATATTTTATCCTCATATAGAGATCTTGTGTTAGAGAGCGTCGGTCAGTCTAACAAGAAGTGTTCAAGGTCTTCTCGTTCTCCCTCACATAGGAAACAATGAGTCCTATAAAAAGGAGGGATTCTGTTGGCATTAGCCAAAGCAGAAGACCATCTGACTAAATTACACCGAAGCCTGGTGTAGTTCCTGATCTGCCTGTTGTTTACTTTTGATAGTATGTGCTTAATCTGCGAGTCACAGATTCCATACTTATCTGCTACTAGAGCACCAAAGGTGGTATTGTAGGAACACCTTGCCTTAAGTACCTCTAAAATCTTGTTCTTGCCTATAATGTAGGTAATGCTTTCATAATCGTTCCCGATATATCTCTTACAACGTCTAGTCCTCGAACTCCACGTTGTTTTCCTCTCCCTCGGAGGTTGGTTAATGAATTCCGAGATAATGGTTTTATTGTGTTTCCACTTCTTTAATGCCCTAAATCTACTTAGGGCCGCCTGTATGTGAACTCTATTCATACAAAGTTTGTCCAATATCCAATCTAATGGCACTATTTTTGTCCAAAATATCATTTGGATTGCTTTTCTTAGGATTCTATTGATCCCACCGGATCTTGGTGCGCAGAAACATTTTGGTATTTCTTATATCGTTCTTTAACATATATAAATCATATCTACATACAAAATTATATTGTTAAAATATTTTTGCAAAAAAAAATTGTATAATGGTAAAATGATACTTTAGAGAAAAAAATTTAATTAAACCTTTTTCTTATTGCATACTCCTTAACGGTTGTTCCGTTGATTTCTTTTTTCATCAAGAAAACTTCCTTCATAATTCGCTTTTTTTTCCGGTTCAGCATTATTATTTTCAGTGTTTTCAATATCTTCATTTGTTAAAAACTCTTGACATCGGCCTGGGTTAGCACAAACTATGGATTTTGTTTCCTCTTGTGAAAATACTGGATTTAGTTTCTCAATAATATTCATATTAATGTCAGCAGTTTCGACATTCTCATTTACTTTTTGATTAATTTCTTTCATTATTTCAATTAAATTGAAATTTTCATTTTTTTCGTTTCCATTACATTCTTGAGTATTGTTACTTGATTTGATAAGATTCCCAATATTCCTCAAATTTTCAAAAAATAAATCTTTTTCATCCTCAGTTTTCGTTTTCTCATTTATATACCTTTCTGTTGCCAAGAATAAATGAATGTCAAATAAAAACAGACCACTGGCTGATAATTTAGAGATATTTTCACAAATAGTTTTTATAATTTTAGTTTTTTCATCCTCCTCTTCCCCTTCGAATAAAAAAATTAAATCATCAACGTTAATTATTTCTTCAGATCTTAAAAGATTCGCAAATGAAATACTAAATACTGTTCTTCCCTTTTTAAAAACACTTCGCAAGATAAACTCTCTTTTTTCATGTTTTTCTAATAAATGATACAACATATTTACTCCTTCATCATTTCTCATGTCATATAATGCACGAATCTTGTTATCAATTTCTTTACTTTCAGAAATCCAATCGCTTTTTATGGCAATTTTGGCCATATCTAGACCAAAAAAATTCTTAAAACTTTTTAAACTTTCTAGATTACCTATATCCTTCTTTTTTTCGAGACTTCTAAAAGAAATGTGCCTTTCCTCTTCCACGACATTTTTTTCAGTAGTATTATTGTTTAAATACTTGTTTAAACTTTTAAAAGTCGAAATATTCCCATATGATCCAAATAAATTTTTAATTTCCTTCATTATCGGATCATTTGGGTCGTATTTTTTATTTTCAAGTATTTTTAAGCAGTTCTTTTTATCTTCCATAGTTAAATATAACAAATAATATCTTCCTCCCGCATTTATTTTTAATATTATCCAGAATTCCTCATCTGTTTTTTCCATGTCAGGTGTAAGGTATTGTCGAAAATGGTGTCTAATAATATAGTTAGGGGAATTATTGCTTGATTTTTCTGATGCCGAGTTTGTAGTAGAAGATTCTAATTTAATTATCTTATGAAAATAAAATTGATCTTTGTTTCTTTTTTTTTTATTTTTTTCATTTATTCTCAATATTTTCTCCACAAGATCTTCCACAGTGGCAAATGAATTAGGATTTATACACCTATCCAAATCTTCCTCAAAGTATTGGAAAATCACAGGCACAGATGTAGATAACTTCATTTCCGAAATAGATTTTTCAATGATTTTAACAATATCATTAATTGTTTTGTTTTCACAACTGATTTTTATAGTACGTTCGTATCTTTTCAGATCAGGACTGCAATTGATAATGTATCTGCGTACATGCAGAATTCCGGATTTTTTTAAATTTAACATTACGTTAACTTCGCAAGGCCCAAGGTCTACGTATTGCATCTGTTTCTGTTTGTTTTCAACAAGTGTTGTATTAATAAATTCAGAAATAATGTCTTCTTCTTGTGCAAGTGAAAACACCATTACAGAAAATACATTCAAGATATTCATATTGGGGGAAACAATAAATTTTATTTTTATACTAAAATTTTAATATATTTTTGCAAGAATTATGTAAAAAAAATATAAAAATAAAATAGTTTTTATATCGTAATTGTACCAAAAATATTGATTTTTATTTTTTCTAATTTACCATTTTGGGCTGACAAATATTAGTAAAATTTTCTTGTTTGTAAATAAATTTCTTATTAATAATTGTATAAATTTTGTAAAAAAAATGTTATATGTTTAGTACAATGTGAAAGTTTACTGAGAAAAACAACTTTATTTTTTTTAAAACTTCATTTATAGAAGCATCAAAAACAAAAGTATATGCTTTTTCATAACCATATTTAGTTAAAAAAAAACAAATTACTAAATTTTTTTTGATGTAGAATATAAAGATTTATAGATTTTATCATTATTTTCATATTTCAATGAGTATTTAAGTGCTTCTTTGATAAGAATATATTTATTTTATTATTTAAATTTATAAAATTATTGTATACATTTTAATAAAAACTTGCCGTAAGTATACATATGTAAGAATAAAGTACTTATTTTTAGATTTTTTTTATTGAGGTAATTAAATTATATATAATCATTTCATGCTTTTTTCTAATATAATTTATATTCGCTGTAATCGTGAAAAAATTTAAAATTAATGTACAATTTCAAAATGTTTAATTTAGATTTTTTATAAATATTCACAGCTTGTAAATTTTTAAATAATTAGAATATGTTTCATAAAATTTTATAACTACTGTTCAAAAATTTTGAAGATCAATATAGAATAAGACGAATGTGTACCACTATGTTAAGTGTTAATATAGTGTTTTATATATAATTCAAAATATTCATTAATTATAAAATCTTTACACTATATTCAATTTAAACGTTCTTAAAAAATTTCTTATGCTTCAAAATAAGAACTTAAGTGAGTATTATAGAAGATATATTGATGTATATATTATTTATTCTACTATAACCAAAATCCTATTCCATGTTATTAAATATGTGTAATGTTGTACATTTGTGAATTAAATATGAGCAAAGTTTTATATTTGAGCTAAAAATATGGCAATACGCTTACAAAAACAAATTTATTTACATTAAGTTTTCATGTATAGAATTTTTGGTATCATTTTTTTATACTGCAATTTTTGATAGTTTTGATCTTTTTTGTTTTTTAAAATTCCAAATATTTAATGATAACAAATTTTTAAGATAGTTTTAATTTATAGAGCTTGGTATTGTAGAATTTTCTAGGTTTTTTCGAATAGATAGATGCTAAAATAAACACAGTTGATCTCCTTCACTAAAATTATTAAGACAATAAGATATGACGGCTTCACTAAGGAATTTGCAAATGGCAAGAGAGTATTCAATGTTGCTGCAGTAGGTAGTACTGTTAACCCCAAGTTTAAATAAATATAAGAGAAATATTTTCATGTTGAAGTTAAAATGTGGTTTAAAAGATGGAGAATGGAGGGATATGTTAGTATTTAAATGTTATACCACGTTGTTTATAAAATTTCTAAATTTATATTAAAGAGTAACAAAAGAAACTAATGTAATAGAATTGATCATAATTGATAGTTCTGAATAAATATCTCGGTTTAGTTTTCATGGTTAATTTTAAAATATGTGTATGATCCATTCTACTACAAATATTCTATATATGGTTGTATTGCTTATTTTTGTGTTGTAATATGATTTTGAAGTTAGTTCCTTTTAATTTTAATGCACAGATTTTTTTAATCTAGTAGAGTTTTTTTCTTGATACTAAATCGGGACAAATTATTTTATTTGTTTACTAAATTTCCGATATGTGTTTCTATTTTTTTTCTAGCTTTCAAAGGAAAGAATTCATGAATGAGAAAAAGTTGTTTTAAAACACAAATAATAATTTGAATAATATATAAAATCCTAAAGGAATTAAATCATCACTTTTGTAAAAAAATAACAGAGTTTAAAATTTTTAAAAAAGGAAAGTAATTTTAATTATTGAAAAGATTAATCAAAAACATACGCCTATTTCACAAAAATATAAACAGATTTGTACTTTTTGTAGTTGGATGCAGCTAAAGAGTCGTTTGAAACAGCTTATTTTAAATGCAAGTTTCCAAAATGCAAGCCCAGATTTTACATTGAAAATAATTCTGGCTTTACAAAAAGTAAGATGAATCATTTGATATATGAAAGATTGTTAATTTGTGGATATTAGGATTTAAATATTTATTTATAGGAATGTTCGATTGTAACGTACAAAATGTAAAATACACTTTAAAAATTATGAAAAATTAAAAGTTTATGATAGGTATTCAAAGAACCTTGAACAGGAAGAAGGTGATTAAATCGTTTAAAAATGAACAAAGTAAAATTTAAAAAATGAATTTATGGCTGAAATTAGTAGGGGGGAAGTGTTCTGATTGGTGGAAATAACTATTAAAAAAGATTGCTTGGCTTTACAAAAAAATAAGCTAGGATGAAACGTTTTGATCTTATTAAAATATAAATTTTAGATTCGTCATTCGTTCATATATGTATGGGATCTTTAAACCTTTAAAGAGCATAATCAGGAGCAAAAACTGTAAATTATAGCCTAATATCTTGGCATTTAACATGTGTCTATACAAACATTATTCATGTAAAAATGAGCCCAACCGTGAACCGTGCCCTTACACACATCAGATCTAAAAACATTTTCTTCAAGAGCCATATTACACCTATATAAAAAGACAAAATTGGCGGAAGGTACCTTCAACTCATATTTATAATATTTCTTAATATTTTTGAACATATATAATTATTATTTTTACATCTTATAAAAATTAGTAAGTTTTGGGATTTTTGGAGTTTTCGCTTTATTTCCTTTTTTAATAAGCTGTAAAATTCGCACCAATGCAAATTTTAGTCAGCATTCCTCTTTATAATCGGCTTTATTTTTTTAAAAAAATATTTTTTGTAAAAAATTGTCCGCTGATTAAAAGTCGTAGTATTTTTTAAGACCTTTAAGCTTCCTACGCTGACTGAAACTAAAGTCCTGATTTTAGATCTCTTTGCTTTTAATAAGCAGTAATATTATTCTCACCTATAAATTTCAGAAGAGGTGTTAAATAATTATCTATGTTCTTGTCGAAGCAGAGCTCACAAATCTACAAAGTACTTAAAGTTTTACCCTTCGTAACGCAGTTAAAACAAGTCGATGATAGTAGTATCACGATAAGATTTAGTTTAATCAATAAAACATGTATGCTTACAGCATAAAAGGATAAGAATTTAGTGTATAAGCGCTTCGCAAGGACAAAACACAGTGTCCACTCTGGCGAATTACACTAACATAAAATATCTGATGGAGACAGCTTAGTTGTAGCTAATAAATCTTTTACTTCTTTCTAACTCCAAAATTTAGTAACTAGGCTAAGAAGAGCGGGAAAAGGACTCAAACTCAATCTCACAGCATTTACAAGACGTTAGCCTAAATTGGTGAACGACTAGATGTCATCGCAGAACAATAAAATGCCAGGCCGATGATGTGGTTGTGTAAGGGCCGTGTGCTCGAGAGCAAATAATTGTAAAGAACTTTATTCTAGTACAATGATTTTCTCTTCGAGTTATCAAAACATGCGGTTGTTATCTCCTTTAAGGTCACTCTAGGAGTAATCTGTCTTATAGATGGAAATTCTTATCGAAAGCCAGCAATATAAAGGCATACGGCAACGCTCGCTACAACTACAATCCTTATGGAGTGAGTTTTCGTAAATAAGGATCACGCGTTTCCAGTTGGTTAAAGTTCTCAACTTACCTTTGTGGTCCTATCTAAAAGTTCTCACTACTCTACTTGCAAGAAAAAAGATAGGATCTACGAGAAATCTCGGAATGTCAGAATCATATTTAAATGTGAGTTTTCATTTTATTTATTTTAGTTAACAGTTTCCAATATTTAAGATTTCTAGATATGCTATAATATGCCATAGCGCCTACATGTCGAATTTCACATGAATTTCATGATCAAATTTACATGCAATTTTTTTATTCAACATATTTGTGTATAGTTTTTGTGTATGTATCAACACAAGACTTTCCACAACTAACGCTTAAATTTATTTATTGATTCTAGCCCAATTATTTATACTGTTCATGCTTATACATTTTAAAGCTTTTTTCTAAAATTTTGCACCTTTTTATGATCCCAATTTAAAATTTTCAAATAATCCTGAAATTGTATTTTAAACGATCAATCTCCCTATCTCCTCAAAACATCTCTGACTGTTTATTCATTTTATCGAATCTTATCTCATTACTTCTTTTAATAAATTTATGATTTTATCAACGGTCTCATTTTTTACGAACTAAAAAGGTTAAGTTTTTTAATACACGTCTCGTTTCTACAATTGTATTCCGTCATTTCATGAGAGTTCTAAAGTTTCCTCTATATTTTAGTAATAATTCTGGCAAAAAAAAATAGGTAAGAATATGAGTTTGCAGTTGGAAGGGAAAATTAGTGTAGAAATTGTAAGGGAATTTTATTTTTGATAGTGATGAGTGAGAACAGACAAAATTGATGTTGATGATAATACGGCAAATACATAAATAGTACCAGTTTTCTGGGTTAGAAGATGCCCCCCCCCCCCCAAAAAAAAAGTCAAATTTTACGATTTACAAAAAAAGAAATTTTTAAACTATTAGAAGAGATCCACTTTGCAGCCAAATAGTAAAAAATATAATTTAAAAAAAAGAACCTAAAACAAACCTTCAATTTAATATAGTAATCTGCAACTCGAGATCAGTCATACTTATAATTCTAATGTTCCAGGCAATTTTTCTAACCCTTTAAATTTTTTTTTGAACGTAAAAATTTTTTAAAAATTTAGAAGAAATTTCGAATATTTTATATCAATAGAAAAGATCCACCCATAGAAGAGATCTACGGTCTTTTCTATGGGTGGATCTCTATACAAAAACATGGCAAGATATTTAGGGGTTACATAACCGAGTAAGAATAATAATATAGATATATTTTTTTTTAAATGTATATAAATCATATCAAATGATTCTAATTGTTGGGATGAAAACATGGGTTTATTTATTATAAAATGTAGGGTTTAGAACCCTTAATAAATAAATGGTTAACATGGCGAACACAAGGATGAACAGGGAAACAAGAGAGTCCCGTAGTCAAGAGGCTAGAACATTAGAGAAAGAGGCAATTAGGATAGATAAGAGACTAAAGTTAATATTGAAAGTTGAGAAAGTTGAGTGGAAAGATGTTATGGATTTGGCATCTGCGAACTTGCAGGATTATATTTTTGAAAATTTTTGTGACGGAAGGAGCAGTTGGGAGGAAATTTATAAAGGCTTACAAAAAGGAGCAGAATTTGAGAGAGAGTCAGAAGAAAGACAAGAAATGATTAAAGAGATTATGGATAAAGTGTTGAAAGAGTTTAGGGAAGAAAGAAAAGAAAATCTTAGGATGTATAGGAAAAGAAGAGAAATCAGAGAAACTACAAAATGTTTTATATGTAAGAAAGAAGGGCATTACGCTAGAGAATGTCATGAAAGTGTAGCTGGTAGGGAAAAATATAAAATTAAAAAGGAACAAGTTTTACAGAAAGAACCAATTATCAACAATGAAGGGAAAAGATGTAAAACAGTAAATAAGTTAGAAAATTTAATTGAAAAGTATCCGGAAGTTTTTAAAGAATCAGAAGAAAAGATAAAATATCTCACAGGAGAGAAGTGTCCAATAAATACTAAGCAAGGTGAAAAGGTTGTGAAAAGAGGGCAGAATGTGCCATACTACCTTAGGGTGAAATTTGAGGAGTACTTGAATAAGTTGGAAAATAGAGGGGTTATAAGACGTTCCAAAAGTGAGTGGAGGAGTCCAATAAGAGCACTTGAAAAACCAAATGGGGACGTAAGATTGGTAAGCAATTTGATGGCGTTAAACGATTTGGTTGACAAGGACCCGTACTCACTACCGTTAATTAAGGATATTATGAGAGCCACACAGGGGTCAAAAGTATTTACGGTTATCGACTTAAAAGAAGGGTTTTATCATATTGAGATTGAGGAGCACCATAAGCACAAAACAGCATTTGAAGTGAATGGTCGAGTATACGAATGGAATAGTATGGTTATGGGGTTTAAGAATTCGCCTCATATAATGCAGAGAGTAATGAACAGAGTTTTAGATGAATTCAGAGGTAAAGGCGTGGAAGTATATATGGATGATATAGTTATTCATGGTAAAGACGTAAGAGTGCATGACGAGTTACTAGAGAGGGTAATTAAAAAGTTTAAAGAGTGTGGGTTGAGAATAAACCAAACAAAGATACAATACAAAAAAGATGAGGTGATGTTGCTGGGAGTAACAATTAATGGGGAGGAATGAGACCGAATGAGATTAAAAAGCAGGAGACATTGGAATATAGAAAACCTGAAAATGTTAGAGAATTAAGAAGATTTTTAGGACTAACTGGTTGGTTTAGAGACTTTATTCCCAACTATGCGTATAGAACAGTAAGGCTTACTGAGGCTTTAAAGAAAGATGTTAAGTGGAATTGGACGGAGGATATGGAAAGAGCTTTTGAGGATATGAAGCAAGGCTTGAGAGATATGAAAAAGTTGAAGATTCCGGACGGAAAAAAGCTATTTAGAGTAAGAACTGATGCGTGTGATACGGGGATCGGAGCAATTCTATTACAAGAAAATAAAGAGGGTGAGTGGATTCCGATACAATGGGCATCGAAAATGTTGACTCCTACCGAGCGAAGATATACGATAAGTGAGAAGGAGATGTTGGCGGTGTTTTTTGGAATAAAGAAGTTTGAAAGTGATTTGAGAGGAAGGAAATTTCATTTGATGACGGATCATAAAGCATTAGCAGAGATCAGAAATAAGCCATACTTCAATAATAACAGAATAAACAGATGGGTAGAACAGATACAAGAGTTTGACTTTACAATAGAGTATGTGAAAGGGGAGTTGATGACAGATGCAGATGCGTTAAGCAGGCAGTATGATCAGGTAGAAGTTTCGGATGAACAAAAAGAAAAGGACAACAAGAGAAAAGAAGTGATCGAAATACAAATTTTGGGAAAAAAGCAGAAACATATTAAAGAAAAGGACGGTAAACAGTATTGGGAATTTTCCACAGGTGAGGTGAAAGAGATATTGAGCCTAGATAGTAGAGAACATGAAATAACAAGAGTACATGAGGAGTTAAACCATAGAGGTGTCAAAGGCACTTATTATAACATTAAACAAAGATGGTATTGGCCTGGTATGAAAGATCATATTAATAAGGTAATTAAGAATTGTGAAATATGTGGGATTAACAATAGGAAAAACACAGGAGGATGTGATTTCGTAGTAACTAGAAAGAAATTGGAGAAAGTGGCGTTGGATTTAATGGACATAGGTGGAGAGAATAGGTATGTGTTACTGGGTATTGATTACTTTACTAGAAGGTTGTGGGGTTCGAATTTGAGATGTAAAGAGAGTAGTGAAGTTATAGAGGTATTACAAAAGTGGATAAGGGAAGATGGATTTCCAGAGGAATATGTGACAGACAACGGAAAAGAGTTTGTAAGTAATAGATTTAAAGAATGGTGTAGTATTAATGATATTAAACATAGGAAAGTGGGCTTAGAAGCTCATAGGAGTAATGGTAGAATCGAGAGATGCATCAGAACTATAAGAGAGACATTGGTAAAGCAAAATGATGGGAATATTTCTGAAAAGATAGAAAGAGCAATCAAAGGATATAATAATACACTACATACAGCAATAAAATGTACGCCGATGGAAGCGTGGAGAGATCAAACTGCTGAAGTTATAATTGAAAATGATGAAAATGGAAAATATGCTGGTCGGTTCAAGAGAAGACACAGAGAGACATTTACAGTAGGCCAAGAGGTAAGAATCGCTAGGAGAGAAAATTTAGGTACACGTGCGAAAACAGACAAGGGAAGATTCACGGGTCGCGGAAGGATCGTAGCTATAAGTGAAAATGATTCATATATTGTGAGACTACTGGATGGTAAAATTGTTAAAAAGAGGCATTATGATTTGAAAGAGATAAGGAAGAGTTGTTTAGAAGATGGAGAGACTACCCGTCTGGAGGGGGGATGTAGGGTTTAGAACCCTTAATAAATAAATGGTTAACATAAAATATTTAAAGAACAACATGTCAAATATCTCAAAATAAACATTGCGGCGCTACTTAAAAATTCGCACCCCCTAAAAAAATTACAATGACCAATTAAATTTATATAAAATAATATTTTTAACCCTTAAAATTATATTTAAAACAATATTTTTATGAAAATATGAATTTACAAAAGTTAAAATATTTAAAAAAACAGTTATAACATATTATTTGGTGCATCTTTAGTAACGTGCCGGGATTTTGTTTTTTTAAAAAATATTTTTTTACCCCTAAAATGGACAACATCGATTTAGAAAACTCCGGCACGTTACTAAAGAAAAGCACAAAAATTAAACTTGTGAATATACAAAGGCTTTTTTATAACGTTGACACTTGTTTAGAAGCTTTAATTGACTTAGAAGTGCTGAAGGAGCAAAAATCATGTTCCAAATGTGGATGTAACATGAGATTGGGTCCTGTCAAGGAAGAAATCGTTACAAGAGTAGCATATCGCTGTTCGAACTACAAATGCAGTGCGCGGTTGGCTGTGAATAAAGGCTGCAAGGTTCCTCTTCATACATTCTGTGACCTTGTATTTGGAATATTATGCAGATATTCTTACTTTCAGTTGATGGCAAGATTGGGCGTTTCAACAGCTACAATCTCTGCCGTAAAAAGCAGCCTCAGAAAGATCTATAAAGATTTGCTAAAGAATAGAATTATAATCGGAGGACCCGGGCAAGTCGTTCAAGTAGATGAGTCTGTTATATGCAGAAGGGGTAAAATAAGATCTCCTACCTCTTCGGACGACTTTATAAGGGACACTTTTGGATTTTGGGCATAATAGATGCTCAAAATCCTTCAAACTTCTACATTACGAGGGTAGAGAATAGAACCATTGAGTGCCTTACTGCTGCTCTAGAGGGAAGAATTTGTGTAGGTTCGGTTTTACATAGCGATGGTCATCCTAGTTATTCCGGGGTGGCAGAAAATTTATGTCTAAGTTATCAAGTTGTTAGTCTTTCTATAGGTTTTTTATCTCCTGATGTTATTCATACAAATAATATTGAGAACGTATGGTCTCAACTTAAGTCTGAAATGACCAAAGAACATGGAGTAAAACGGTCGGAGATAGATACATGGCTCGATGAATTTATGTATAGGAAATTTATGCTTCGAGAAGATGATATGGGAGACTTCTATAAGGGTTTTGTTGATCTTTTATCTAAACTACTGAATCAAATAAGCATTTTTATATCGTTTTCTTATTTTTTTTCAAAATTTTGTTAAATTTTTGTCTGTAAGGGGGGGGGTGTTACCTTCCGGCACGTTACTAAAGATGCACCTATTATTTAGTTCAAAAATTTAATTACTTTAACATAGAAAAAATATCAAATATTTTTACGAAGGCTAATTTGATTGTAAATGGTTTTGAATATTCTATATTTTCTTTTTTCCATTTAAACTCATCTAACCAACATTTAATTCTTATTTTATTAATTCCTCCACGATTTCTATAATCATGCTTAAGATGCGACCACATATTTTCTACATAATTTGTATTTTGTCCTTCCTCATTACAAAATCACAAAAAGTGATTTACCACACTATGGTGAGAACCAAATTTACTTATAGCACGTGGATAGGATGGATAACCATCAGTTACTATATCAGTGCTTACTTTTACATATTTTTTTAATATTAGTAAAATCGTTTCCCATTTTCTATTGGGTATTAGTTACACAAAAAACTCTCTACAATTTCCTTCCAATACACCTCCTATTATCCACTGAATTCCAGGTTCAGAATCCAATCGACTAGACGGATTCGATACTATAATTCCATTACAAATAGCTGTTTCGTCTATTTGTATCCTCTGACCAACTCCACCTATCGTTGTAACAACTTAGAAGACTTGGAAATTGTTTCCATTATTATTTCTTTTACAGAAATATATGTTGGTTCAGAAGTTTCACACATGTCGATGGCCTGAAAATTAGTATATGACAAACACCAACAATAAATGCAACGAAGAATTTTTTTAAATTCAAAATCTAAAGATTCAAATTTAGAACTTTATTTAATGAACATCTTCGTTGCAAATTTTTTTGCTACATTTGTACCCCTTTCCTTGAGAAAACAAAGATATGTTTTGAATAAACACAATTCCTTTGCACTGATCATTAGTACAGGGAATACAAGAATAAAACAAGTTGTTCTTCAATCCGTAGTCGATTATCCTGTTATAATCAGTGAAAATAGGATTGTATGGATTGAATCGAAGCATTTCGTCCATCATCCTGTTCATTATAAGGGATAGATACAATAAAAAAAATTTCACGTTCAAAATACCATTACTTAAAAATTCGCACCCCCGGAAAAAAAATCCTTTAAAATTTAATTTTATCTCATTTTATACCAAATAATTTTTTTCAGTGAACGTATTTTTTAGGGGGTGCGAATTTTTAAGTAGCGCCAACATTGCCATATTTAACATGTGTTACACTTCCTACACTACCCTACCTTTAAAACCTTAACGTGATTTTACTTGCCATAACTTTTTTTATTATCTAGTAACACTTTTAATGAATTAAATCGCAGGTCTACAACCGTTCCTTTTTCTTCCCATTTTGGCTCAAGTTTTCCTCTGAACGGTAGAATTAAATAATACCAAACTCTATCTCCCACCTTAATGGCATCCTTATCCCCGAAATTAGTTTAATTACTCGTGTCGTATTCTCGTCTGTAAACTTATAAGTTCTTGGTAGCTTGCATCTGAAACTCTTTCTTATCTTTTGTTAAATGCATTCCTTCCTGTATATCTAACTTATTTGGAACTATTCCTGTTAAGAGTTCTATTGGTGTACACCCTATAGCCCTATGATATGATTGCATATAGGCTCTGACTGCTTTAATTATTTTGCCCAATCAAATTTCCCAAATTCTGTAACCTTCCTTAATTTTATGGCTATTGTCCTGTTAAACCTCTCAACAAGCCCCGTGGTTGTAGGTTTATAAGTAGAACCATATTTTCAGATAAATTTTTTGGTCTTCGCATATTCCTCACAGATATTATTTTTGAATTCTTTACCATTATCAGATAAAATGGCTTTTGGAATACCATACTTCCTGACTATATGTTTATCTACCAAATAAATGACCGTGTTCATGTCTTTGGTATAAATCGGCACCACCTCTGCAACTTTCGAAAAGTGGTCAATCATTGTCAATAAGAATCTATATCCTTGCTCGCTTTCTCTCAAAGGTCCTACTATGTCTACTTCCCAAATTTCGCCTATTGTCTTCGTTACTAAGGGTACAATGTCACTAAATTTCCTCTGTGGTTTTTCTTTTTGACATATTTCACAATTTTCTACGTAATTTTCTATGTCTCTACTCATATTCTTCCAAGTAAATTTTCGCCCAATATTATATTTCATATTCTGTTTTGATCCATGCCCTAATAAATCATGATAAAACTTCAAAAGCACTATTGTCCTTTCTTTTTTAACTATTTTCTTTTGGATTAAATTTATTTCAAAAACGTTCTCCTCTGGTTTTTTAAATTCTCTGCTCAGGTGATCCGTATAGTTTGATGGTCCTATAATATATTCAATATCGAAATCATATTCTTGTAGTAGTAATGACCATCTAGCCAACCTAGCTTTTACATTTCTAGACTTAAACAAGTATTTCAAAGCCTGATGATCCGTTTTTAGTGTAAATTTCCCTAATAATAAATATTCTCTGAAGTATTGAATCGACTTTATAACTGCTAGCAATTCTTGCTCAGTAGTAGAATAGTTTTTTTCTGTCTTGGAGTGTAAAGAGCCGTAATAAGAAATAATCTTTTCTTTCCCGTCACACATTTGTGCCAATGTGGCCCCGCATCCCTCATTCGATGCATCTGTGGTCAAAATAAATTTTTCTATTAAATTTGGTATCGTCAATAAGGCCGTTCTCTTCATTGCCTGTTTTCCCTCTTCTATTGCCTCGCAGTATTTTTTATCATTCTCTGAATTTTTCCAGAAGTTATCCGCTTCCTCATTCTTGAGTCTTATTATATCAAAAAGTGGACTAACCACTTTGTGACTGTTTTTAATAAATTTGGAGCAATAGTTGTATAGCCCCAATAAAGATTGTAATTTCTTCTTACTTTTAGGAACTGGTAATTCTTGAATGCTTTTAACTCTTTCTACATCCACACTTATTCCCTCCTTAGATATTACATGACCTAAAATTTTTAAGTGAGTCTTATTAAATTCGCACTTCTCTTTATCCAACCTAAGTCCTAAGAATTTAAGCTTTCTAATACTCTTTTAACATCTCTCTTATGGTCTTCTTCCGATTTACTATAAATTAGTATATCATCCATATATACTACAACAAATTCAAATAAGAATTCTTTTAAGATATTATTCATGACACGTTGAAATGTAGCTGGTCCATTGACAAGCCCAAATGGCATTAAAGTAAATTCAAATAATCCTTCTCTACAGGCGAGGGCTGTCTTTTCTATATCACAAGGCGCCATATCAATTTGATGATATCCCAATTCTACATTCAATTTTGTAAAGTAACTAGCACCTTCTAATGCATTTATAAATTCTTCTACATTTGGCATTGGGTACGCGTCTTTAATCGTCGCATCATTCAGCCTTCTATAGTCCACACATAACATGTGAGCCATTCTTTTTTGGAACAATAATAATTGGACTTCTCCATGCACTTTCACTTGGTCTTATGATTCCCAAGCTCAGGTATTCTTTTACTATTTTAGAGGCTATGTCCTCTTTTGCGCCACCTAACTTGTATAACTGTGTAAGTATTGGTTTATCCTCTTTGGTGATGATCTTGTAGTAACCTATGGCTTTACCCTTTGCCATTAACCCAGATTCAAGTTCCATTCTATTATCCCCAGATCTTAAATTTATTTTGTATTTATCCAGTAACGCATGTCAAATGATGCATGGAATTGTAATATCTCTTGTAATAATAAAATTATCTTCAAAAATCATCCCTTCTATTTTAATCTTAGCTACCGTTTCCCCAATAATTTTTATCTTTGACCCGTTCGCTGCTCTAAGTTGTTGTTTTGACGGACTAACAATAGTTTTATTTAGTAACAATTCTGGTCTAATCAGATTTAAATCTGCTCCTGTATCGATCAGTACTTTAAATTTTGCTTCAGAATTATTCAATGATGCGGCCTTAAGTGTTACTCTAGTGTCATTAAATCTTGAAAGGAAATAGTTAAAAATAATTTTATTGGAATCACATTCTTTATCTACTTCCACTTTCTCTATTTCTCTTACATTCTTCCGGAGACCATTAAATCGGTTCTAGGAAAATTCACCGACCATCAATTCACCGACCAACAAATTTACCGACAACAAATTCACCGACAACAAATTCACCGACAACAAATTCACCGAAAACAAATTCACCGACAACAAATTCACCGAAAAATTGAAATATGTATTTTTTATGGGTATATTTATGATATACATATTTAATTTAAATTTTTTTTTGTATGGATCATAAATATTGTGCAATATAGCATTTGAATATTACTATATTTATATCACTAAATAAATTAAAAAATAGAAAAAGTATCAAAATGTTCATTATTAATTAATCTGAAAAGAAAGATTATGAAACGACGCGACAACAATTCCTCAAAATTATGACATATAATGTACTAGTATACTTGTAACATTAATGTTTTTACATTGCATTGGGGTGTAATGTTCTATCTAGACATATTGTAATAAAGTCTCATCCAATTCGATACCAAAGTGAAATGAAGGTATCCTAGGCACAATTAGTAAGGCGCAGGTTTGCGAAGAAAGGTCTATACTTTACTTAAAATGGCACAACTCTTTTTAAATATTTTAACATTTTAATTCTGAACCCCTAATTTCAATAATGCAGATCGAATATTTACTCTCAGAAAAGGGGAAGAAAAAATTAATTTTAGAAGGTCATCTTTTCTTTAAGGAAAAAGATGTTTGGGAACTATCCAAAATATATTGGAAATGTGAATACTATCAAAAGTACAAGTGCAAGTGTAGAGTGATTACAATGTCTAATGGGGAAATTAAAGTGTTTGGCGAACACAACCATTCGGGAGATGCTGCTAAAGTCAAAGCCGATAAAATATATGCTAATGTTCGAGCCTTGGCAAAAAGCTCTAGAGAAGAGCCACAATCTATTATATCAGATTGTTTATCTCTATGGACCATGCTGCAGCTCCAAAATTGCCATCGATTGACAATATGAAGCGTAGCGTTTGGTATATTCGACAAATTGCAGAAACTAGCCCCGCACTCCCAAATTCGCGGCAAGAAATTACATTCACAGACGAATTCAAAAAAACTACAAGAGGGGAACCCTTTTTGCTATATGATTCTGGACCAGATGAAAACAGAATTTTAATTTTTTCGACGACTCACAATTTACGGCTTTTGGCAGATAGTCAACACTGGTACGCAGATGGCACCTTTAAAACCGTACCATTATTATTTCATCAACTGTACACAATTCACGGGCTAAAACAAAGTGCTTCTATTCCCTTGGTCTTCGCTTTATTGCCAAATAAATTAGAGCAAACGTATTCTAAATTTCTTTGCACTTTATAAGAGTTGGAACCATCATTAAATCCGCAATCCATAACTGTAGATTTTGAAAAAGCCATGATGAATGCTATTTCAGTACAGTTTCCTGGTGCAAGTGTAAAAGGATGCTTTTTTCATTTCTCAATGTGCATTTTTCGAGCCGTTCAAAATCATGGACTCAAACTACTGTACAATACAGATCCAGAATTTGCACTGCAAATAAGATCGCTGGCCGCCATAGCATTTGTACCTTCCAATTTTGTTGTTGAAGTTTTTGAAGAATTGTCTGACAGAATACTGCCCATACAAGCTCTGCCCGTCTTAGATTATTTTGAAGATACTTAGATTGGCCGCTCAAGCCGAAGACAGCGTCGAGCCCCGAAATTTGCATCAGAGATATGGAATATGTACTCCAGAACAATAGATGGTCTACCGAGGACTAACAACTCGGTCGAAGGTTGGCATCGTGGGTTCGAGTCGCAAGCTGGTGGTACTCACCTGAATATTTGGAAGTTTATCAATTGCTTAAAAAAGGAACAATCTCTAAATGAAGTTCGAATAGAACAATTTTTGTCTGGTTTTAATGCTCCTACGTCTAAAAAAAAATATCGCGATTGTAGAACGAGACTTCTAAATATAGTGTCCAATTTTAATCGAGAAAATATTATAAAATATATTCGTGCCATTGCCCATAATCTGACATTTTAATAATAAATTATTAGATTTTTATGTTTTCTATTATTTTTAATTAGTTTTTTATGTTTATGAACATTTTGATACTTTTTCTATTTTTTAATTTATTTAGTGATATAAATATAGTAATATTCAAATGCTATATTGCACAATATTTATGATCCATACAAAAAAAAATTAAATTAAATATGTAAATCATAAATATACCCATAAAAATACATATTTCAATTTTTCGGTGAATTTGTTGTCGGTGAATTTGTTGGTCGGTGAATTGATTTTTGGTGAATTGCTGTCGGTGATTATGGTCGGTAAATTCTCCGGACACCCATTAAATCTACATGAGCAGTTATACGGCCTTGTCGGCCGCAAATAAAACACCTAATTTTACACTTCTTCTCCGTTTTCCGATTCTCTTTTGGGTATACCTTCCCCCTAATCGCATCTACCTCCATCGGCTCACTTCGCGCTACTTCTGTATATCTTGGTACATTTTCGCACTTCACGTTACTCAAAGCTCTGTAGATGTACTCCCATGATAAAGAATCCTTGTTGTTCATTAACACAATATTTGCTAAGTCATTTGGTAATCCTTTTAATGCAAATGCTATCAAAACACTCTCCGGGACATTGCCTTTTCGTGCCAATCCCGCCATCTTATCCAGATAATTTAATAAAGAACCCCCATTATATCTTAACAAAGAAAGTTTATCAATGGATATTTTCCATTGTATATTACTAAAAAATCTTCCTTTAAATCCTTCAATCAATTTATCAAACCCAAGTCCCATTGGCTGGGAATTAATCTAGTCTCTTGCTTCTTCTTTTAGAGACATTTAACAAAGGAGTATAAGCTTACCCTCGCTGTACTCCTGCAACCTCCCTACCTCTAGCAAGTCCTCCAAGAACTGCTGAGGGTCGTCTTTCTCTTCATTTCTGAAAATGAGAAAGTTCTTGTCCTTGTCGCCAAATTGTTGGAGTGAAAACATGGGTTTATTTATTATAAAATATTTAAAGACAAACATGTCAAATCTTTTAAGATGGACACAGTTGGATTTGACATGTGTCACTCTTCCTACAAAGACCCTTGTCCATCTTGTACTAGTTTTGAATTCAACGACAGTTTGTAGAATATTGTCGTCATCCCCCTTTTGGAACATCTTACTGCCCCGTCTTTTCTGACTAGAGTCATTAGACCCGGCCGATTCTTTCCTATGGCTGGTGTCTCAACCATCATATACTTTTTTAGTCTCGTAGAACCTAAGGATTTCTTCCAAGTTTCTTGAAGGTATAAGACTGTTGGCTTTTCTACTTTAAGGAGGATTTCTAAGTCCTCCTTCTTTCCTAGAAATGGTTGATGTTAAGACTATAGGGCTTGGCCTTCTTTATGGACTTGCAGCTTCTTTTATTCTCCACTCTATCACGAGTTGGAATTTCTTTTAATATTTCTAGGCCAAGTATATCCATGGCTTCCGAAATTTCTTTTTTTCTTGACCTTCTGACTACGCAGAAGATGAAGATAGCATCTTTCCTACGATGCTTTATGGTATAGATAAGAGAGTTTGATAATCCCGTTGACACTCTGTCTAACTGTTGTCAGAGTTCTTCTCCTTTGATATGGTTAGCCATTGTTTTAATTAGACACAACCCCCTTTGAATGCTTGTTCTCAGCATTCTAGCTTTTACCATGATATAGATATGAGATTTAAATCTCAGTTTACATCCATATCTTTTATTAGTAAAGTTACTAACTTTTGGTGAATTTTTGGGTAGACAATAATTTTTGGTACAGCTAAGAAGCCGTATAACTTGTTTTTTATTAAAATATATATTATTTAATAAAAATCTTTTAATAATAGCATTTTTATCACTGTTCATTGTGATGTTTACCATCAACTTTCCTGTCTTTCCCGAGATGTTCAAAGTTTAACTCGGATAGAAAGAAGTCTTCATGGCTTACTGTAGGCTTATCAGATAGACCGTTTTTTATAACTTTTATTGCCTTATCGACAGGCACATACTTCCTCCAATTTTGATGATGATCGGAGAATATTTTCGTCTTAAGCTGTTCTGTTCCTAGAGATATTTAATTTGTACTTCGTTTTCGGCAACTAATACTCTTACATTTTCTGAAGCGTTCTCAAGAGCTTCTGCGGCTTAAAAGCAAAATTTATCTCTAATGAGAAAGATTCTGCCCTCGCCTGCAATATCTTTTACTAGGAAAATGTTCTTTTCCTCTATGCCCATTAATTTGGCCCAGGCCTCCCTGATAATGTGTTTCCCTAGGGGGAATCCCTGAGCGACTCCAATTTTGTATTTGCAATCTTTGAGCCATTTCCCGTTGATTTCTAGGTCTAGCAACTCTTCTCTGGATAGTTTATCTATCCAATTCGTTTGTTTATTCCTCGTAATGTGAGAAGAAGGTGCCTTTGTTGAAGAAGTTTTCTTCATCTTGGATTTGCGCTCAGTTATAAATTTAGACTTCGCACAACTTATATAGATGACAGTAACAAATCATCTTTCAGTATTTTTTTACAAGTTTTAGAACTCGAAGCGGGCACTTTCAACTGTTTCGTATCACAATTGAAGTTCTTCCTTATATCTTCTACGAATGGGGCAAACATATTGGCATCTGCTGTTTTTGAAACCTTTGGTTTCATATCATAATTTTTAAGAATGATTGTCCAGTCATTCTCCGTTTTTCTGTTAGAGAAATATTTTTCTTCAACAATTTCCTGTTTCCTTTTACGGCAGCGGCTACCTTCCGTAAAAACACATTAATGGTATTGGATGATGGGATCCTTTTACCCGTAACCTTTATTTGCTCTTTATCTTGAGTTTTAGAATTGACACCAAACTTCTTCTTTTCCTTTTTTTGATCAATACGATCAGCTTTTATGGTGATTGGTTCTTTACACTCTCCTTTTTTTGCAGTGAGAATCATGTCAATTCTCTGCTCTAATCTTTCATTTGAAGCCTTTAGGGCATCAATTTGTGTGTTGAGTTGGTTTCTCATTACGGAAATCTCAATCTCATGATGCTTCTTCAAGTTTTTAAGCTTGAATCTTTGTTCTTTGAGCTCTTAACAGATGGCATCTAAGTACTCCTGATGAATACTTGTCACTCCATGTGAACTCTTACAATAGGAAACAAGGATAGCCATCAGCCCAGGTCTCCCACAGTACCTTTTGTTGGCATTTCTGCCTTCTTCTATCTTTTTTCTGTTGAATAAAGTCTCTGTACGTGACCAGAATTTTATCAATTCTTGGTCTTGTGAAAAGCAGCCTTGCGGAAGCTGTTAACTTCACATTCTGGTTTGTAGCCTTCCAATACTAGTGAATTAACACTTTCTTGTACTCCAGAGGTCGATAAGTCGGCCTCAATCTCGCAAGTTTCTTCCTCCTTTTTTTGCGTTTGGTGAACCCCATTTTTTTATTGTGTTTCAGAATCGCTAGGTATACAGCATTGATCGTGTGATTCACAGTCCCGTGCTCCATCTCTTTGATTGTCTTATGGGGCTCATATGCCACTCATTGATTAGTGATCATGATAGAAACGGTTTATACATTATTTTGGATTACCTCAAGGAAATAGCAGTATTTCTACTAGTTACAGAAACAAGCAAGGCGCAAGCTGATTCAACATCAAATGCTTCCAAAATAATATTTTCTTTGTTTCTATGTAAATTTCGGTTCATCACTAAAAAGCTCATCTGTTTCAACAAACATTGTTTTTGCCAATTTTTCCATTTTTGAAAGGGGGTTTTCAAAATTTCAAAGCGGGGTTTAAACGGCCATATACCGATTTTTCTTTTTTTTTTATACCCCACATAAAATATTAATGTGAAGAACAACAACGCTTATAACTACAGGAGGTCACAAAGAGACTTAACCCATCTTAAGAGGATTGAGTATTAACCACAGGGGGAAAATTTTTTTAAAATGAAACTAATTTAATTGCAGGAGAAGCATTTTATGATCTATGCTAATAAATTTTTATCGCGGGTTTAAATATGTTTTAATTTGTCTTAAGTTTATTTTTGTCATTCTTTTGATTGTAAAGATATGCAATTCAACTATTAAAGATGTTTAAGACATGCAGGACCAGTAAAAATTCTATGTTATTTTGTTAATCATAAAGAATAAATGAAAAATTTTGATGTAAATTGCTAGAGAATCAAAATATAATCAAATTAAACGGAAAGTTTTAGCTAGAAATTAATTTTAATTTTCTTTCTTCTTTGACAATTTCTGCTAGTTCTCCTTTAATAAACCTGATATTTTCTTCTACTTCCTCTAGATAAAGATCATAAAATTTTATAAATTCATTTTTATCTACTCCTTGTAGTTCATTATCATAAAATCTGGCTTCTTGGGAACCTGATTCTGCTACCAATTCAATAAAACATAACATATTATGCAATGTGAAAACTTCAAAGTTTTCACTTTGTTTTACAATTACTTCATTCATTATATCAACTAAATTCAAATATTTAGAACTTTGCTCATTTTGATCTTCGTTTCTTAGATTATCTTTCATAATATTTCCAATTTCTTTCAAAGTTTTAAAAGATCCTTCGGCAGCTTTCTCGTTGTTAATGTAATTTTCTGCTTCAACGAATAAAAATACCTTAATATATCTAGATTGGTCACTATTACTGTTAAATATCTTTGATATGATTGCTTTCCTGTTAAGATTCCCTTTATTTTCTATTAGGCAATCTAAATCCTCTGTGCCTATTAATTCATCGAAAACTAATATATGTCCGAAAAATATATTCAACTGATCTTTTGTTTTATCCAAAATTCTTTTGACGAGAAACCCAATTTCGTTTTCTTTCAATAGAATATTAAACGCATCGATGACTTCGTATTCTGTATTTCCCATTAAATCTTGCATTCTTTCTGCATATTCCCTGCTTTCCAAATTATTTTCTTGCACTGGATTAATTGTAGTGTTATTATTTAGAGGACACTCCAATAAACCTAGCTCATCTCTTAATAATTTTATTATTTTGCAATTTTCATCTTGACGTAGAGTATTCAAAACTTTCCCCCTCTTTTCTGTGAAAAATCTCACACTTTTATTTGAAAAATCTAAAGAAAAAAAAGCATCTTCGTATAAATCGAAACACTTAGGAGAAATTTCGTCCTTTATTTTTAGACATTGTTTTACTATGTCCAGCATTTCGACTTTGGAAAATTCGAAGTAAAAGTAAGCCTCTTCTATATAAACTAGAACACTGATACATATGATGTCGTCATTCGAATCATACCTAGGTGAAACATATGAATTAGCTATACGTCTGTAGTATTCTGTTTTTAAGAGAGCTTCTTCAATCATATGAAGCATAGATTTTTCCTCATTAATATAAGCTTGAATAGTTTTTTGATGCAAAAATTTGTTTTCGTTATTTGTATTATTTCGGTCATCATTTATTTTTCTGATTCCTTCTATAATGTCCTTAATAATGATATTTTCATTAGAATATATGCATACGTCTGTATCAGCATCCATATATTTTAAAAAGACCTTATATAAATTATGCTTGTCCATAATTTCTATTAATTGTCTTTTATATTCATTAAGAATAATATCTAAAGATTTTCCTTCACAATTAATATCTATAGATCCAATTAACTGATGGTACGTTTTCCTCAAAGTTTAACTTTTTAAAAGAAAAACTTATTTTCTTATTTTCAAAATGCCTTAAGTCTGCAAAACCATAATTTTTAGTAGTATCTAGCATTCGATAATCTCCTCCGTCGATTTTTTGATTGAACCCTTCTGGGATTTCATTACATAGAGATCTATAAATTGCTTGTGTAGAAACAAACATATAGAAGACATGTAAGATGAACATAATGGGGGTAAAGAAAAAATTTATTTATATACAAAAAAATAAATTAAAAATCTTCGATATTTTATAAAACTTCTACAAAAAAATTAAAAGATGTTTAAAATCTATGTAAAAGCTTTTAATATATTTTTTATTTTTTTAATTTACCATTTTTGATTTTGAATTTTTAATTTATTTTTTTGAAAAAAAAAGAAAAATTAAAATTTTAATTAATGTTTTAAAAATTCGAAAAACCAATAAAAAGTTACGGAATTTGCAATATCAATGTCACAATATCTTATTTTGACTCTTATTACCCAGTACAAGTTCTATTTTTGAACTTTGTGGACATCAGATTTTTAATCTGAAATAATATTGATTTAATTAAACACGTGATATCCAAAACAAAACTTCAAATCAAAAAGCGCCTGGAAGATATAACACAGCATAGATGGGAGGAGTTACATGTGAAAACAACTTTCATCAAACATTGTGGAAAAAAACTAATAATGAAAGTTTAGTGTACAAAAATTTGGGTGAAGGATACTTTAGACCCCCCCCCCTTTGAAGCGCTTCAATTTTTTTTTCGAACCCCAAAATTGAAGTGCAAAAAAAAAGAGGAGCAAGAAAGGGACAAAAATTTCTTATCACTTTAAACATTAAAAACAACAAATAAATATATATTCAGATACAAAATGTTATTAGAAACCAAGATATATTTATCAAAAACACTTTTTTATTATATTTATGAAGGGATTATTAGGATAATTTCTTTTAAAAGTAAAAAAATTAAGAAATAGATTTACATCTTTTTCAGTCCGATATCTTGCAGGAATCACTCTTTTTACACCAGCCCATGTTCCTTCAATTGTGTTGGTATGAACACCATTCTCAGGATTTATAAAACCAAGGGAATGGTTAACAGTATAGTGTTCGTATAAGCCTAATTGATTTAAATTTATATACCCTCTCCAACAATCAGTATAAATAATACTTCCGGAATGTACATATTCTTTTATTAATCTTTCGAGAGTCACGGCTTTTCTATTTTTAACTTTAATTAAGACTAAGCCTCGTTCTGTAGTCCTTTCCACCATCCCAAGTATCCATACGCCGTCAACTTTGTGGCCTTTGTTGTATTTTCGCTTTCCGAATTTAGATTCGTCAATCTCCACAATTATACCTGGACCTCCTATTTTTTTATTACCAGTTATATGCTTATTTAAGTTTCTGAAAATTCTATAAATTGTTTTTCGATTGAAACTATGAATTTTTTTAATAGTTTTTATGGCCGTATTTTCAACAAATTTAAATATGACCTGGCATATTATCAGCCAAGGTAATTTAGCTCCATGAAAAGGTTTCTTGTTTGTTATCGTAAATTCTTTTCTGCACCTTTTTGATGTACATCTCACTTGATTTTGTATTCCTATACGTCTTTGTACATTCCCATAACAAAGTAGACAAAACCTTGAATTTAAAGTAGATATAATTACTTCCTCAAGTATTTTCTCAACGTCCTTGTATATTTCTGTCATTTTTAAGGGGGAAAAATGAAAATTATCATAAAATAAAAGAATTTGAATTTAGTTTGAAATTTTAAGTAGACACTTTTTATTTTTAGATATTGGTATAAAATTTAATTTTAAGTCGTTTTATATAATTATTTTGTATTTTTAATGTTTAAAGTGATAAGAAATTTTTGTCCCTTTCTTGCTCCTCTTTTTTTTTGCACTTCAATTTTGGGGTTCGAAAAAAAAATTGAAGCGCTTCAAAGGGGGGGGGTCTAAAGTACCCCACCTCCCAAAAATTTATATAAAAAAATATTAGTTCTTTTTTATAGCATATTTTTGTTCTTTAACTCATACTCTCTTGTTTTCTTATAACTAAATTGAATTGTGTTATTTTTGAAAAAAAGAAGATGTTTTTTAATAATTTTTTGAACTGATTAAAAAAATCATCTAAAAATTATCAGTATGTATATAAACACGATAGCATATGTCAAGGGACAGATCTCCAGTGGTCCTAAGATTGCCCTGGAGACCAGAGAATACCATGCTGTAGGTACTCTCCTTCTTCTCTCCAATTATGTTTTGGAGGGAAATACTTTATTTTCCCTCCCACAAACATAAAAGAAAATCATACCCATAAGGGTATGAAGAAGTTAAATAAAACATTAAGTAAAACTAACTCTTCTCGGACTGCTGGGCAACCAGTAGTCCACAATGGTGGTAACGGTGAAGAGGATATGAAAGATGAAATCGATGAAATCTGTTCCTATGTGAAAAAACTGAGTCTACAAAACAGATGGACAGAATTTACCGGCGAAGATCTAAGTAAAGCCGAAGACTTTCTCTCCCAGTTTAGAGAAGTAGAAGATATCTATGAGCAAGCCAAGACGCTGGATATCGTAAAGTCCAAACTAAAAGGAAAAGCGTTGCGATGGTATAAGGCCTTCGAAGGTGAGGAGATAACAGATTTCGATACATTCAAATCCCAATTTCATAAGAAATACATAAAAGAAAAACTACTCGAAGATAAAACTGATAAGTTTATGCACTTGTACGTACAAGGTCCAAAGGAAAGCGATATCATGAGTTACGCTTACGACCTCAAGAGTTGTGCAAAGAAAAGCACTGAATACTTTAACCGATCAAAGATTGCGATAGGAAGAAACTCCCCAGATACGTTGAAGGAATCTATATTAGACACCAAGGACTGGATAGAGTTATTAGATCTGGTAGAAGAAAAGGAAACTTTTATGAATAATTATCTAAAAAAGAAAACCAAGTGGCCCAAAATTCCACGTAACGAAGCACCCTTGCAGGAAAAGAAAGTGATTAAAACTTTCACAAAGAAGGCAGAAGAAGGAAATACTGCATTACTCCTGAAGGTAGGTAGAGTGGATAAATCGAAAACTAAAGACATGCGACCAAGAATTAAACTATATTCCGAAAAAGAAATTATTTCCGCACTAATCGACACAGGTGCCCAAATAAACCTGATTAGTAAAAACACTGTCCAACGCCTGGGCCTAGAAACAACAAATGTCAGTCTAAACATTGAAGGAGTAGGAGGAAGTGTAAGATCAGAAAAAAAGGTGGAATTCATGATTAAAAAACCTAAAAACAAGAAGAGCAACAGAGTGGAGGCTTATGTAGTTGAGAACTTGCCAGAAGACCTCATTATAGGTATTGGAGATGCCGTTTCACTAAACTTGTTAAAGATGCTTGATAAAATGGAAAGCGCTGTTATAACGAAATCAGTATGTACAACAACTTCAGTTAATAATAAAACACTTATAACTGATGTCGGAGATGAAACATTACTACAAGTTGAAAAGGAAAAGTTCAATAAACTTATTACGGAGTATTCAGAAATTTTTTTAAATGGAGATCAACAATCAAGTCTAGACATTGAACATGCTATAGAAATAACAAATGACGTCTCTGAAATAAAAAATATTCAATATAGAAGATCTCCGGACCAAAATATGATCATAGAAGAAAAAGTTCAGGAGTTTTTGAAGAAAGGAGTTATCGAAAGCAGCGATTCAGATTATACATCCCCAGTTGTATTAGTCAAGAAACCGGACGGCGATCTAAGATTTTGCATTGATTATAGGAGACTGAACAAAATCACTAAGAAAATGATTTACCCAATACCTCTTATAGAAGAAACTATTGAAGAGCTACAAGGAGCGTCTATATTCACTGTATTAGATTTAGAATCGGGATATCATCAAATAAGAATCCGACAAAAAGATAGATATCTTACAGCTTTTAGAAGCAGATCAGGGACTTTTCAGTGGGTTAGGATGCCATTCGGGCTTGTAAATGCGCCCTTTACTTTTCAAAAGATAATGAATTCAATACTATCTCCCCATTTACATAAATTTGTACAAGTATACCTAGATGATATAATGATATATTCAAGATCGGTTAAAGAACATCTAGAACACACGGAAGCAGTGTTTAAAATATTAGACAAATTAAAACTGAAAGTCAATCAAAAAAAATGCAAGATTGCTAAAAATTCAGTAAAATTCTTAGGTTATATGATAAACAAAGATGGAATAAGCATACCATTAGAACAACAAACCAAATGTTTACGACTTAAAGTTCCGAAGACTCTCAAAGAAACTAGGGCTTTTATCGGATTTATTAATTACTTTAGGAAATTTATAAAAAACTACACAGATATAATGGCCCCGATTTATGAATGCTTGAAAAAAGGAAAATTTGAGTTTTCTGAAAGTGCTAAACAAAGTGTAACCAAAATAAAAGAGATTATCACGAGCTCTCCAGTCCTTAAACTACCAGATTTTAACAGAAAGTTTATTTTATATACAGATGCATCTAATTTATACATAGGAGCAACACTAATGCAGGAATACGAGGGAATAGAAATGCCAGTATATTTTATATCAAGGAAATTAAATACGGCAGAAATCATTTATACAGTAACCGAAAAAGAGTGTCTTGCTATAATATGGAGCATAACACAATTCAGAATATATCTTACCAATACATTTATAATCCGTACAGATCACCAAGCGCTTAAATGGCTACTGAGTTTTAAAGAGAGTACAGGGAGATTAATGAGATGGATTCTAACTTTAGAAAATTACTCTTACGAAATTGAGTATATTAAAGGAAAAGATAATGTTATTGCAGATGGATTGACCAGATTTGTCCATACAGTAAATAAGGACCAGGTTGATGAACTATCCGTTTCAGAAAAAAAAGAACTTATTCTAAAGTGTCACGAAGAATGTGGGCATGGGAGTATATTTCCAACATACACGCTAATCCTACAGAAAGCGCAATGGAAAGGTATTTACGCAGATATAAGAAAAGAAATAGAAAATTGCCAAGTATGTCTGAAATTTAATCCTAAAAGAATACCCAAAGAGTATCATAGGATTCAACTGAAAGAACCATTTTCTCTAGTTGGTATCGATATAGTAGGCCCATTGCCTAAGTCAGAAAATGGAAAGATTTATATAATTGTAGCTACCGATTACATAACTAGATGGTGTGAAGCTAAGGCCGTGAAGAATAAAACAGCCAAAACAGTAGCCAAATTTATTTTTGAAGAGATCATATGCAGACATGGTCCACCGAACGAACTACTTTCAGATAGGGGACTCGAATTTTTGAACTCTACAGTAAAAGAATTATGTAGAATTTTTCATGTGCGAAAATCTTTTACTTCGTCTTACCATCCTCAATGTAATGGTACAGTTGAAAGAACCAATCAATCGCTGGTAGCTAAACTGGCCAAAATAACTAATGAAAGATGGAAAGAATGGGACGAATATTTAGAACTAGCACTATATGCTTATCGTATTTCTCCAAGGAAGAAAACGGGATTTTCACCATTTGAATTATTGTATGGACGTAAGCCACAAGAAGGGGATCAGACTAACCAAGAGATAATACCCATGGAACCTAATCTACTGATATTTGAAAGATTAAACCAAACTCGAGAAATAATGCTTCAAGCAGAGAGAGAAGCACGGGAAAGAGAAATGGGAAATGTGAAAGAACAGGCTTTTAAAGTAGGGGATATAGTACTGAGGAGAAAACCTCCAATCAATATAAAAAATAAACTGGACAGTAAATTTGAAGGACTTTACACTATAACTAAGATAGGAAAAAAGGGTGCTTATGAAATAACTAGTCCAAATAATGTTGTTTTCTCGGTGAATCAGAAAGATTTAAAAAAAATGGATTTTGAAAAGGAAACTTGGGAGCCGATAAGGAAGGGGGGAGTGTCAAGGGACAGATCTCCAGTGGTCCTAAGATTGCCCTGGAGACCAGAGAATACCATGCTGTAGGTACTCTCCTTCTTCTCTCCAATTATGTTTTGGAGGGAAATACTTTATTTTCCCTCCCACAAACATAAAAGAAAATCATACCCATAAGGGTATGAAGAAGTTAAATAAAACATTAAGTAAAACTAACTCTTCTCGGACTGCTGGGCAACCAGTAGTCCACAGCATATATACAGTCAAGAGTCCTTAAAATGACTTTAGAAAGCCTAACTATGTCAGCCAGACATGGGCTTGATACAGATCAGGAAGGGGGTTTTGAGAGCCCAATGAGTGAATCTCAGAAGGAAGTCCTGGAACTGTCAGATGAGACTGTAAGCGTATCTTGTGAAAATTAATTAATAAGCCGAATATTATACCCAAATTAATTATATATAATCTATAAGTTAAAAAAATGTCTTTTGTAAGTACAAATATGTAAAAATAAAATATATTTACAAATTTAATCAGCAACGGCTTATATTATTCTATTAAACATCATATATATAAATAAAAACTAAAAAACTTTTATTGTTATTAAAGAAAAGCCACCCAGCAAATAAAAACTTCAACAGCCTTAGAAAAAAAAACTAAAAAACTTTTATTGTTATTAAAGAAAAGCCAACCAGCAAATAAAAACTTCAACAGCCAATAACTTGTGATACACACCAGCATACCATAAAGGCCTTGCTTGTAGGAGAAAAAATATCCCTTAGGATTAGAACCAAAACATTCCTGTCTTGACCTGCGTTCAGCAGGGTTCTAAGAGAATAACACGCCTGGTCCACTCGTCAGTTAAGAACCTAACTAGTTCAACGTAAATGCTACGGCACCAGCAGCTTGCCATACCTTCCCCAGTTAAAAGTGTGTTTTTTTTTTCTTCTAGATTTCTCTAGATCTGTTCTGGCTTACAAGCCTTTCCTTTTCTCGTATAACGATATATCGTTGTACAATCATCTTGTCTAAGAACTCTACTCTTACAAGTAGAGACTTCCTTTTATCAAAAGAAGCTTTGATGACATTGATGTTACCAATAATCATCTTAACTAGCTCCTCTTTTGTTTGAGTTGAAGATCTCAACTTAGATTTTTTTATTCTCATATAGAGATCTTGTGTTAGAGAGCGTCGGACAGTCTAACAAGAAGTGTTCAAGGTCTTCTCAAACTCCCTCACATAGGAAACAATGAGTCCTATAAAAAGGAGAAATACTGTTGGCATTAGCCAAAGCAGAAGACCATCTGACTAAATTACACCGAAGCCTGGTGTAATTCCTGATCTGCCAGTTGTTTACTTTTGATAGTATGTGCTTAATCTGCGAATCACAGATTCCATACTTATCTGCTATTAGAGCACCTAAAGTGGTGTTGTAGGAACCCCTTGCCTTAAGTACCTCTAAAATCTTGTTCTTGCCTATAATGTAGGCAATGCTTTCATAATCGTTCCCGATATTTATATTACACCAACGTCTAGTTCTTAAGCTCCAAGTTGTTTTCCTTTCCCTCGAAGGTTGGTTAATAAATTCCGAGATAATGGTTTTATTGTGTTTCCACTTCCTTAATGCCCTAAATCTACTTAGTGCCGCCTGTATGTGAACTCTAATCATACAGAGTTGTCCATTATCCTATCTAATGGCACTATTTTTGTTCGAAATATCATTCGGATCGCTTTTCTTGGGATTCTATTGATCCCACCAGACCTTATACTAGACATCCCCCATAATTCACTTCCGTACATTAGTGAGGGAAATAGCACATTTTTTATGTATATACCTTTAAAAGCTATATTTATTACTTTATTTAGAAGCTTTGGTTTCAAGACTTTTAAAGCTTTTTTGCCTCTGAAGGCTCCATCTCTGACTAAGTGTTCTTCTAAAGTAGATCTTTTTTATAAGAACACCCAAATACCTGTATTCGGCGACTTCACCGATTTTTCAAAGGTCAGTCCTGATAGCGACATCTACCGACTCGGATCTATTATTGGCATCCCATACTAAGATACCACTTTTGTCACAGTTGATCATCATACGATTCTCAACTGCCCATCTGCTGATTTGACATACTTTGTGTTTCAGATCAGCAAGAGTATTGCCTAGAACTACGATGTCATCTGCGAACATCAGCCCAGGCAGGCTTATATTTGAGCGAGGAACGCTCACTCCCGTTATGCCGTCAAAAATATCATTTATGAATAAATTGAACAGCGTAGGAGAACAGATCCACCCCGTCTCACACCTTTTTTGTAGAGAAATCCACTACTTGTGTCTCCGTTTATACGGATTCTCATCTTAGTATTTCCATAGATATCTTTCAATGTGTTTATAAGATATCTTGGAATACTATATCTTTCTAGCTTATTGTATAGTAGCTCATGGCTAACATTGTCGTAAGCTTTTTCAAAGTCAATAAAACATAGAAATGTTTGATGACTTCGAAATTCTCTTCTTTTAACCACCTCCAGCAAGGTTGCAATCTGATTCATACATTCTTCTCCTGCTCTAAATCCGGCTTGAAAAGGAGAAAGAATGTTCTTTTCTTCAACAAACTGTGTAAGTCTGTCGTTTACTGTTTAAAAGTAAATTTTGCTTATTGTGTTAATTAGCGCAATTCCTCTATAGTTGTTGAGATCTAGCACATCTCCTTTTTTATGGAATCAAATCATGTCAGCAGCACTCCAGCTAACAGGAGGGCTGTCTCCTGTTAGTATTCTGTTGAACTCGTTCACAAGGAACAGAGGTAGCTTTTTATCTACTAAACTAGGTTTAAGTAGTACTTGTATAACTCGGTTTGAATCCCATCCGGTCCAGCTGCCTTGTTATTGCCACAGTTATTAGTGGCTCTCAATAATTCCTCCATAGATGTTCTCTGGAGTATCCCTTTCGATATTTTTTTGATAGACATTTTCAACGTCTGAAATTGAGTTAGCTAGATTAGCTTAAAAGTCATTGGCCATCCCTAACTTCTTTTTATGCTCGTTATGAGCCATGCCTGATACATCTTTCAAGCAAACATTGTCTTATCTAACAGTGACGTTAGAAGAACTTTTCAACCATTTCAAGAAGTCTCTGGATCTGTTACTTTTATAGAACTTAATGCCCTTGAAGGCCCAAAGTTTGGCTCGATCTTTCCGAACTTTTATCTTTGTTGCCTCAATCTTATCCTTCAGTAACATGTACCTATGCACAGACGTTACGGACCTATTCGTTAGCATACGCTTAGTAGCATATCTAAAACTTTTAAAGACATTTACGTGTCTCCATCTGATGGGCAGTCCTTTGAATGTCTCCACTTTACTGTATATCTTGGAGGATATACAAACGTCTTTTAAAACTCTAGAGAGTTCATCTAGTGTGGATGTTTTTTCATTCAACTTTCTTGAAAGCTTAGCTTCCATTCCTGGATGCTCAAGTTTCTTCCTAACGTAGGCAAATGACCGTTCTCTCACTGGAGAAGAAAGAGATATCATTCTCTTCAGCAAGAGATGATCACTTACCGTCCATCTTCGAGAAATTGTTACTTTCTCGTTGTCCTGAATTAAGACCCTAAATATCGTATCAATACGTCTTTTAGAGACTTGTCCATCACTCAGGATTCTTGTCCCTGGTAATCTGTTATAGTTTATTGTAGGGCTTAACCCTGCGATAGCAAGCTTCTTTTTGAGGGAAGAATCACTAGTATTCATATCCCCCATCACTACAATCTCCTTGTAGTTTCTTTTATCCTTCTCAATACTAAGAAGGTTAATTACTTTACTTAGAGTTTCGGTCTTTAACTCTCTCTCTTGTGGAACGTAAACATTGATTATTAAGACCTTTGTCCATCCCGTGTTAGTTTTGAATTCAACGACAGTTTGTAGAATATTGTCGTCATCCCCCTTTTTGGAACATCTTACTGCCCCGTCTTTTCTGACTAGAGTCATTAGACCTGGCCGATTCTTTCCTATGGCTGGTGTCTCCACCACCATATACTTTTCTAGTCTCGTAGAACCTAAGTATTTCTTCCAAGTTTCTTATAGACACAAGACTGTTGGCTTTTCTACTTTAAGGAGGATTTCCAAGTCCTCCTTCTTTCCGTAGAAATGGTTGATGTTAAGACTATAGAGCTTGGCCTTCTCTATGGACTTGCATCTTCTTTTATTCTCCACCCTATCACGAGTTGGAATTTCTTTTAATATTTCTAGGCCAAGTGTATCCATGGCTTCAGAAATTTCTTTTTTTCTTGACCTTCTGACTACGCAGAAGGTGAAGTTAGCATCTTTTCTGCGATGCTTTCTGGTATAGATAAGAGAGTCCGATAATCCCGTTGACACTCTGTCTAACTGTTGTCGGAGTTCTTCTCCATTGATATGGTTGGCCATTGTTTTAACTAGACACAACCCCTTTTGAATGCTTGTTCTCAGCATTCTAGCTTTTACCATGATATAGACATGAGATTTAAATCTCAGTTTACATCCATTACTTTTATTAGTAAAGTTACTAACTTTTGGTGAATTGTTGGGTAGACAATTAATTTTGGTACAGCTAAGAAGCCGTATAACTTGTTTTTTATTAAAATATATATTATTTATTAAAAGTCTTTTAATAATGGCATTTTTATCACTGTTCATTGTGATGTTTACTATCAACTTTCCTGTCTTTCCCGAGATGCTCAAAGTATAACTCGGATAGAAAGAACTCTTCATGGCTTACTGTAGGCTTGTCAGATAGACCGTTTTTTATAACTTTTATTGCCTTATCGACAGGCACATACTTCCTCCAATTTTGACGAAGATCGGAGAATATTTTCGTCAAAGCTGATCTGTTCCTAGAGAAATAATTGCCTACTTCGTTTTCGGCAACTAATACTCTTACATTTTCTGAAGCGTTCTCAAGAGCTTCTGCAGCTTGAAAGCAGAATTCATCTCTAATGAGAAAGATTCTGCCCTCGCCTTCAATATCTTTTACTAGGGGAATGTTCTTTTCCTCTATGCCCATTAATTTGGCCCAGGTCTCCCTGATAATGTGTTCCCCTCGGGGGAAACCATGAGCGACCACAATTTTGTATTTGCAGTCTTTGAGCCTCTTTCCGTTTATTGCTAGGTCTAGCAACTCTTCTCTGGATAGTTTATCTATCCAATTTGTTTGTTTCTTCCTCGTAATGTGAGAAGAAGGTGCCTTTGGTAAATATGTTTTCTTCATCTTGGATTTGCGCTCAGTCATAGATTTCGACTTCGCACAACCTTTTATAGATGACAGTAACAAATAATCTTTCAGTATTTTTTTACAAGTTTTAGAACTTGAAGCGGGTACTTTCAACTGTTTCGTATCACAGTTGAAGTTCTTTTTTATACCTTCTAGGAATAGGGCAAACCTATTGGCATCTGCTGTTTTTGAGGCATCAGCTTTTTTTGAAACCTTTGGTTTCATATCACAATTTTTAAGAATGATTGTCCAGTCATTCTCCGTCTTTTCTGTTAGAAGAATATTTTTCTTCAACAATTTCCTGTTTCCTTTTACGGCAGCGGTTACCTTCCGTAAAAACACATTAATGGTATTGGATGATGAGATCCTTTTACCCGTAACCTTTATTTGCTCTTTATCTTGAGTTTTAGAGAAGACACCAAACTTCTCCTTTTCCTTTTTTTGATCAGTACGATCAGCTTTTTTTGTTATTGGTTCTTCACACTCTCCTTTTTTTGCAGTGAGAATCATGTCAATTCTCTGCTCTAATCTTTCATTTGAAGCCTTTAGGGCATCAATTTGTGTGTTGAGTTGGTTTCTCATTACGGAAATCTCAATCTCGTGCTGCTTCTTCAAGTTTTTAAGCTTGAATCTCTGTTCATTGAGCTCTTCACAGATGGCATCTAAGTACTCCTGATGAATACTTGTCACTCCATGTGAGCTCTTACAATAGAAAGCAAAGCTAGCCATCAGCCCAGCTCTCCCACAGTACCTTTGGTTGGCATTTCTGCCTTCTTCTATCTTTATTCTGTTGAATAAAGTCTCTGTTCGTAACCAGAATTTTATCAATTCTTGGTCTGTGTGAATAGCAGCCTTGCGGAAGCTGCTAACTTCACATTCTGGTTTGTAGCCTTCCAATACTAGTGAATTAACACTTTCTTGTACTCCAGAGGTCGATAAGTCGGCCTCAATCTCGCAAGTTTCTTCCTCCTTTTTTTTGCGTTTGGTAAACCCCATTTTTTTAGACAAAACTTCGGTATTCATTTAAGACGAACATTTATTTGTTCTTATTTTTTGGTTCGATCCTCACTGAAGAGATTTTTTTTAATTTTTTAACCCTGGCGTCCGCTCCGAACTGTGACAATTATTATCGCGGGTTAGAATTTGAGAATTTGTCTTAAGTTTATTTGTATCATGATTTTGACTGTAAAGATATGCAATTTAATGATTTATGATGTTTAAAACATGCAGGACCAATAAATTCTATGTTATTTTGTTAATCATAAGAAAAAATGAAAAATTTTGAATGTAGATATTTATAGTGTCGTGGCCAGTACAGGGGCCACAAAATATGATACAATTATCGCATGATGATTGGCCAATTAAAATATATAAATTCATGCTGGAAAGAGAGGATGGAAAATATATATAAACAATTTAACGACATATAAAATAAAAAATAAATCAAATTAAAATAAAGTTTAGCTAGAAAACATTTTTATTTTCTTTCTTCTTTGGCAATTTCTGCTAGTTTTTCTTTAATCGTATTGATATCTCCTTCTACTTTCTTTGGATCAAGATTATGCATTTTTATGAATTCATCTGTAGATATTCCACTTTTTTATATGTAATAAATGTGTCTTCGTTGAAACTTGAATTGACTAATAATTGAATAAAATTGGTCATATTTAGTATTCTAAAAACTTCAAAGTTTTCACTTTGTTTTACAATTACTTCATTCATTATATCAACTAAATTCAAATATTTAGAACTTTGCTCATTTTGATCTTCGTTTCTTAGATTATCTTTCATAATATTTCCAATTTCTTTCAAAGTTTTAAAAGATCCTTCGGCAGCTTTCTCGTTGTTAATGTAATTTCCTGCTTCAACAAATAAAAATATCTTAACACATCTATATCGGTATTTATTACTGCTAAATATCTTTGATATAATTTCTTCCCTGTTAAGATTCCCTTTATTTTCGATTAGGCAATCTAAATCCTCTGTTTCTATTAATTCATCGAAAACTAATATATGTCCGAAAAATATATTCAACTGATCTTTTGTTTTATCCAAAATTCTTTTGACGAGAAACCCAATTTCGTTTTCTTTCAATAGAATATTAAACGCATCGATGACTTCGTATTCTGTATTTCCCATTAAATCTTGCATTTTTTCTGCATATTTCCTGCCTTCCAAATTATTTTCTTGCACTGGATTAATTGTAGTGTTATTATTTTGAGGACACTTCAATAAACCTAGCTCATCTCTTAATAATTTTATTATTTTGCAATTTTCATTCTGACGTGTAGTATTCGGAATTTTCAGACTTCTTTCTGTGAAAAATCTCACACTTTTATTAGAATAAGATGAAGAAAAAAAAACATCTTCGTATAAATCGAAACACTTAGGAGAAATTTTGTTCTTTTCTTTTAGACATTGTTTTACTATGTCCAGCATTTCGACTTTGGAAAATTCGAAGTAAAAGTAAGCCTTTTCTATATAAACTAAAACACTGATACATATATCCCCACTCAATTCCTTTTTATATTCAACATATGAATTAGCTCTACATCTGTAGTATTCTGTTTTTAAGGGAGCTACTTCGATCATATGAATCATAGATTTTTCCTCATTAATATAAGCTTGAATAGTTTTTTGATGCAAAAATTTGTTTTCGTTATTTGTATTATTTCGGTCATCATTTATTTTTCTGATTCCTTCTATAATGTCCTTAATAATGATATTTTCATTATAATTTATGCATTCGTCTGTAACAGCATCCCTATATACTAAAAAGACCTTATATAAATTATATTTGTTCATAATTTCTATCAATTTTCTTTCATATTCATTAAGAATAATATCTAAAGATTTTCCCTCACAATTAATATTTAATGATTCTGGTATTTCTGAATTTTTATTCTTCTCAAAGTCTAATATTTTAAAAGAAAAACTTAATATCTTATTTTCAAAATGCCTTAAGTCTGCATAACCATAATTTTTAGTAGTATCTACCATTCGATAATCTCCTCCTTCGATTTTTTGATTGACCCCTTTCGTGGTTTTATTACATAGAGGTCTATAAATTGCTTGTATAGAAACAAACATATAGAAGACATGTAAGATGAACATAATGTGGGGTAAAGAAAAAATTTATTTATATACAAAAAAATAAATTAAAAATCTTCGATATTTTATAAAACTTCTACAAAAAAACTAAAAGTTGTTTATGATTTATGTATAAGCTTTTAATACATTTTTTATTTTTTTAATTTACCATTTTTGATTTTGAATTTTTTATTTATTTTTTTGAAAAAAAAAGAAAAATTAAAATTTTAATTAATGTTTTGAAAATTTAGAAAACCAATAAAAAGTAACGAAATTAGCAATATCAATGTCACAATATCTTATTTTGACTCTTATTACCCAGTACAAGTTCTATTTTTGAACTTTGTGGACATCAGATTTTTAATCTGAAATGAATATTGAGGGTGAAGGATACTTTAGACCCCCCCCTTTGAAGCGCTTCAATTTATTTTTCGAACCCCAAAATTGAAGTGCAAAAAAAAAGAGGAGCAAGAAAGGGACAAAAATTTCTTATCACTTTAAACATTAAAAATAACAAATAAATATATGCTTTTATACAAAAATTAATTTTAGATTTAGTTATAATAATCATTTGAAGTATTGTGTCTTTTTTCACCCTTCTTATTTTGTCAAATTTTTTTTAATTGTTGGTTTATTATGAAAGTAGATTTTTGAAGAAAATCTACTTTAATAATAAACCAACAATTGAAATTATAAATATTATTTATAAAAGAAAATTTAAATAAATGTTCAACGATCTACACATATTGTTAAATCAAAAAATTTAATTTAAATATGTTAAGTTATAAAGAATTATATAGTTTTATGGTTATAAGCTTTTTTTAAATTAAATTTCGTATACAAATATATATTTATTTGGTATTTTTACTGTTTGAAGATGCAAGTAATTTGAGTACTAATGATTGCTTCTCCTTTATTTTGCACTTCGTTTTTGGGGTTCAAAATTATAAAGTGAACACTCTCAGAGGGGAGCGTTTTTGTCCCCAATTCTAAAAAATCAGAAGGGCAAAATTAGCTTATTGGTTTATATTATTGTAAAAACTTGTATTAAAATATAATTGTGTACATAAATATATATTTATTTATTGTTTTTAATGTCATAAGTGCTTAGTAATTTTTGTCCCCTTCGTGCTCCTCTTTTTTTTTGCACTTCAATTTTGGGGTTCGAAAAAAAAATTGAAGCGCTTCAAAGGGGGGGTCTAAAGTACCCCACCTCCGAATATTGATTTAATTAAACACGTGATATCCAAAACAAAACTTCAAATCAAAAGCGCCTGGAAGATATAACACAGCATAGATGGGAGGAGTTACATGTGAAAAAAACTTTCATTAAACATTGTGATAAAAAAACTAATAATGAAAGTTTAGTGTACAAAAATTTATATAAAAAATATTAGTTCTTTTTTATAGCATATTTTTGTTCTTTAACTCATGCTCTCTTGTTTTCTTATAACTAAATTGAATTGTTTTATTTTTGAAAAAAAGAAGATGTTTTTTAATAATTTTTTTAACTGATTAAAATAATCATCTAAAAATTAACAGTATGTATATAAACACGGAAGCATATATACAGTCAAGAGTCTTTAAAATGACTTTAGAAAGCCTAACTATGTCAGCCAGACATGGGCTTGATACAGATCAGGAAGGGGGTTTTGAGAGCCCAATGAGTGAATCTCAGAAGGAAGTCCTGGAACTGTCAGATGAGACTGTAAGCGTATCTTGTAAAAAATAATTAATAAGCCAATATTATACCCAAATAAATTATATATTTATATTCCAACGATATCTTATGGTAGTATAACATAGAATTTTGCGACCCAATATAGGATATTATAAAATTAGTTATAACATCTTGATCTTAAGATATCTCATGATTTTACGAGATAAAATTAATTTTAATAAAGGATAGTTTTAGAAAAGCTTACATTTAATATATGATAATATTGGCAAACCTGTTCAGGAGATGATTAGACCACCTTCAATTAAAACGAAATATATATATATATATATATATATATATCTGATTGTTATGTTAGTATCTTTCTATTAGAGAAAATATTTTATATCTGATCGTATAATATATACTCGTTAAATCAGTAGTAGATCAAAAAAAGTAAAAAGGACTCAACATTTTGAACTAATATTTCTTGTATTTTTTTATATAGAAACCTCATTAATAACAATTTCTAATATATATAAAAAATACTTTTTTGTTTAATATTTTGTTTTCGATATTTCTAGAATTTATCCTTATACATCTGTTTTAAATTAAAAGCAAATTGAGAATTAGGAATATTTATAAATACTTCTTAATTAAAAATATTCATTGTTAATCGTATAGTGTTATAACATTAAATATGATAACGTTTTTAATTTTCACATTTTTTATATCAGTATATAGAAGGGACATATAAAATCTTAAACATTCTAAAAGTTTTAATAAATTATCTATTTAAATTCTCATAATCATAAAAAAAAAACTAGAATAATCATCAAAATATTCTTGTTTACACATATTACACAATTCATCAGACTGATGCTCTATGAATAATATTAGTAAGTAGGATTATTTAAATACTCGAAATGTCTAAAATTACACCTTTATTCTAAGTAAAACTGTTTCCAAATAATCTAATATTCTTATGTTTAATCTTAATTCTAATATCCCCTTTGATAATTGATACATTTATTCAGATAATGGTATACTTATATCTATAGAAGTTTTCGCATACATTCATCATAATGATTATGTAATAATCATACTTATGTTTGATTGGCAATAATTAGGTATAAATGCGATCATTAAAATCATTATTTTCTAAGGACTAGAAATATATGACCGGAGAAACCTTATGTTTATCAATCAATAGATTATATGACTAATTTTGGGTAAAGGACATGTAGCGGAAGTGCTTCTATTATAATTATAGAAAAAAGCTGCATTACAATTCTTGTGACGGCCCGTGTTTTTTCACTGTTAATGTAATTTTTTTATGTTATGCTCATGATCTTATTTATCAGTAATGATTATTATACAATTTAATACTTCGGAAATTTGAGTATTCATCTGTATTCCAACTTTTCAACTTCTCGCGACACGTGGGATGCGCAAGCGCTATAAGGTCTTGTCCATTGAAGTTGGTATAACTAACGGTACTCAAATTTCTGAAGTATATAATGCGTATAATAATCATTTGCTGATAAAAAAGATCATGAGCATAAAATATAAAGATTATTACACTAGCAGAAAAAAATTGACTGCTTTGGATTAGATATTTTATAATACTCTATTTTTAAAAATACTATATATTCCGCAAATTTTCATTGTCATTCCAACTTAACTTATCTCTTTATTGCACCAATCCAATCTTTGATTTATCATTGCCCATAAACAAAAAAATTTGGACCTTCGGACCGAAATTCACCTTTTTTTGATGTCTTCAAATTTTCATTTTTTCACCCCAAAAAATGAAATTCCAAAAGTTGAGGAAGAAAACAAAAAAAGAATAAAAGCTTTAAATATTTAATTTTTCATCATAAATTACGTTAAAACAACTTATTACTGGATGAGTATTATAGTTTTTTATTAACATGTACCTCACTAAATACCTATTAATTAATTTCCTTGTTCTACATCTGTATGGTATATGCTGTTTTAAACCAGACCATGTTCCTTCGATAGTATTAGTATGTATTCCTGTCTCGGGATCTTAAAAATATTTAGAGTGGTTTACAGTGTGGTGACTATAACCTTCATTTTGAATGCCCGTATATCCCTTCCAACAGTCAGAATATAATTTGCTACCTTCTTTTACACTATTTTTAATGTGAAATTTTAACGTACTTTTAGTATGATCACTAACTTGAAATAATATGACTCTTTTTTTACCATCTCTTTCAACTACTCCAAAGAGCCAAACTCCTCCTACTGGATGTCCACGATTATATTTATTCTTTCCAATCTTTGACTCATCCATTTCAACTGTTTCACCAGGATTTCCAATATATTTAATGTTTTGGTAGAATTTTTTAACTAGTACTTCACTAGTTTTTTTCAATATTCTCCATATAACTTTTTTATCAATTCTGGTTACGTATGAAATAGTATCCACACTACATTTTGATAACCAGAGGTCAATAACCTCGACAAATTTCACTTTAGAAATTTTTACATGACTAAATATTGTACCTTTCCAAACATTAATATGCTTTTTATATAGTGGACATAT
The DNA here is from genome assembly GCF_036630325.1 of Vairimorpha necatrix. Lineage (NCBI taxonomy): Eukaryota > Fungi > Microsporidia > Nosematidae > Vairimorpha > Vairimorpha necatrix. The sequence goes on along the minus strand of NC_088825.1, from coordinate 58,842 downwards.
TTTATTTGTACATTTCATATATTCATACTTATTTTTTGTGTATGATGTAAGCTCTTCGTTGCATTTTTTACAACCGCTAAGTTGTAAAGATTTTATTTGTTGTATTATTTTCTCTTCAATCTCTCTTTTCCTCAACTTTTGGAATTTCATTTTTTGGGGTGAAAAAATGAAAATTTGAAGACATCAAAAAAAGGTGAATTTCGGTCCGATCAACCAAAAAATTTTATTTAATATTTTAAGAGGGAAATTTAAAATAAACAAAATATAGAAAAGAGCGTAGATTTTGAATTGAAAGGATTTAATAGCAAAAATAAAACAAATTTTTAGCATAAATTAATTGGCTAAAGTCCGCTTTAACGGAAAAATTTCGATATAGGGTTTTTTTTTGATTTTTTTGCCCCCTTTTTAAAAAAATGGAGGAGAGAATTCAAACAAGAGAAAAACTTGAAAATATATACTATGAATTGAAAATAGAAAAAGCGAAACGCAAATGTGAATCTTGTGGGTCAGAAATGAAAATAAAGGACAAAAAAGGCATGATCCTGAGATGTAAATGGACTAAATGCAAATTTAATGTTTCTGTATGGAAAGATACTTTCTTTCAGAATTCTAGACTAGACCATATTACAGTATTGCAGATACTTAATATGTGGATTCTAGGATATTCTCGTAAGTCTATCTGTCAAATCCTAGGTTGTTCTCGGCAATCAATATCTAGTATACTAAAAAAGTTAAAAGAAATTAATATTTATGAGACATATCTGGCCAGTATCGGAATTATGGGTGGTAATAATACTATTGTAGAAATTGATGAATCTAAGATTGGTAAAAATAAATATAATAGAGGCCAACCAGTAAAAGGTTTCTGGTGTTTTGGTATGGTCAAACGTACCATACAACGCCGAATTATATTTATATATATTGAGAAAAGAGACCAAATAACGCTAACTAATCTTTTGTTAAAGTATGTAGACAGAAATAGTACAATTTATAGCGATATGCGGAGAGCCTACCGTAATCTGGGCTTAATATTTAACCAACATCTGATGGTAAATCATTCTCTAAACTTTAGAGACCCAATAACCGGAGTTCATACCAATACCATAGAAGGTAATTGGCGCTCTTTAAAAAATTCTATTCCAAATAGAAACAGATCTGCTCGTAGTGCTAAACTTTATTTATTCAGGTATATGCTACAAAGGAACTCTTCTGCCCCGGTTTTCCACGCATTATTAAATTATTTATTTTATTTGTTATTTTTGTTTCTTCCTCAACATTTTCTCTCCTCCATTTTTTTAAAAAAATGGCAAAAAAATCAAAAAAAACCCTATATCGAAATTTTTCCGTTAAAGCTGACATTAGCCAATTAATTAAAAAATATACAATTAAAAACTAAACAAAAATGTTAATTACTCTTTGTTCAATGATCTTTATTTGAAATTTATTATTAATTTTTCTTTGTCTACAGAGTAACAACTCAATTAAAAAGATGACCAGATAATATTTTTTGAAATTTAATACGGCCTTTAAATTTTTTAAATTCTCTTGACATTTTTGAAGAAATTCAAAATTTAATTAAATTTTTACTAAAAATCAATCGTAATGTCAAAATAAAATATTTTTTCCAAAATAATAGTTACAGTTGTAAAATTTAAAAAGTTTAGGAATTCATTAGTTCTAAACTATATTATTATTGTGTACATATATATTAATATTTTAAAATCTTATTTGCATTCTGCAGAAATCTAAACATTTCTGGAAGCATACATTCAGTCTAATGTGATGAAGAAAACTTCAGAGTCCATCTCTTTGGAACGACGAACAAGATACGATAAAGATTATGCAGGAGAGGAGGAAGTAACTAGAGCTTTAAGCGCACTAGCGAATATGGCGACTGTTGAACAAGCGATGTCAGTATAGGAGAATGAAGCTAAAAATTTGGAGTTGAAAAACATAAATAATTCCACATAAACCAAAGTCTATGAAGAGCCGAATCTAGTGAGCGATACCGAGGGAAACTGTGCTAATCTAACTTACATGATAAATTAACTTAATAAATCTTTTATATGTTGTCAACACATGATACAAACATTGGCGTACTTACGAATGTAGTAACGACCATGCAACTTTCGTTTGATTGTGTGACCCAACTTGACATGCCATCCGAAACGGTTGACATAATTTTGACATCTGTCCATGTGTTGTAGTAATGTACATCACAGTATCTAAGAAAAACAAAATCTCAATAAAGAATATTAGTTAAATCACATAAATATGTTTTTATTATTTTGTAGTCTGAATTATTAAAAGAATGTAGTTCATATATAGTTGTAGCAGATCAAATACTTACCAATCATATTCTTACAATTGAAAGTTTAAACTTGTTGAAAAAATTATTTAAAAAAATTTACTTTAGAGGGTATGGAAAATAAGAATAACAAAATTGCCAGATATAATAGAGAAATTGAAATACGATGCCAGTAAATCTTAAAATTTGCGATCACATATGAAAGTATTTTGTATATAAAATAGGATATATACTCGTTTTTGCCGTGTAAAATGTATATTATTTTTTAGTATAACATGTATATATATTAGAAATGTATATTCGGATCAAAGAAAATCTTATATATTTTTATTTTATATAAGAAAACATAACAATAAAAGATTTATTGAGTTAATTTTCAATTATGTTTAGATATTCATAGCACAGCTTTCCCCGGTATCGCTCATGGGATTCAGCTCTTCACAGACTTTGGTTTCTGTGGAATTATTAATGTTTTCCAACTTCACTTTAGCAGCTTCATTCCCCTTTGCCGACACCACTTCTTTAACAGTCGCCATATTCGCTAGTGCGCTTACAGCTCTAGCCACTTCTTCTTCTCCTGCATCCTCCTGATCGTATCCTCGTCGTCGTTCCAAAGAGATGGACTCTAGAGTCTTCTTCATCACAATAGACTGGATATATGCTTCCAGGTAGGGTTGGATTTCTAGCTCCTTGATGTACTTTCTGTGATATTTGGTCACCACTCCATCCCATGTCATTACATAAGGAACTATTCTTGTCCGGGATTTATGTATTAGTCCCAGTTCATTTGCAAGAAGGTCATATTTTCTTAGTTTTTCATTCTCAACTATAGTAAGTCGATCCTGGTTGGTTATACCAACTAAGAAAACATAAAACTAATATTGTAAATTATTCTATTATTTGGTTAAATCGCTTAATAATCTTTCAATCTGACTAATTTGAAATTTTTCTTTATGCATAGAAAGAAAAAAATTAAAGGAAGTTAAAAATATAATTGGTTTTCTTAAAGGATAACAAAATTTTAAATAAGTGTGCTTGGCAGAATTGTTGCACCTTGATTTGGGATATCGAAGGTCCAAGGTTCGATTCCCGGTGGCAATAAAATTAAAATTTATATTCGCTGTGTAGAAATAGATGCTGTTGGGCATACAGACGTCACTAAATATAATATTTCAAAATTGATAGACTAAACAAATATATGAAAGTAATTCTTGAAATGAATTGATTAGTAATTTCTGAAATATATTTACAATTCAAATTTTAATACATATAATTTGTCCTTTTGTGTTTCAAAATACCATAGCTGTATATTCTATAGGGACCTAAAAGCCGATTATGGCACTCTTGATGTAGAAATTTATGAAGTTTGTTTTTATAAAAACAAGATATAGTATAAGATGGAGATCTGTTCAATTATTTCATTGCTTACAAAGAAGTTTAATAAGTTTGCTTTTAGTGTTCTGTGTAAGAGAAGAGCCATCTGGGATCTAGATGATTTATTTTTATATAGACATTATATTAATACGATAAATTTATACAGGGGTTTTAAAATCTTCATTTTAATATATTTATTGATTTAATGATGCGATTAGAGGCTTGTATATAAAAATATTCTCATCAAATCTAAATGGTTACATCGGAGATAGTGCAGCGAAAGTATTTGGTAGAAGTTAAGTGAATAATAATACCCTATATCAATTGGATTGTTAACTCAATTGCTTTTGAGTTCATGTATAAGATTTCATCTTCTCTCCTACTCGCCAAGAATACGAAATTTTAAATTAAATAAAGGCTATAAATCAAAATTATGTTTTTTGAACTTCCAAATTTTTAATATTCCAAGGATGACAAGTATATATATTCAAACATCAAGAATAAGAATAAAATATGAAAAAATAAATTATCTTAAATGACATAATTTTGATTTTCTTTTTTTATTGATGAAAAGAATATATACACATTTATAAAAAATAAGAAATTGATAAAAATCATGAAAAAATATTTGTCGTGAATGCAATAATTTCTAATTTATGAGTTTTCAAATTTTCATTTTATAATGAAGAAATTTCTATATACATATATATATACATAAGACTGAAAGAAAATCTTGAAAAAATAATTGGTCTAAAATGTCATAATTTTGAATTTTAGAGATTTAAATTTTAGATTTTTCAAAGATGACAAGTAAATATACAATGTAATAAGAAAGAGAAGAAAATCATGATAAGTAACTGAGGAAATTAATCACCCCAAAATAGATCATTACAAAAGAACTTAGCTATATCATGAAGGCTTAAAAGTAATTATTCTTGACATTTTAAACGACCAACTAATTTTTAAGAAGAGATGTATTTGTATATGTATATATATTTAAGAAGAGATAATAATATCGACAAGACGAAAATAGTCCATCAATAAAATTCAGAATAAACAGTATTGTAACTACAAAACTGTAAAAGTAGACTTAATATTTTTTACGATTGGGAAATTATAATTATATCTATCGCTTGCAAACAAAGTAAAGTTAGTATGTATTATAGAGAAACAATAAAAATTGGTTCAATCGTTTATTCAAAAAACACTTTATAATACATTGTTTTGGAAATATTTATCTATATAACCGAACTTAGACGATCCAAGAAATTTGTATTTTGAACAGATTTCCATTAATACTACTAAATTGAATAATCTATGTGTGACGAGTCATTTGCACACTGAGACGTGCCCTGTCCTAAGTATTAGCCATTATTGACTGGCACATCGATATTCTGAATAAATCATTGACTTTAGATGGCAAAATGAGCAGGTATATATCTGTAATGTTGACATATAAAGATTTATATAACAAATGTTTCTTGTATTTTAAATATCTCCAATTTGTCATTAGCATTTTACTTAAACAAGACACTTTTAAGGAAAGACTAGGAAAGATTAAACATTGAGGATCGAAAAGCACAGAAAAAATGAAAACATTAAAGAAAACAACAATATTCCCTTTTTAGGGCGTAAATTAACCTCGAAGTCTATATATAAAATAAAATAAAAATTATATGATACTAGAAATTCAAAATGGCAACAAAATTTATAAGCTTTTACTAAGATATGTGTAGATATAATTAAGATGCCAAGTGCTTAATATAAATATACATAAATATACTAAGAAATAAAAATCATATTGATAAGTTCATATTTATTGCAACAATCATATGTATCTATGTATAAAAGAATGAAATAACCTAGAATCAATTACATCATATATTTTATTCGTACAGACTTAACATAATGAACAAAAACGTATTTTAATAATATAACATAAGATAATTTAAGTTTCTGAGTTATGATAATTTCGATTAATTAATAAAGAAAAAATATTTCATATAAAAAAAGAATAAACAATTTATATTAAAAAACCCAATCGATGAAAATTAAGTATTGTAAACAATCTAATCATTGTTCTCTTTGGCAACATAATAGTAAAACCTAAAAACAAAATTAGCAACAAATAAAAAAATAAAATTCACGTTTCATTTATCCTCTAAGAATAGAAAGTCAGTGTGAATATACTATTATTAATATTCTATAGGACTGATATAGTAATTTTGACTTACAAAACCAAAAATAGAAGACAAATAATCAGTTATTTAAGATAGTAAAATGAACAAAAGTTAAAAAATAAAGGAAATATAAAGTCAGAAACACGAGATTATAATTATTTGTGATTTTGATTATAAATAAAATCATAATTTATACGATATATATACAATAGAGTAATATAATTCCGCAATTTAATATTTGATATGTTTAGATTTCATTACGTTAACATTTTATTTTAAAATTATATAATCTTAACAATGAAAAATTTTCATTTTAGGATACTATATTTTTTGAATATTCCAGAGATGAAAATATTTTTCATAAGATGGGCTGAATGATCATTTAAATATAACATATCTAAAAAACAATTGAATTGGTATATTTTTGAATTACACCTGTTACCAGAAGGAGAGCTGGTTATTGAAGAAGGCTTTTTATTAGAAGAAGAACTATATTTATTTGGCATATCTTGTCTATTTAAGATTCTTAAATAGTTTTAGTTTCGGATCTGAAACATAGATGGTTTCAGATCATTATCAACTGTTTCATCTTTCAGTTTTAGTCTGATTATTGGTGTGTGCAACACAGCCGGTAACACTCTCCCCTCCTTAGAACAAGGCTTCACTTCCTGGGAAGAGGTTATATCCTCCAATATATCGTCATCTTTATTATATACTACAAAATAGTTTCGGTTTATAGAGTGTTCTATTCCATCTTCAAGACTCCTTACTTCATAGGCTCCTTTTAGTTTGTTTTTCGTGACTATGTAGGGTCCTATATATATTTTATCCAATCTTTCATTTCTATATAATGTATGGTAAGACATTAGGAACTTTTTACGTGGCTTCTTGAGGATATTAAATATTATTCTTTTAAGTTTTATTATAATGTTATTCAACTCACAGTGCAGAACCATAAATAGTAACTTCCAGGTCAGTATTGGTCTCATACCTTCATCTATTTTAGATATTATTTCGATAAGCACGATCTGCACGATCGCCACTTCCTCGCTCACCACGCTTTCATTCACACATAAAAATGTTTGTTTCTTCACTTCGTGCTCGTAAATTTCTTTCCTCAGAAGAGTTAGATAGTATCGTTTTCCCGGGTCGAGTTGGTGGTTCAATTCCGCTACACTTAAGTATGTAGAACATTCTTTAATCACGGGGGATTGACCTACTTCTTTAGTCCGTGTTTCCATTACTTTTGTGAGTTCATTGTATAGGCGCACACCATCGTCTCTTTCCTTTTCGATCGAACTATGTGCGTCCTTGGTGCTCGTATATTCGTCACTCCCCACGCTTTTATTTGCTCGTTCAATGTTTAGATTTTTTCTATCATTCTCGAGAAAGTTATTTTGCTGGCCATCGAATTGCTTGTTAATCGAAGTACTCGTCTCGGAAAACCTCAAACTTCCATACAGAAGTGACGTCTGAGCTGTTTCTGCACTTGCCCACTTTTTAATCCGTCCATCTTCTTGTATAGACATTGTTATATCTATACTCTGTGGAATAGTTTGATTAAAATGTACTTCTTTTACCTTTCTTAGTTTCTTTCTGCCAACAAAATTGCTTTCGATAAATGGGTTGGACTCCCCCGAGTCCAAACGCGTTCTTACTACGTCGCGGTCGATGGACCCTAAGATCGTAGTATCGTTCGTGTCTTTTGACACTGGATCTGCCTCGATTAAAAAAACCTTTTTCCCTTCGTGTTTCTCGCAGTCTTTAAATAAGTGTTCGCCCCCACACTTATAACATACTAACTTTCTTAGACTCTCTCTTGTCCTTGTAGTATATGGCCTTGAAGTCCTTGCTTCCCTTGGCCTATTCTGTTCAGGTCTCTGCCTTGAACTCTCAATAAATTTATGATTTCTCTCATAAATCTTTAGTACAACGTCCCATGACGTTGCCTCTTCCACCTTTTCTTTAAGTGACGGTGGGAAATATCTAGCCAACTCCTCCGTAATTTCAGACACGCTAACTCCTGCTTTCTTGTTAAGCTTCATTAGTTCGTATATAAAGTTTTCAATTTTCATATTTACAGGTCCAGAGTATAGTCTCTTATAAAGCATTTTAATGGGATTAATATTCTCCCGGAATTCTTCTTTCCCATATTTTGTTAGAAATTTCTGTTTGAATTCCATATATCCTTCCACCTCGTCTTCAATTACAGCCTCATACCATAGGAGAGCTGATTCCCCTAAGTATCTCTTAATGTAGTTGAGCAGTTTTATATCATTCCATTCTCCCTCGAGGTATTTAAATTGATTAATCCAGACCCATGCATTCTCGCCTTGGGTACCGTTGAATTTCACCATTGTGTTAGTAGATATCCCTAATTTTTCTAGTAGGTGGCCCAATTCGTTGGATTTCGAATAGTTGTCGCCAGTGTTACCAGAAGGAGAGCTGGTTATTGAAGAAGGCTTTTTATTAGAAGAAGAACTATATTTATTTGGCATATCTTGTCTATTTAAGATTCTTAAATAGTTTTAGTTTCGGATCTGAAACATAGATGGTTTCAGATCATTATCAACTGTTTCATCTTTCAGTTTTAGTCTGATTATTGGTGTGTGCAACACAGCCGGTAACAACACCCCTGATAGATATACTTTCTGTTTGCAAATAATTAGACTATCTAAATCATACACAATTCAAATAGAGAAGAGGACAATATATATAATAGAAAAGAAAACAAATAAAAAGATTACAGATCTAAAAATAGTTATAAAACTGTACACTAAATCAAATTTATTCGTTTACAATAGATATTATACATGGATTTAATAATTGCAGAGCGAAATTTTAACTGAACCTTTCTGGGATTGATTTGGTTATAAATTAAATTTTTATAAAAAATGCACATATTTTATTTATGTTCTATAAAAAAGGAAAAGGACTTTATATACACATTATTTTACTTTAATAGCATTTTTGACACAATATAAAGTATGCAGGAAACGAATTAAATCGTTTCGTCTTTTTTATAATTTCTAAAACTAAATTTCGTATACAATTTTAATTTGGCAGAAAAACAAATCCCTAGATGAAAGATTATCGAAATGTCGTTTCTTACAAAAACAATTTTGATGTTATGTTCAAGCCATTTATAATATTAAGGGCGAAAATATATATATGCGAGAAATTAATATTTACAAAATAAAAGAATAAATTTCTTTGAAGAAACAGTCCAATATTTATTTTAGATGAATCAATAGCTTATTTCCTCGTGTAGAGGACAAAGTTCTATTATATCATTACTAAATTAGTAATACTGTTATTGTTTTTTTTTGTTCCGTAAATCCTAACCTAGTCTTCTATCGTATAACAAAACATAAGTTTACACATTTGATAATCTTTATGAATTTCGTGTTGCTAAAGTATTACTGATTCTTAAATAGAGATGTAATCTTTTAATAAATATCAGTTGTAGATAAAATCTTGACAAGAAATAAATGTGAAAATTACCTTAGAAAACCTTATTAAATAAGCTTAATACGTATAATTCATGTCAGATTAATATAATCAACTTGTTATAAGTTTGGAATATTAAGTAAAGCCGCATGATTCAATGTATCTGTGTAAAATCAAAAATAAGATAAATTCTTAGTTAAAAAATACATTATGTTAAAATATAATAATTTTAAGTATTTATTTTTTAAATTTTTATTTAAAAATGATAAAAAGTATCTGTAGGAAGTGCTACACGTGTCAAATATATAGTGTACTGGTTTTGATATATTTGACACCGTGTTTCTTTAAATATTTTATAATAAATAAACCCATGTTTTTATCCCAACAATTTGGCGACAACGTCAGGAACTTTCTCATTTTCAGAAATGAAGAGAAAGATGATCCACAGCAGTTCTTGGAGGACTTGCAGGATGTGGGGAGGCTGATGGAGTACAGTGAGAGTAAACTTGTACTCCATTTCAGAATATCGTTAAAAGATGAGGCGAGGGATTGGCTAATAGCGCAGCCAATTGGTCTTTCACTTGAAAGACTGAAAGCCTTGTTCCAAGAAAGATTTGTGGGTCCCATGGCGATGAAAGTGAGTATAGATAAACTTTCCGTCCTTAAATATCATGGTGGATCTCTCGCCAACTATCTAGATAAGATGGCGGGATTGGCGCGTAAAGGGAATGTTCCAGAAGGCATATTGATTGCCTTTGTACTGAAAGGAATTCCAGATTATTTAGCAAACGCGGTTTTAATAAACAAGAAGAACTCATTATCTTGGGAGTGCATATATAAGGCCTTAAGGAATGTTACCGCAATGGACGAGGTACGTTATACAGAATTTTTGCATGGAGGTTATATGAATGTCAAAGCGACTAGCTTCAGGGATCACGATAAAAAGAATTTGACTCCCGAGAGGACTTTTAAAATGAATTGTTTTATTTGCGGAAAGAAAGGCCATATTGTGTCAAAGTGTAAATTCAATAGCTTCCGTAGAGATAAAAGAGAAGCTAAGAAAGGTCAAGTTAAAGAAGAAGGAGAAACCAAGAAGACAGATTCAAAGGAATTTATTTACAATTACTCCGTTACCAAATTAAAGGATAATAGAACTACGCTAAAGAAAGCGTCATTAAATGATTCAGAAGTTAATTTTAAAGTGCTCATCGATACAGGAGCCGATATAAATTTAATTAGGCCAGAGCTTTTGCCAAAGAAAACCGTTGTTAATCGTTCGAAACAACAGCTTAGGGCAGCCAATGGATCGAAAATAAAGATCATTGGGGAAACAGTAATCAATATTAAAATTGAAGGGATGATTTTTGAAGATAGATTCATTATTACTAGGGATATCACAATTCCCTGCATAATAGGACAAGGGTTACTTGATAAGTATAAGATAAATTTAAAATTTGGAAACAACAAAATGGAAATCGAATCTGGATATTTGGCAAGGGGGAAAGCCATAGGGTATCATAAAATTATTACAAAGGATGATAACCCGATACTATCTCAGTTATACAAGTTGGGTGGAGCAAAAGAGAATATTGCATCCCAAATAGTGAAAGAGTATCTAAAACTTGGAATAGTTAGACCCAGTGTAAGCGCATGGCGAAGTCCGATAATTATAGTCCCAAAAAAGAATGGAGATCATAGGTTATGCGTGGATTATAGAAGATTAAATGATGCGACCATCAGAGACGCTTATCCAATGCCCCGCGTAGAAGAGTTTATCAATGCTTTAGAGGGCGCAACGTATTTTACTAAATTAGACGCTGAATCGGGCTATCACCAAATAGATATGGCGCCGTGTGATATTGAGAAGACAGCTTTTGCCTGTAGAGAAGGCTTATTTGAATTTATGAAAATGCCATTTGGACTTGTTAATGGCCCAGCTACATTTCAGCGGGTGATGAATAACATATTAAGGGAATTTTTATTTAAGTTTGTTGTAGTATACATGGATGATATACTCATATATAGTAAAACTAGAGAAGATCATAAGAGAGATGTTCAAATGGTATTAGAAAAGCTCAAGTCGGTAGGGCTTAAACTTAATAAGGATAAATGCAAATTTTTAAAGACTGAATTAAAAATTTTAGGTCATGTAATATCAAAAGAGGGAATAGGTGTAGACGAAGAAAGAGTTAGGAGCATTCAACAGTTACCCATTCCTAAAAGTAAGAAGAAATTACAATCTTTGTTGGGACTGTATAATTATTGTGCTAAATTCATAAAAAACAGTCACAGGGTGGTTAGCCCACTATTTGACATAATCAGGCTCAAGGATGAGGAAGCAGATTGTTTTTGGAAAAATGTGGAACAAAATGCTAAATATCGTAAGGATATTGAAGAGGTAAAACAGGCCATGAAGAGAACGGCCTTGTTGACTATCCCAAATTTGAAGGATAAGTTCATTTTGACTACAGATGCATCGAACGAGGGATGTGGTGCTACATTGGCACAAATAATTGGAGGGGAAGAAAAGATTGTTTCTTATCACAGCTCCTTACACTCGAAGACAGAAAAGAATTACTCCGCGACGGAACAAGAACTATTGGCGGTTATAAAATCCATCCAACACTTCAGAGAATATTTATTATTGGGCAAGTTCACATTAAAAACTGATCATCAAGCTCTGAAATATCTGTTCAAGTCTAGAAATGTTAAAGCCAGGTTGGCTAGATGGTCGTTGATTTTACAAGAATATGACTTTGATATTGTGTATATAACAGGACCATCGAATCATACAGATCACCTAAGCAGAGAATTTAAAAAGGAGGAAGAGAAGGTTTATCAAATAAATTTAGTACAAAAGAAAATTATTAAAAAAGAGAGAACATTGGCATTAATGAGGTTTTATCATGATTTATTAGGTCATGGATCAAAACAGAACATGAAGTATAATCTTGGACAAAAATACTCATGGAAGCATATGAATAGAGACATAGAAGACTATATTGAAAATTGTGAAGTTTGTCAAAAGGAAAAACCACAGAAAAAATTTAAGGATATTATACCGGTGGTGGCTAATAAATTAGGAGAGATCTGGGAATTGGACATGGTAGGCCCTCTGAAGGAGAGTGAGCAAGGATATAAGTATTTATTGACAATGATTGACCATTTCTCAAAAATTGCAGAAGTTGTGCCGGTTTATACAAAGGATATGAATACGGTTGTTCATTTGATTGATAAACATATAGTCAGGAAATATGGTGTACCGAAAGCCATTCTAACTGATAATGGCAAAGAGTTCAAAAATAAAATTTGTGATGAATATGCAAAGGTAAAGAACTTTATCTGGAAATATGGTTCCCCCTATAAACCTACGACCACGGGGCTTGTAGAGAGATTTAATAGAACAATAGGTTCTAAGTTAAGGAAAATTACGGAATTTGGGCAATTCGATTGGGCAAGATGCGTTCCTAAGTTGATCAAGGCCTATATGCAGTCTTACCATAGGGCTATAGGCTGCGCTCCAGTAGAACTTATCACAGGAATGACACTTAATAATATGGACCTTCAGGAAGGGATTAAGACCTCAAAAGAAAAGGAAGAGTATCAGAGACAGGCCATTAAAAATTTAGAAGCCTACAGACGTGAATATAACACGAGTGGGAAAGAGAATGCTGATAATAAGGACACCATAAAGGTAGGAGATAGAGTCTGGTACTATTTAATTCTCCCTATAAGAGGAAAACTAGAACCTAAATGGGAAGAAAAAGGAGTAGTTGTAGAACAAAAATTTCATTCATTTAAAGTTTGCTTGGACAGTGGGAAAATAGTTACGGCGAGTCGAAATCATGTTAAACTTTTAAAGGAGGGGTAGTGTAGGAAGTGCTACACGTGTCAAATATATAGTGTACTGGTTTTGATATATTTGACACCGTGTTTCTTTAAATATTTTATAATAAATAAACCCATGTTTTTATCCCAACAGTATCTACAATAAAAATATAATACAAGCATTAAAATGATGCAAATTTAACACACTCTTTAAAAATCAAAAACTACTTGTATTTTAGACATAAAACTATGTATGTAGAAATTTTTAAGTTAATAAATTTGAATAGAAAACTTGCATCAGCAATATATTTAGATTAAATTAAAAAATATTAGTTAAAAACGAAATAACAAACCCTTTTTCGATACAATTACATAATCAAGAGTGTAATATAAGAAAAATTTACATATAGAGTATTAATAAACTGAAAACGAATGTTCTATATAAATTAGAGATGATTATTGTATAAAAAATAAAAAGTAATTTTGTATAAAGTAGCTTTATATATTAAATTTTAAAATTATATTTTTTGTAGTAGACACTGAATATGTAGAACATTTTGAAAATATTTATAAAATATAAAATGAATATCCAGTACTTTTTCTTTAAGATTAAAGTCACTAGAAAAAAACATTGTAACAAAGTTTTTTAGATAATGACTATAAAAATTTACTTTTTTTGAAAAAACTTTTTGTTCCCCGCACGACGAAGTTTATTTTGGAAATCATTAAAAAATTTTATTTATTAATGAGCTTCAAAAAATACAAAAATAGAACTTTACTATTAATGAACAACTTCACTTACAACTAGAAATACAAATGATGTTTACATCGACCGTGTTTTCAAAAAGAGGCTAGTTTTTTTAAAAAAACATTACTGATGCAGTGTTCAATGAAATTTGTTAATGGTGAATTAACGACTAGAAGAATTTATCTAGGAGCATCTTCTTTTCTTTTATACGATTCTATATCTTCATTTGACAAAATTCGAATAACTGGTGGTCAAAGAAGTTCGTAGAAAGCAGGATCGAATTTTAGTAATGTTAGAAGTCGCGTAAAAGATTCATGTAATAATAAGTGACATTCGTGTAAATTAATTATGTACATTATTTTGCAATTTAGAATTTATTTAAAGCTTAGTTTCTCATTAGCAGTGAATCTTGACGATGTAATATAAAGATAGACAAAAACATATGTTCTGAAACGAAAAAATTATACAATATGTACTTTCTGTAGTTTGTATAAGAATTCAAATTGGTATTTTTTAATAAACTACTACACTAAACGTATGAGGTTAAATTTATTGTTAACAAAATTCTATGTTATGGTTCTCTCTTTTCTTACATGGAAAAAAATAAAAATTAGGAAGAGAGTAATATTATGAGAAAAGAAGAGAATGTCTAGAAATATTATCTAATTAAGGATCATTATCTTTACGAAAAATTCAATACAATCGAAAGCGAAATTATTAGATAAGAATTTTAACATATAATAAAATTTGAAAGTTTGTGCATACGGTAATTGATTTAATTACATATCTGTCATATAAAGTATATATTGACACTGATTCAGACAAAGTTTAATATCAGCTTTGAAAGTCTTTATTAGTTAACATTCAAGTTTAGATAATATATTAGAAATAAATAGATACTATATTATCATATAAACTATTTATGTTATTAATTAAGATGAATCAGTAGTACAAATATTTCAAATGTAAAGTTATAAATAATTAGAACATTATATAAATACCAAATTAAAGAACGTCATTCTATCATAATAAATAATTTAATGAGTTTAATAAAAAAATATATCATAAAAACGTATATACGATATAAAATTCTATAAATAAATAAGAATGTTTATTTTATATATATCAGTAAAAATCTAAAGTTTAGTATAAATAAAAATATAATTAGAAAATACATGTTGGCCATGTAAAAAAAGTGTGTAGCAATTTGGTTGTTTGTAATAAATTTTACTTTTTTTAGAGATAAAGATTATTAAAACAAAGGATTATAATACAATAAATAATAATAAAGGATTTAATCATCAGATCAAGCCTTGTAGAATTCTAATATCCATTATTGATGCTAGGTTTATATTAATCTAGTCAATTATATTTAATAGACCAATCTTTTTGTAATATTTTAAATCATATATTTTGGGATCTGAAATTATCTTTAGTTGTGGAAAACATTTTAAAAAAATATTTTAAACATATTATGATTAAACAAAAATGATATATTAAAAATTTAAATAAAATAGTTTATAGAGTATAATAAAGAAGATATATATATACATTTGAATCTAAATATAATATAATATTAATACTAATATTTTTGTGTTATATAAAATAAAAAATAGGTTAAACTATCAAATACAATAAGAAAGTAGAAGCGTACATCAAGATGATTAACAGAGAAGACAAACGAAATCATAACAATAGACTACCGAAGAGATGTGAAGGTTCCGATTTGAAAAGGACTAAGAACCGAGAAGCTGCCCACAAATAGGAGACGCTAAAGCGGAACCTATTCAGAATATACTAGAAATATAAAACTGCGTTAGCATATTCGCAAATATGTAATTTTTTATAATAGAAAACATAATAGTAATTACGTTGTATTCATTTGTAAAGATTGTTTAAATATATTATAACAATGGAATTTATTATGTTATTTTTTGAAATAAACTATATTTTTCATATTTAGATATAATTTAATCAAATAAACAAGAAATAAATATATGACAAATTAATAATTTTGTTTTCTTTATGGAGTATCTACACATCTTATATCTGGAATGAATCCTGATCCGAAGTTGAAGTGGTGAGTCTAAACTAACATATTGATTTATATTATTTTCTTGTTTTCTGCTCATCGGAATTGTGAATCGGGGGTTAATTCCGTTTAAATAGTTAATTAGATTAACTGTCAAACTCTTTGAGATGTAAACAAACAAACAAGAAACCGAAGTTCTACTAAATTAGTAGTACTTCATGTGACATGCACTTTTCTTACTTCTAGTTTGTGAATGTCAAACATGTCTAAAGTTTGTTTACAATACTTGGTGATGTTTGACAGTACCAATAATCATTGTTTGATTATAAGCAAGTATTGCCAGTGCAGGTCTGCTGCCTGTCACATCTGAATAAATATTAATATTGTTATTTCGAAAATTATTTCTTGCACAATTTAGTACATTTTTTTTTAGAGGTTGCCAACGTATGTATCTGTATAATTAATATTTTATGAAATTAAGATTTATTTGTCTTTTCGTATGAGTACGTAAGTATATAATTTGCTGTATATAAAATAATTATGAAACGCATTATGTGCAGAATCGACATAAAAATAAAAAATTGAAGTAAAGTTAAACATATTAATTCGGCTTTGGACAAATACGTTAATTAAACGATATATTTATTTCTTTTTTCAAGATAAAAACATATTTTTCAAACAAGTAAATTGGATTCTTTCAAAAACAAATTTAAACACCATCATTGAGTGATTTAATTACAAGAAATGTCTGATACTATATATCAACTATTTAAGACATATAATTTAGTATAACAATATATTTGTTCAATAAATTAGGACATATTTATATACAAATAATAAGATTATAAATCTATCTAAAATAATTTAGGTATATGCATTAAAGTATTTAAATAAATGTTAAAAAACCAAAACTTGATAAACTAAATACAAAGGTTTCATGGAAGTGTGTAGTAACGATTACATCTTAAGGACAGTTGTCGAAGTTTACTTTGTCAAGTATTCACCAACAACGTTCCAACATATCAATAATACAACAAAAAATAAAAAATTTACAATATGATTATCCATGCAAAATAATTAACCTTTAACTTACGTGGCTAAAAATTATTACAATAAAAGAAAAAATTTAAAAAAGAATTTTGTATATGAAGGGCGGAATAACTATGAAGCAAGTACACAATCATAAAGTTATTAATAGCAAAATATTTTTAGGTTTTTAACTTAAAAGTAGCAAAGTTTTTATCTATGAAGAACAGAGAAAAAAGGAAAAATAAGAACGAGCATATTGGCTGAAAGAAAAAATATCTTTCAAAATTTAAAACGAACTTTACAATCTATCTAAATTTACAACGTAGGTAATAACAAGATAATTTAAATTGATTTTTCCCTTTTTAAATGGGAAAAGTACGAAAGCAAAAAAACGGCATTAATTTTACGATCAAAAATATGACTGTTTTTGAAGTTTTAAAAATAATATTCAACTATTATAACTAGATAGTAAAGGGATTATAAAGAAAATATATACATATGATTTATACATATTGCTTTGCAAGATAAATACATAAGAATTCAAGATAAAGATATACGATCAAGATATTAGATGAAATACGATTTTTTTTATATTAAAATCTACGCCAAGATAAACAAAAATAAATCCCAATATTGCATATAGTATAATTTAAATACAATTAACACAAGCAATGAAGTTTTTTAATTATCTAGAACATATAAGACGATTTTGTAAAGGAAAATTATACTAAAAAATCAACTATATTATATTTATATATGACTAATATGTACACGTTATTAAGTATAATAATTACTAATGGTAAAAAAACGAAAACAAATATTATATAAAAATTTTAAACGAATTAAGATTGACCTCGTATATTACATTTTTTTGGTTTATAGAATTCTAAAGAAGTTTCAATTATAAAACATTGTAGACTTTTGAAATCGAAGTTGGTAAAAAACAATTGTCACAAATATTAATTTGTTGTTTACAATCATATTGACCACACAAAATTTGAAATTATGACCAAAAAATTCTAAAAAGTAAAATCATCAATACTTTTATCATATTTATAAAAATATATTATTTTATTAATAATTTCAAATAAATAAGAACAAATCAATTCAAAAATCTCTCGGTTAAATATTTGATAATCGCTCTTTTGTTATATATAATACTTTCTAAATCCGTTAAGTATAATATTTATATATAATAATAGAACAAAATTTAAGCATGAAGATCGAAATATTATAAAAAGAGTTCATTTACGAAAGAAAAAAAAATAAATTTAATAAAAAATTATCGTAAAATTATATATTCATTAAGAAAATCTCTTATTTAATGTATAATTAGTAGAATTGAAAAAAATTATATTAAATTAACAATATAAAATAAGACATATTCATTGTAAAATCGTTCAGTAACGGCAAAAAGAATAAACTAAGAAGCAACATTTATGTTATTGATTTTAAAAAATCCTAGGGAAAACCTACTTAAATATATTTTCCATATTATAATATAATAAGAAATAATAAGTAAATTTTCAATTATGAACAATTAAATAAAAACAATAACACATACAATTTAATACAAGGTTATTTTGAATAAAACGTTTTCGAGATTTTGAAAAAGGCGTCGCATATCTCAAAAAAATAAAACCAAAAATGGGGGGGGATAAAAATGCATATAAATCCAATACAGTTAATAACAATGCAAAAATTATATATTATGAAATGCTATATTTATTAAAAAATCTTGTATAGCATAGTTACACGCAAACTGAATATATATTTCAAAATTAATATATTTAAGCAGAAAATAATTTTAATTAATATAAAGAGTAATAAAATAAAATAAACATGTTTATCACTAGCTTAATTTTAATTTAAAAACTTACTTATGACATGTTAATACAAGATAAATATTTTTCAATAATAATACTATATAATATTTCACCTGGACGTTTTCAAGATTATTTACAAAAAAATAAAAGAAAAGTCTAAAAGTTAGAATTGGATATATTAAATATTAACAATGTGGTAATACTTCGAAACAAATAAGAATCTTGGAAACGAAAACACCTAATTTTTTTTATATATCGTCAGTCTCAAAAATTTAAAAGTATTCTTAAGAAATTAAATTTTTAGAATATATAATAATTCATTTACACATATTTAAATAAAAAAATAAAAATTTTTATTATTTAGCAAAAAAACGAAATATTTTTTTGTTAAAAGACTAAACTTAAAAATTCCTCTTATAAAGTAAAAAATTTCGTTCTTTGTCTTATAATTATCAGATATTTAAAATTTTTAGATCAAAAATTTGAATATAACCGTTATAGTCAGAATTTTCATAAAGAAATTAAAATTTAATTTTGATATTATATATTGTCAATAATTCAATAAAATGCGTTAGATTAATTCTAAGTATGAAAAGGTCAAGAAAAGTTATACTTCAATATAAATTTTTAATACACAAAGATTTATATACAAGTAAAATAAAATAATGCCAATAAAAATCTTTGAAAAAACTAATATATTTCGAAATGCAATTTCAGTTAAGATAATTGAGGTTAATATAACAAAAATAATTTTAAAAAGGAAATATATTTAAAGTAGTAGGATAACTTTTTTTTAAAAAACATATTCGACTAAAACTCGTTTTGAAAATATATATTTTCATCTAAAAAAGTTAATAAAAACATTCAAACTAAACGTTCAAATAATTTTAGATAAGTAAAAAGAAGAAATTTTCATACAATTAAATTTTCACGACTACCTAATCTAGAAGTCTCAACCACTAAAACGAAAATAATATTTTTTCTTCATTAAATTGAATTTTATATTTTCAAATTTCGCTCTTAATAATACACATATGACTGATTACTATAAGTAAATATTTTAGAACATATAACGACTTAATCTTTTTTTAAAAATAATATATCAATCGAAAATTTAAAATGCAATATATTACACCTACATTATAAAACATGATGATATATTCAACCTACACGAAGACATATGATTAAATTACGAATAATTTATAAAAATATTAAAAATAATCAATTAAAAATTTTAATATAATTGTATTTTAAAAGAAACCATATCACGGAGGGTTTTAGAAAATTAAAACTTAAAATTTTTAAATTACAATAAATATTTCAAAAAGTTTTATTAATGATTTAAATAATTCTTATAGTAAAACATTTAATACTATTTATCGCAAGAAAGCATTGGAAAGTTCTTCATATCTAAAAACTCATTTTTATGCTTAACTTAAGTTTTTAAAATTATTATAAAAATGTAGCATATATAAACCAAATAATATCAAGAAAATTCATAAAAAAAAATTTAAAGTCTCCAGGAAACATAAAGACATACTACGAAAATAAGATATAAACATCTATAGAGAAACACAACGAACGACATTTCATTCTGTTATCATTTATTACAACAGTATTTTGAAATTTTTGGTTATAATCGGTAAAAAAATTATAAAATAAAATACAAAAAATTATTTTAATGGAAATAATGATAAATATCTCTGGAATACATATAATAATGGTCAGAAAACATTTTAAATACAAATTAAAAGATAAGATAATCAATATTCATACAAATTGTAAATTTATACACAAAAATAGGCTGGAAATGAATTTCGTATTTATTCTTATGGATTTTTCTAGTAAATATCATATATTCCACGTATTTATTATTTATACAAAAATTATGATAAAAATAAAATCAAAATAAATACAGAATTAGTAATTTTTTCGAAAAAAAATTTCACTAACTGAAGAATTTAAAATATAAATCAATAAGAACTAATAATTGTTAATAAAAAGTATAATCAAAACCCAATGCAGAAAATTAATAGATATTTATATAAATTTAAGGATAATATAATGTAAGAGCTTATAAATTAAAAAACCAAATCTTATCTTTAATAAAGACAGAAAATATTTTTATCCATAAACCCAATTACATATTAAACATAGAAGCTGTTGACGATTTCTAAAGATTATTAAATAATATTTTATTTAAATATTAATTGATAAAAAAATATAATAATAAATTGATAAATTAAATTTTAATTGGAATAAACATTTTGATTTTCGTAGAATGAAATCAATCTAATGATTTAATTGAAAATTAAAATTTTTTAGTAATTCATAAATTGGTGTTATCATAAAAAATAACATTTCAACATAACACATTAAGAAAACCATTTTCATAGAGAATGATAGGTTACTTTAAAACTATCCGAAATTTTTTACGCAATAATTTTGAATATACCACATATCTGAATCGCAATTTTTATCAATATTAACTGGTTATCACTTAGATCGAACTGGTTGTTTCATAATTGAAATTATATGAAGATCAAGCAAGAAGCAAATCTAACGGTTATAAAAGAAAATATAAAAGTATAAAAAACATGTCTATGGTATTATGATCATATAATCAAATATATTTTATATAGGAAGTATTTTTCAATTATCCAATATTTTCACACCCTCTTATTTTTAAAATATTATATTTTTCCATATAGAAAATTAAATTTCAAAGAGAACATAAAAAATAGACACAATAACATTTGTAATTATAAAAGACTTCCTGAACAGTTGGGCAAATACATAGATAAATAGAATTGTACATTAGAAGAAGCCGCATCTCTATGCAACAGCCAAGTAGATATAAATATTTATAAAAAATTAAAAAACAATTTTTTTCTAAAATTTTTTATTTAATAAAAATAAATTAAATCATATTAATTTAGATAAATCTTAATAACTTTTATTGATCTATATTATATCACATAATTTTATAGTGAGATATTCAAATGTAATTAGTTATTTCTATTGTATTTACAAACAAACACTAGCATCTAGTCCTTATTGTTTTCAAATAATTACGTACCTGTATTTTCTTTGAATAATATTGCAATTTTATCATTCAAAGTGGTTATCATGAGCTTTCATAAAGAGTATAAGCTCCTGTGTCTGTATATAGCGTTAGTACAGCTTTCGAGATTTAATTTATTTGTATAATATCCCTAAAATATTTTTTTTTTTAGTATAATGCGAATATTTCCAGTAAAAAATATGTTAAAACACAAGAATGACCTTTTTTACAATAATATATATTACAAATTAAAGAAGTAATTTCATACTTTTACAAAATATTATTACATAAATTTAACGACAGAATTACACCAAAAATACTTTAAGTTTTAATTATAATGTTAAAGTTGAACCTCCTATTAAATAATGTATAACATGGCAAACACAAAAGACGAAAGGGTAACAAGTGAGACCTGTGTTTAAGAGAAGAGAAAATTACTAAAAGAAGCTAGAGAGTAGAAGCAATCATCAGAATGCAGAAAGATGTAAAAAATTTGACAACGAAGCAGTCGATAAAACAAGTAAGTTCTGAACTTCAGGATTTTATTATTGATAAAAATTAAATTAGTATGATTAATTGGAATGATATTATTGATGAAATTGATAAATTAGTTGTTGAAGAGGAAGAGAATAAGAACAATGAAAAAATAAGGAGTAGAGAACCAGAAGATATGGTAGAGGTTATGAAAGAAAAATTAAAAAGAAGATTAAAGGATAACAGACTAGGACTGTAGCAGTGCCAGAAAAAAACCTTCAATATCAAAGACGAGAAGAAAAACATTGTTTAATATGTGGAAGGATTTTACATATACCTAGAGGTTGTATGGAGCGTAAAGGAAGACAGGAAGAGAATAATGAAAATAAAAGTGTAAATATTTTGGCTTTCATGATAATAGTAAAATGAATATATTAAAAGGAAATGATTTTAAATTGAGACTACCAGTGGAGGTAGAAAGAGAGAACTCCAGAAACAGTTTTTATGTAAAAAATACAAACCAAGATAAAAGAAGAAAAAATATTAATAAATATGAAGAATTGGAAGGAAAATTTCTTTAGGTATAAGGAAAAGACGAAGAGAAAATAAAATACTTAACAGGAGGAAAATGTTCTATCAAAACAAAACAAGGAGTGAAAGTAGTTAAAAAGGAACAAAATATTTCTTATAATTCGAGAAAAGTTAGAAAAGTATATTAATTTATTAGAAAGTATATGTATTATCAGAAGGACAAAGAGCGAATTGAGAAGCCCAATAAAGACTATAGAAAAACCAAATGGTGAAGTACAATTGAGAAGCAATTTGATGGCTTTAAACGAACTGGTTTAAAAAGATTTGTTTGAATTGACATAATTAGAAACATTATTAACGCAACGGAAGGTTCTAAAGTATTTATGGTTATAGACCTAAAGAAAGGATTCTATCATATAGAAATTAAGAAAGCTCAAAAACATAAGACAGCTTTTGAAATAAATGTTAGAGTTTACGAATGGAATAGCATGGTAATGGGATTTAAAAATCTCCCTGTATTATGTAAAAAATGTTGCTGGAGTTTTAGATAAGTTATGAGGTATACGTGGATGATATTATCATTCATGTAAGTTTTAGTAATATACACGATAATTTATTAGAACAAGTAATTCGAAAATTTAACGAATGTGGATTAAAAGAAACTTAAAAAAGATACAATATAAAGAAGAAGTATAACTACTTGAAGTAACAATTAACGGAAGAGACATTACACCAAACGAAATTAAAAAGCAAGAGACATTAGAATACAGAAGGCCTAACAACATGAAAGAGCTTAAGAGATTTTTGGGGTGGCAGGCTGGTTTTGAGATTTTATTCCCAAAGATGCTTATCGGACAGCACGTCTTACAGAAGCACTAAAAAAAGATAGTAATTGGGAATGATTCGAAGATATGGTAAGAGCTTTTATGGATATCAAAATGGATTGACGATTATAAAAATATTAAAAATAGTAGATAGTAAAAAAATGTATAGAGTAAGAACGGATGCATGCGATACGGAAATTGGAGCTATACTTCTGCAAGAAGACAAGGAAGATAGGTGGATTCCGATACAATAGGCATCAAAAATGATAACACCAACAGATAAAAAGTATACGATCAGTGAAAAAGAGATGTTGGCAGCGTTATTTAGAAAAAAGAAATTCGAGTCAGATTTGGGGGAAGCAAATTTCAATAAATGACAAATCATAAAGGACTGGCCGAGATTAGAAACAAACCGTTTTTCAATAATTACATAATTAAGAGATGGATAAAAACGAACAAGAGTTCGATTTACCTATTGAATATGTAAAAGAAGAATTGATGACGTATGTGGATGCTCTTAGTAGACAATTTGAAAATAACGAAGTAATTGAAATGATGAAAGAGAGAAACAGACCCAAAAACAGATGAAAGCGAAAGAAAAAAAGCGATGGTTAAATGAGAAGGCAAAAACTATTGGAAGTTCTCAACAGGAGAAATTAATAAATACAACACAAAGAAATAAGTGAGAACAGAAATTCGTAGAGTTCATGAGGAATAAAATCATCGAGAAGTTAAGGGAACACATTATAAGATTAAACAAAGATGGTACTGGATAGGTATGAAGGACCAGATAACCACAACCTAAAAAATTGTGAAGTATGTAGCATTAATAACAGAAACACGACCTATGGTTGCAATTTTATAACAACATTTAACAAATTAGAAAAAGTAGTTTAGACGTAATGGATATTGGGGAAAAAGAAAGAGACGTGCTATAAGGGACTGAACCTTTACGAGAAGAGTATGGGGCGCAAAGATAAAAAATAAGGGAAGTGATGTTATTACGAAAATTTTAGAAAAATGGATAAAGGAAGATGGATGCCCAGATGAATATATTACAGATAACGGTAAGGAATTTGTCAGTGAGAGGTTTGTAACTTGGTGTAAAGAATACGGAATTATGCAATGGAAAGTATGTTTAGAAGCTCATAGGGTTAATTGAAGAATAGAACGATGTATTAGAACAATAATGGAATCAATGATCAAAGAAAAAGAAGGAAACCCAGAGGAAAAACTAGAACAAGCTGTAAGAACCTATAATAACACTCTACACACAGCGATTAAATGTAAACAAATGGAAGCATGGAAGGACCAAGGAAAAGAAGTCTTTACTGAAAACGATAAAAAGGGTGTGTATGCAAGAAATTTTAAACAAAGGCATAGAGAAAAATTTAAAGTAGATCAGGCTGTGAGAATCGCAAGATAAAAAACTTGGGTAAATAGATGAAAAGTATGAAAGGAAGATTTACAAATGTTGGTAAAATATTGGGAAAGTGCGAGAATGATTCTTATATTGTAAGGACTGATAGCGGAAGATACATTAAGAAACGACATTATGACCTAAAAGATTATAAAAACGGAAAATTAGAAGCTTGTAACGTGAGACTACCCGCCTGGAGGGGGATGTTAGGGTTGAACTTTCCTATTAAATAAATGTATAACATATAATCAATAATCTGAAAAAAAATACTTGAATAAATAGATATTTAGTTAAAATTTATCAACAAATTATCAATTTTTATTAAGTTTAGTTACATATTGATTAAATTGAATTTTTTTTAAACAAAAGATTAAGGAAGTTTTGAGGGCTAAAAGCTTACGGGTTATGTAGGTATGTTAGGTAGGAGTATCTGTTATATTAAAAAATGTAAAGTTTGATGAAGAGAAAAACTAAACTCTAATTTATTTTTGAATTCTAGCCACAAAATTAGAATATGTTGTACCGAAAGCATTATATACAATTTCTATATTCTATAAATAGACTATATATCGACTCTTCAACATTAATCAAAAATTTATCCAGAGAAGCCTAATAAAGAATAGAAAAAACAAATAGTAAGTTAAATCATACAGTAAAATATACTATGACAAGTTTTTCGCCATATCAATTTTTAATTTTATAATTACGCACTTTTATTCGAACATAAAATGTTATTTGAAAACATTTAAAAAAGAAAAATAAATTAGTAATTTTTTATCCAATACATGACAAGAACAATATTTGTTTTGTTTTTCGTTCCATAGAGTCATATTCACTGATCTAAAAGATCTTTTAATTTTATAAAAAATCTGTAATATATCAAAATAAATATTAAAAAAAACTTATCGCAAATTGTTTACAAATTTAGCATTTAGAACTTCATAATATAGGCATAATTTCTCAAAGTCAAAAAATGATGTTTATTTCAAAATGTTTACAATTAATAATTATTAGAAAATTATCTAGAATTAAAAGCAATTTTTTTAGATTAAAGTTTTCTTCTTAGAAAATTTGTTTAGTTTTTATTTAAAAGTTATTTAAATATAAAAATTAATATTTTTTTATTAAAAAATTTCAGTCATACGAAAATAGTAGAATATACAAATTTTAATAATTTAATAATAGTATATCAATAAATATACTAAAGAATTAAATCATTAAGAACAAAAAAAAACCTTCTAATATGTTTAATTTAATATCATTAGTCACAATTCAATATTTTATAAATGATCAAGCTTATAATCATAAATAAACTAAAATGAAAAATATAAAATAAGATTTACTATATGGTTTTATAACAGAAAATTCCCTACTTAATCACTTGGGACGGTATCGGGACTAAGTTCCACAAATCATATACCACAAGACTTGGAATCCCTAAGAAGATAGAAGCGTACATCCAGATGATAACGCTAAAGAAGACGCTAGAAAGCATTCTCTGGACTACCAAATGAGAGGTGACGAAGCCGTTGTGGAAAGGACTTTGGATCCACAAAGCTACCTTTATACAGGAGACGCTAACGCGGAACCTACCCCTGTTAAACTATAAATATAAACTACATTAAGCATACCCTAATTAAATTCATTTATTTTAAATATGATGAATATTTATCAAAATAATTAGATTATTTCAATGAAATTATGAATCAGACGAATTACTAAATATAATTTAATATTATAATAAACGGTAAATATATAAAACAAGACACGGAATAAATTTAATTAACGTAAAAAATTATACTTATGATGAAGTATTATTAATAAAGATGAATTTTAGAATTCCAGATTTTGTTATGTATATAACGTTGAAACTATAAATTAATACAATTCATAATGAAGATATATTTTATATCTACAAAAAAATTATAATCGATTTGACAAACAAAGCTGTTCTAGCACATCTATCAAATAAATTCTTTGAACCAAATAATATTTTTATGTAAAATTTACAGAATATCTTATTAATTCAGAGTTTATTAGAAATAAACAACCAAGATACAATAATGATAATACAAACTGAAATCGATAAAATTCAAAATTACTTATTCTAGTAGCACAATTAATCTTTTGATATTATTGACAAGTCTATATATATTTAGTATTTCGGTTATACATAAATTAGATAGAATACATTTTTTGTATTAAAATAACAATCCCAAATATTAATATATTTAGATCTGCATTAAATCCATCTTATCATCAAATTAAACGTGAATATTAAATAGAATCCTAAAAATATAAATCTTAAGCCCTAAATTATGTTATTTTTTGATTCTACTATTATTTTATCAATATCACATTAAGACTAAACTATTTCGCAATTAGAAGCAAAGTATCTATTAATTATCGCCTTGTTTGTGAATTTAATATTTTTAAAAAATGAATTCGTTACTAAAATATGATCACAAAGATCTTATTTATATTTATTAAATTTATTTGATTCAAAATAGAAAAATTTTTAAAATTCAATATAATGGTATAAATTATATATAAAGCTGAAGAATATATAATATTCAAAAACAAAACTTTTATCAAAAATTTTATTACAACACAAAACAAAAAAAAAACTAGTTACTTACAAAAAGAAATTTATTGATTTGTTTAAGCTATCACGAAAAATATTAGAAATGTCAACTAAAAGATTTAATAGGTATTATTAGATATATGTATATATTGATTTTATAGGTTAATGATTTCATATTCAACAAACTATTATTACGGTTATATAAAAATTCAAAATTCAACATTTATATTCCTTTTATAAAACCGAATCATTTTTACGTACTATCATGATTGACACACCTCAGGCTTTCCAAAATCCTATCAATTATAGATACGTATTCACGGCTTTACGGTTCTCAGATATAGGTCCATAAAATGATATATCTAAAATATTACATCTTAATAATAAAAAACTAAATTAAATAATGTTTGCTAAAACTTGTTATTATGATTTTTTTACAATAAGAATTAGTTCAAATTTATAAAATAAAAGTTTTAATACTTTAATAAGACATAAGATTTTTGAATATAATTGTTTAACGAAATAGTGTAATGGATTAAATCATCAATGAACATTGTGTAATGAACATAAACCTTACATAAAGAAATATAAATTCAATAAATATATTAGGGATAGATAAATATAATATGCTCATGTATTGATAGAATAATATAGACCACAAAGTAGTGCTTTAAATATAACTTTAGTATGTGATAAGCATACAATTGATATTTTATTTTTTTTTCATTAATATGAGTTAAAAACAAATACAAATACCTACGTAGTTAGAATTTGGAGAATTAGTTTTTTGATGATATAGGTAAATTACTGCTATAGATAAACATTTTAGATTTAAGATTCTTATTTAATAATTTATAAGATTAACAAAACTTAAAATAAAAAGCAAAATTAATATCATATGCTACATTTTATAATTTATTTTTGTTATCCATATAAATTTTTAATAGCAAAAGATGTACTACAACTATAAATTTAAATACACCTTACCTTCTAGTTCATGTTACTGTGTATATACAAAGAATCAAAAAGTAGAAGATCTCATTATTTAACTTTATTATATTAGACTTCCTTAAGTTTTCTAATGCAATCATTTAAAAGACAAATAACTATATAGATACAAGTTATGGGAATTAAAAAAATATATTTAAAAAAACAATGTGTTCTAGGAAATAATTAACAATAAATTTATAAAAAATGTAATAATAAATTATCCTTCTCATAAATCTAAATTACAAAATAAAATTTTTTGATTCAGATATAGCTTATATTTATATATTAATAATAAAATACTTTACAAATGTTATATATGCTTGTCTTTGCAATCGTTTACTGGGAGTTTGAACAAATTTTTAAATTTATCCCATAAAGAGTAATTTCTTTGCATATCGAACACCAAACTAATTCTTTTAAAAGTTTTATTATCGAAGGATAGTATTGTAGAACATTTTAAAATTCTTGTATAACACTGGTATGTATAGATGACACAGTTTAAAATTTAGCTTGGGTCTATTGCATATATTCTCAAATATTACATTATTTAGATTTTAAATTACGTTTCCTAAATAAATAGTTGTAAACTAGTCGACAGAACCTTTGATCATAGATTATATTGCATTGTTTTCATAATATCATAATTAATTTAATACAACGTATGTTTGAATAATATTTATATTAGTTTAATCGAAACAAGAATTTAACTTAGCAAACAATTATGAGTATACTTTATAACTAAGTGATATGATAATATAATAAATAACAAAAGGCATGGAATTTAATATTGTATATTAAGTCAATTTTAGAGTTAACTAAAAAAAACTTTATTGAGAATCGTTTTTCTTGTAGGTTAGGTAGGTATGTTAGATATTTTTTATCTAGAAAAAGACCAATTCTTAACTTAAGAAACAATTTAAGTCCGCAAAACAAAGGGAAACAAAGTATTTTCGATTTTTTATATTTTTGTATATTTAGATCATTAATTATGGTTTGTTAGCCCTTTAAGTTTTTGAATGAACGATGTATGAAGAAGTTGTGTAAAATAACCATAATTTTTAATAGTGTAAATATAGGAATTTAACCTTTAGAATTGTAATTATAAAACAATAATATACTATATACACTATGAAGCTAAATTATTAAAAAAGCTTTTACATAACGTATTTTAACAACAAAGAGAACATACTGTATCGAAATATTGGTTAATATATTCAAATCATTGAGGTACTAAGAAAAACAGAACTTATACTCTTTTTAAAAAATCAATTGAAATATATATATGTATATATAAGAAGGATAATGAACTTGAAAGAAGAAGAAAATTAACTTAAACTTCTAAACAAAAAAAATTAACATGTATAGTATATGTATGTAAAGTTAAGAAGTATTGGTTTTCTAGATGATATTTTTAAGAGAAAAATAATTTCAAATAATTTTTATAGATAAATCACTATAACTTTATAAACATATAAGAAGGAAATAGCAATGTAGTAAAATTTAGAACATCTTAGACTACATATAAATCTATATTATTGTTATATAAGCAACACTTGAGTATCTTTATTTGATTTTAAAGCATTTAAAAGATTTGTTATTTTTTCTTCTCCTTCTTGTATATATGTATATAAGAAGACAAATCTTGAAAAATATGAAAAAATTAAGAACTTCTGAAAATGCTTATAAATTCATATTATTGTTATATAAGTGACACCTGGGTACTTTAATTGTTTTTAAAGCATTTATGAAATTTGCCATTTTTCATCTCCTTCTTGTATATATGTATATAAGAAGACAAATCTTGAAAAATATGAAAAAATTAAGAACTTCTGAAAATGCTTATAAATTCATATTATTGTTATATAAGTGACACCTGGGTACTTTAATTGTTTTTAAAGCATTTATGAAATTTGCCATTTTTCATCTCCTTCTTGTATATATGTATATAAGAAGACAAATCTTGAAAAATATGAAAAAATTAAGAACTTCTGAAAATGCTTATAAATTCATATTATTGTTATATAAGTGACACCTGGGTACTTTAATTGTTTTTAAAGCATTTATGAAATTTGCCATTTTTCATCTCCTTCTTGTATATATATATAAGAAGACAGATCTTGAAAAATTAAAAAAATTAAGTACATCTCAGACTACATATAAATTCATATTATAGTTATACAGGTACTTTTTGTGTTTCTTTATTTGTTTTTAAAGCATTTAAAAGATTTGTTATTTTTACATCTCTTTCTTGTATATATATATATAAGAAGACAAATCTTGAAAAATATGAAAAAATTAAGAACTTCTGAAAATGCTTATAAATTCATATTATAGTTATACAGGTACTTTTTGTGTTTCTTTATTTGTTTTTAAAGCTTTTAAGAAATTTGTTATTTTTACATCTCTTTCTTGTATATATATATATAAGACGACAGATCTTGAAAAATATACAAAAATTAGAACTTCTGAAAATGCTTATAAATTCATATTATAGTTATATAAGTGACACTTGAGTATCTTTATTTGTTTTTGAGCGATTTAAAAGATTTGTTATTTTTTCATCTCCTTCCTGTATATATATATATAAGAAGACAAATCTTGCAAAATATGAAAAAATTAAGAACAGCTGAAAATGCATATTAATACACATTATTGTAATACAAGTACTTTTTGAATATCTTTTTTTGTTTTTAAAGCATTTATGAAATTTGGCATTTTTCCATCTCCTTCTTGTATATATATATATAAGAAGACAAATCTCGAAAAATATGAAAAAATTAAGAACATCTAAGACTACATATAAATTCATATTATTGTTTTACAAGTACTTTTTGTGTATCTTTTTTTGTTTTTAAAGCATTTATGGAATTTGTTATTTTTTCATTTTCTTCTTGTATATATATAAGAAGACAAATCTTGCAAAATATGAAAAAATTAAGAACAGCTGAAAATGCATATAATCGTACGGTCTTATGTGATAACAAGGAATGTGTGTGTATATATATGCGTACTTATTAGTTTATATGATTTATTTTTTCTTAAGTAAATCAAAGTATGTTATTATTATGAAGATTTTAAAACAGAATGATTCTAAAAGTTTCTAGTGTAACCGTGGGCGTTTTAACGATTTAACATTCTAACATAAAAATAAAATTAACAAATGTATTCTAATTGGTAAAAATTTTTATTATAATGATTAAATATTTTAAAAACTCCCAGAAACAATCTATATTTTAATTACAATTACATCTAAATATATATACAAGTCTTTAAGTATCAGCAATATTTCTAATTTTTTTGGCTAATGGAAAGTATCGATGTATATTTGTACATGAGAGAGATTATGAACACGAAAAAAGGAGAAATTGACATCTCATAAAAACTAGTAAAAATAACTTATGTAGTATATGTAACTAGATTGTGAAGTTTTTTCATTTTAATTAAAACCTTTATTACATACATGATTTAATTTTTTTTTTTAAAGGGTATCTATCTGCATATATATATATATAAAAGTACAAAATAAAAACTTTAAATTCAAGAAAAATATACATAAATATTAGTGCAGTAAAAATAATTGTATTTAAATAATAGAACTTTCTAAATAACAAATAATATATAAGTATTTTTATGTAATTAAAACATTCAATTGCATAATTATTGCCGGTATCAACACATAGAATAAAATGATTTTTAATTAAACAAATCAGAATATAATTTGTGTATAAATCAGTAACAAACATTTTTTGAATTTAAAGATGAATTCTTATTATTGTAATACATCGAGGTACATTAGAAAGAATAAAATTGTTGAGAAAAAACAACCAATACCCCATTGGAAAACAATACTGTATAAAAATACAACACTTTAATATTTATAAAACGAAATTTAAATATCATGAAGATTTTATATTTTATTTATTTAATATGAGGGAGAACTATATAAATGTATCGTAAATAAACACAATTTCTATTAAGAATAATAGAAAAATATCATAAGTACGTATATATGAATTTAACATTGAAATTTTATAAAAAATATAATTTTCATACTTAATGTAGATAGTATCGTAGCTAATTAAATACTGATCAATCATATTCTCACAAATTGGCAGATTTAATTGGCTACAACAAGTATTTAGAAAAAAAATTTCCAAGAGAGGGCATGGAAAATAAGATTAAAGAAATTGACATATTTCAAATAAATAACATCTTACAAAATCAAGATACTTATATTATATAATTATATATAATTTTTTGCATAATTTAATGAGAATTTCTAAAAAAATAAGCTTGAATAAGAATTGTCATATTTACAAAAATTATGTTATGTCTAAATATCTTCCAGATGATCACGCTACAAACCATTTCTCTGGACTAATGAAGGAGAGAATACGAAGCTGATGTGGAAAGGACTATGGAGATAAGAAGCAACCTACAAGCAGGAGGCGCTAACGCGGAACCTATCCTTGTCAAACTATAAATATAAATTACAATAAGCATACCCTAATTAGATTCATTTATTTTTATGTCGAAATATAACTATATTCCAACGATATCTTATGGTAGTATAACATAGAATTTTGCGACCCAATATAGGATATTATAAAATTAGTTACAACATCTTGATCTTAAGATATC
This sequence comes from Vairimorpha necatrix, assembly GCF_036630325.1. NCBI lineage: Eukaryota > Fungi > Microsporidia > Nosematidae > Vairimorpha > Vairimorpha necatrix. Next base: position 25,539 of record NC_088825.1, on the reverse strand, counting down.
TCATGATTTTACGAGATCAAAATTACTTTTAATAAAGGATAGTTTTAGAAAAACTTACTTTCAATATATGATAATATTGACAAACCTGTTCAGGAGATGAGTAGACCACCTTCAATTAAAACGAAATATATATATATATATATATATCTGATTGTTATGTTAGTATCTTTCTATTAGAGAAAATATTTTATATCTGATCGTATAATGTTACTCGTTAATTCAGCTGTAGATCAAAAAAAGTAAAAAGGACTCAACATTTCGAACTGATATTTTTTGTATATCTTTGACATATCGTAGGCGGAGATATGTCTCGATGAGATAAAAGACATTTTCAAAACTATTATATTTATTGTTAATTGAGTTTGCTTTATCCTTCTTGCTCACCATGCCCTTTTGGGCTTTTCCGCTATTTATAGTTTTACATGTTTGTTTGTAAACAAACAAACAAACAACAAGAAGTTTTAGAAAGATTATTCTTATAACGGAGTATAGCGTCTTATTACTTAAAATGAAGTATTTGTTAAGAGAAGTAAACAAACAATGTGATGAGAATGTTTTTAATCAGGTCATCACAATCTTTTATATAGAAACCTCATTAATAACAATTTCTAGTAAATATATATATATTTATAAAATACTTTTTTGTCTAATATTTTGTTTTCGATATTTCTAAAATTTTATCCTTATACATCTATTTTAAATTAAAAGCAAATTGAGAATTGGGGATATTTATAAATACTTTCTAATTAAAAATATTCATTGTTTATCATATAGTGTTATAACACTTAATATGATATCTTTTTGAATTTTCACATTTGTTTAAATCAGTATATGGAAGGGACACAAAAAATTATAAGCATTCTGAAAGTTTTCATAAATCATCTATTTGAATTCTTATAATCATAAATAAACCAAACTAGAATAATCATCAGAATACTCCTGTTTACACATATCACACAATTCATCAGACTGATGTTCTATGAATAATATTAGTAAGTAAATTTATTTAAATACTCGAAGTGTCTAAAATTGCACCTTTATTCTACGTAAAACTGTTTCCAAATAATCTAATATTCATAATTTTGATCTTAATTCTAATATCCCTTTTAATACCTGATACATTTGCTCAGATAATGGTAAACTTATATCTATAGAAGTTTTCGCATACATTCTTCTCAATGATTATGTAATAATCATACTTATGTTTGATTGGCAATAATTAGGTATAAATGCGATCATTAAAATCATTATTTTCTACGGACTAGAAATATATGACCGGTGATCCTTATGTTTATCAATCAATAGAATATATAGCTAAATTTGGGTAAAGCTAATGTAGCGGCAGAGCTTCTATTATAATTATAGTAAAAAGTAAAATTACAATTCTTGAGGCAGCCCGTGTTTTTTTCACTGTTAATGTAATTTTTTTTTATTTTATGCTCATGATCTTATTTATCAGCTAATGATTATTATACAATTTAATACTTCGGAAATTTGAGTATACATCTGTATTCCAACTTTTCAACTTCTCGCGACACGTGGGATGCGCAAGCGCTATAAGGTCTTGTCCATTGAAGTTGGTATAACTAACGGTACTCAAATTTCTGAAGTATATAATTCGTATCATCATCTTCAGCTGATAAAAAAGAATATAAACATAAAATATCGAGTTTATTACACTAGCAGAAAAAAAATTGACTGGGCTGGATTATAAATTATATAATACTTATTTTTATAATACTATATATTTTTAAAACTTCATTGTCATTCCAAACTTGTCTTATCTCTTTATTGCACCAATCCAATCTTTGATTTCTCATTGCCCATAAACAAAAAAATTTTATTTAATATTTTAGGAGGGAAATTTAAAATAAACAAAATATAGAAAAGAGCGTAGATTTTGAATTTAAAGGATTTAATAGCAAAAATAAAACAAATTTTACTTTATAAATTAATTAAAAAATATACAATCAAAAACTAAACAAAAATGTTAATTACTCTTTATTCAATGATCTTTATTTGAAATTTATTACTAATTTTTCTTTGTCTACAGAGTAACAACTCAATTAAAAAGATGACCAGATAATATTTTTTGAAATTTAATACGGCCTTTAAATTTTTTAAATTCTCTTGACTTGTTTGAAGAAGTTCAAAATTTAATTAAATTTTTACTAAAAATCAATCGTAATGTCAAAATAAAATATTTTTTCCAAAATAATAGTTACAGTTGTAAAATTTTAAAAGTTTAGGAATTCATTATTTCTAAACTATATTATTATTGTGTACATATATATTAATATTTTAAGATCTTATTTGCATTCTGCAGAAATCTAAACATTTCTGGAAGCATACATTCCGTCTCATGTGATGAAGAAAACTCCAGAGTATATCTCTTTGGAACGACGAACAAGATACGATAAAGATTATGCAGAAGAAGAAGTGGTTAGAGCTTTAAGCGCATTGGCGAATATGGCGGCTGTTGAACAAGCGATGTCGGTATAGTAGAATGAAGCTAAAAATTTGGAGTTGAAAAACATAAATAATTCCACATAAACCAATGTCTATGAAGAGCTGAATCTAGTGAGCGATACCGAGGGAAACTGTGCTATCTAACTTACATGATAAATTAACTCAATAAGCCTTTTATATGTTGTCAACACATGATACAAACATTGAGGTACTTGAATGTAGTAACGACCATGCAACTTTCGTTTGATTGTGTGACCCAACTTGACATGCCTTTCAAAACGGTTGACATAATTTTGACATCTGTCCATGTGTTGTAGTAATGTACATCACAGTATTTAAGAAAAACAAAATCTCAATAAAGAATATTAGTTAATTCACATAAATATGTTTTTATAATTTTGTAGTCGAAATTATTAAAAGGGTGTAGTTCATATATAGTTGTAGCAGATCAAATACATATTAATCATATTCTTACAAATGACAGTTTTAACTTTGTTGAAAAAATTATTTAAAAAAATTTACTTTAGGGGTATGGAAAATAAGAATAACAAAATTGCCAGATATTATAGAGAAATTGAAATAGATGCCAGTACATCATAAAATTTGCGATCACATATGAAAGTATTTTGTATATAATATAGGATATATACTCGTTTTGCCGTGTAAAATGTATATTATTTTTTAGTATAACATGTATATATATTAGAAATGTATATTCGGATCGAAGAAAATCTTATATAATCTTATTTTATATAAGAAAGCATAAAACCAATATTGTAAATTATTCTATTATTTGGTTAAATCGCTTAATGATCTTTCGTTCTGACTAATATGAAATGTTTCTTTATGCATAGAAAGAAAACAAAAATTAAAGGAATTTGAAAATATAAATGGTTTTCATAAAGGATAACAAAGTTTAAATAAGTGTGCTTGCAAAAGGGTGCACCTTGATTTGGGATATCGAAGGTCAAAGGTTTGATTCCCAGTGGGAATTAAATTAAAATTTATATTCGCTGTGTAGAAATAGATGCTGTTGGGCATACAGACGTCACTAAATATAATATTTCAAAATTTATAGACTAAACGAATATTATGAAAAGTATCTCTTGTAATGAATTGATCATTAATTTCTTAAATATATTCACAATTCGAATTCTGATTACGTATAATTTGTTCTTCTGTGTTTCAAAATACCATAGCTGTATATATTATAGGGATCTAAAAGCCAATTATGGCACTCTTGATGTAGAAATTTATGAAGTTTGTTTTTATACAAACAAGATATAGTATTAGATGGAGATCTGTTCAATTATTCATTAATGACAAAGAAGTTTAATAAGTTTGCTTTTAGTGTTCTGTGTGAGAGAAAGACACATCTAAAATCTAGATGATTTATTTATATAATATCGACACTAGATTAAAACGATAAATCTACACTGAGTTTTTAAAATCTTCATTTTAATATATTTATTGATTTAATGAGCGATTAGAGGCTTGTATATAAAAAAATTCTTACCAAATCAAATCCCAATGGTTACGTCGGAGATAGTGCAGCGCAAGTATTCGGTAATAGTTAAGAGTTAGAAATGCCCTATATCAATTGGATAATTAACTCTCTTTTTTTAAGTTCATGTATAATATTTCATCTTCCCTTCTACTCGCCAAGAATATGAAATTTTAAAGTAAATATAGGCTAAAAGTCAAAATTTTGTTTTTTGAACTTCCAAATTTTTAATATCCCAAGGATGACAAGTATATATATTCAAACATCAAGAATAAGAATAAAATCATGAAAAAATAAATTATCTAAAATGACATAATTTTGATTTTCTTTTTTCATTGATGACAAGTATATATACACATTTTTAAAAAATAAGAAGCTGATAAAAAACATGAAAAAATATTTGTCTAAAATGTCATAATTTCTAATTTTAGAGTTTTGAAATTTTCATATTTAAATGAGGAAAATTCTATATACATATATATATACAATAAGGCTGAAAAGAAAATCATGAAAAAATAATTAGTCTAAAATGCAATAATTTTGAATTTAAGAGATCTAAATTTTAGATTTTCCAAACTTGACAATATATATACAAATGTAATAAGATGAAGAAGAAAATCATGATAAATAACTGAGGAAAATAATTACCCCAAAATAATTCATCACAAAAGAATTTAGCTATATCATGAAGGCTTGAAAGTAATTATTAATGATATTTTAAACGACTAACTAATTATTAAGAAGAGATGTATTTGTATATGTATATATATATTTAAGAAGAGATAATAATATTGACAAGACAAAAATAATCTGATATTAAAATTCAGAATAAACAGTATTGTAAGTACCAAACTTCAAAAGTAGATTTAATATTTTTTGCGATTGAAAAATTATAATTATATCTAACGCTTGCAAACAAGTAAAGTTAGTATGTATAATATAGAAATAAAAATAATTGGTTTAATCGTTTATTAACAAACACTGTTAAATACATTGTTTTGGATATATTTATCTATATCATCGACTATGATGTTCTAAGATATTTTTTATTTCGAACAGATTCTTCATCAATACTACAGAATTGTTAAACTATTTGTGACGAGTCATTTGCATACTGAGACGTGCCCTGCCCTAAATAAAAAGCAATTAATGAATGGCAACATAGATATAAACTGAAGAAATCATTGACTTTAGATGTCAAAATGAGCAGATATATATCTGTAATGTTGACATATAAAGATTTATATAACAAATGTTTCTTGTGTTTGAATATCTCCAGTTAGTCATTAGCATTTTACTTAAACAAGACACTTTTAGGAAAAGATTAGGAAAGATAAACATTAAGGATCGAAAAGCGCAGAAAAAATGAACAAATTTAAAGAAAACAACAATATTCCTTATTTAGGGCGTAAATCAACCTCGAAGTCTATATAAAATAAAATAAAAATTATATGTGTCATGCCCACGGGGATAACACCCGTCTTTAAAATAGTTCTCTAATATACTTAAAATACTTTTATTTTTTAAATTGTTAAATTCATTATATCTTGACCCTTGTCCTGGTCTAGGCCTCTCTTGATTAATTTCATTTCTTTTCATTTCGTCTTACCCTTCTTTTTAAATTTTTATTTAAATATTTTTTGTAAAAAATGGTTAATGAAATTTTTGATAAAAATTAAATATCAAAAATTCTTGACATAGCATCAGGCTATGACAATATGATACTAGAAATTCAAAATGCCAACAAAATTTATAAATTTTTACTAAGATATGTGTAGATATAATAAACATGGCATGTGCTTAATATAAATATACATAAATATACTAATAAATAAAAATCATATTAATAAGTTCATATTTATTTCAACAATCATATGTATCTATGTATAAAAGAATATAATACCCCTGAAACAAATACTTCATATATTTTATTCGTACAGACAACATATTAACAATAACGTTTTTAATGATATATAATAAGAAATTATGTTTGTTTCTCAGTTATGAACAATATCGATTAATTAATAAAGAAAAAAAATTCATATGTAAATGAATAAACAAGTTATATTAAAGAACCCAATCGATGAAAATTAAGTATTGTAAACAATCAAACTATTGTTCTTTTTGTCAAGACAGAGTGCTAAAAAGTTAAAAATAAAATAAAAGACAAATTAAAAAAGAAAATTCACGTATCTTATATACTCTAAAAATATAATGTCAGTGTAAATGTACTATTATTAATATTCTTTAGGACTCATTATAGAGATTTTGACTTACAAAACCAAAAATAGAAGAGAAATAATCAGTTTTTTTAGATAGTAAAATGAACAAAAGTTGAAAAATAAAGGAAATATAAAGTGGGAAACACGAGATTATAATTATTTGTGATTTTGATTATAAATAAAATCATTTTTACAACATATATACAATAGAGTAATATAATTCCGCAATTTAATATTTGATATGTTTAGATTTCATTACGTTAACATTTTATTGTAAAATTATATAATCTTAACAATGAAAAAAATTCATTTTGGGATACTATATTTTTTAGATATTCCTGAGATGAAAATATTTTTCATAAGATGGGGTAATGATCATTTAAATATAACATATCTAAAAAACAATTAAATGGTATATTTTTGCATTACACCCCCTAATAGATATACTTTCTGTTTGCAAATAATTAGACCATCAAAATCATACATAATTCAAACAGATAAGAGGACGTTGTATATAATAGAAAAGAAAACAAATAAAAAGATTACAGATCAAAAATAGTTATTAAACTGTACACCAAATCGAATTTATTCGTTTACATTACATATTATACATGGATTTAATAATTGCACACATAAATTTTGACTGATAATTCCTGGGATTGATTTGGTTGTAAATTATCTTTTTATAAAAAATGCACATATTTTATATATGTTATATAAAAAAAAAGAAAAAGACATTATATTCACATTATAAGTTATTTAAAAATATTTTGACAAAAAATAAAGTATGCAGGAAACAAATTAACACTTTTCGTCTTATTTCTAATTTCTAAAACCAAATTCCGTACACAATTTTTTTTAACAGAAAAACAAATTCCCTAGATGAAAGATTATCGAAATGTCGTTTCTTACAAAAACAATTTTGATGTTATGTTCAAGCCATTTATAATATTTAGGGCGAAAATATATATATGCGAGAAATTAATATTTACAAAATTAAACAAACAATTTCTTTAAAAAACAGTTCAATATTTATTTTAGAGCATTAGTAGCTTACATTCCTGGTATAAAGGACAAGGAACAATTATATAATTATTAAAATAGTACTACTGTTATTGTTATTTGTTAGTTCCGCAAATCTGAACCTAACCTTCTATCGTATAACAAAACATAAGGTTACACATTTGATAATCTTTATGAATTTTTAGATTGTAATTTAGTATTGTTTATTTAAAAGAGATGTATTGTTTAAATAAATATCAGTTGTAGATAAAATCTTGACAAGAAATAAATATGAAAATTACCTTAGAAAACCTAGGTGAAATACGCTTAATACGTAAAATTCATGTCGAATTACTATAATCAACTTGTTAATAGTTTAGAATATTAAGTAAAACCGCATGATTCAATGTATCTGTGTAAAATCAAAAATAAGATAAATTCTTAGTTAAAAAATACATTATGTAAAATATAATAATTTTAAGTATTTAAATTTTTCAATTATTATTTGAAAATGACAAGAAACGTATCTTAAATTTAATAAAAAACAAGCATTAAAATAATGCTTACCAAACACACTCTTTAAAAATCAAAAATAACTTGAACTTTATACATAAAAATATGTATGTAGAAATTTTTAAGTTAATAAATTTGAATATAAAACTTGCATCAGCAATATATATAGAGTGGATAAAAATATTTTAAGTTTCAAAAAAAATAACAAACCGTTTTTTTATACAATTTTATAATCAATAGTGTAATATAAGAAAAATTTACATATAGAGTATTAATAAACTGAAAACGAATGTTCTATATATATATAAATTAAAAATGAATATTGTATAAAAAATGATAAGATATATTGTATATGGTAGCTTTTTATAACCTTTTTAAAATTATATTTTTTGTAGTAGACATTAAATATGTAGAACATTTTGAAAATATTTATGAGATATAAATTGCATGTACACTCCTTTACCATTAAGATTAATGTCACTAAAAAAAACATAGTCAAGCCTATACCATAATGATTTTTAAGATTTACTTCTTTTGAAAAAACTTTATTGTTCCCCGCACGACAAAGTTTATTTTGGAAATCATTAAAAAATTTTATGTTACAATGAGCTTCGAAAAATACAAAAATAGAACTTTACTATTAATGAACAACTTCACTTACAATTAGAAATAAAATTGATGTTTACATCGACCGTGTTTTAAAAAAGAGGCCAGTTTTTTTAAAAAACATTACTGATGCGGTGTTTAATTAAATTTGTTAATGGTGAATTAACGACTAGAAGAATTTATCTAGGAGCATCTTCAGTTCTTTTATACGATTCTATATCCCCATTTTTTTGAATTCGAATTACATATGGTCAAAGAAGTCCGTAGAAAGCAGGATCGAATTAAGTAATGTTAGAAGTCGCGTAAAAGATTCGTGTAATGATAAGTGTTATTTGTGTTAGTAAATTATGTACATGATTTTGCAATTTAGAATTTATTTAAATCTTAGTTTCTTATCAGCAGTGAATCTTGACGATGTAATATAAAGATAGATAAAAACATATGTTCTGAAACGAAAAATTTTTACAATATGTACTTTCTGTAGTTTGTATGAGAATTCAAATCGGTATTTATCAATAAACTACCTATACTAAACGTATGAGGTTAAATTCATTGCTAACAAAATTCTATGTAATGGTTCTCTCTTATCTTGCATGGAAAAAAAATAAAAATCAAGAAGAGAGTAATATTATGAGAAAAGAAGAGAATGTCTAGAAAAATATCTAATGAAGGATCATTAACATTTACGAAAAATTTATAAAAATCGAAAAGCGAATTTATTAGATAAGAAATTTAGCATATAATAAAATTTGAAAGTTTGTGCATACGGTAATTGATTGCAATTTCATATCTGTCATATAAAGTATATATTGACACTGATTCAGACAAAGTTTAATATCAGCTTTAAAAGTCTTTATTAGTAAACATTCAACTTTAGATAATATAATAGTAATAAATAGATAGTGTATTATCATATAAACTGTTTACAGTTATAATTAAGATGAATCAGTAGAACAAAATATTTTAAATGTAAAGTTATAAATAATTAGAACATTATATTAACCATATTAAAGACTTTCATTCTATAATAATAAAAGATTAAATGAGTTTAATAAATAAAAATATCATAAAAACGTATATTTGATATAAAATTCTATAAATAAATAAGAATGATTATTTTCTATATATATATATATATATATGTAAAAATCTAGAGTTTAGTATAAAAAAAAATATATTTAGAAAAAACATGTTGGCCTTGTAAAAGAAGGTGTGTAGTAATTTAATTGTCGGTAATGAATTTTGTTTTTTTTTAATGATAAAGATAATTAAAACAACGGATTATGTTACAATAAATACTAATGAAAAATAAATCATCAGATCAAGCCTTGTAGAATTCTAATATTTTTTTATCGATGCTAGGTTCATATTAATCTTGTCAATTATATTTAATGAAACTATTTTTTTTGTAATATTTAATTAATATATTTTTGGATCTGAAATTATCTTCATTTAAGGAAAAAAATTTAAATATATTATGATTAAACAAAAATGATATATAAAAAAGTAAATAAGAAAGTTGTTAGAGTATAATAAAGAAGATACATATATATTTGAATTAAAATATAATATAATATTAATATTGTTGTGTTATATAAAATAAAAAATAGGTTAAACTATCAAATACTCTAAGAATTAGAAGCGTACATCAAGATGATTAACAGAAGACAAACTAAAGTTTTCTAATAGACTACCGAAGAGATGTTTGGGTTCCGCTTTGAAAAGGACTAAGAGTCGAGAAGCTGCCCACAAACAGGAGACGCTAACGCGGAACCTATTCAGAATATACTAGAAAGTAAAACACCATTAGAATATCCCGTTATAATTCATTTTTATTAGAAAAATAATAGTAATTATGTTGTATATATTAGTAAAGATTGTTTATATATATTATAACAATAGTATTAATTATGTTATTTTCTGAAATAAACTATATTTTTCCATATTGAATATGAATTTGTGGTATTATTTACCACATTATTATATTTTCCCTCCAAATGAATTTTCTATAATTTATTTTTCTATAAATATTTTCTTTTTATTTTTACCCCACCAAAATATGTCAAGAAGAACAGAGGAGTCTAGAAATCAGCAGTATCAATCACTGCATCCCCAGAAGAGGAAGATAAAGCCCATTGAGGCAGATTTAATAATACAAATTTAATTATAAAAAACTTTAATACCTGGGAGAAGCATTATAGAATGCTATCTGAGAAGCAGCCAACTCCCGGGTAATACCTCAATGAGCTCATTAATATTAGAAAAAAGTAATAATACTGAGAAACAAAATATTGATGAAGCATATATCACATTTGATAAAACCATAGAAGGAACTACAATATTGGTTAAAGAAAAAATTGAAAAATGTAAAACGAGACTGCACCATAAAGCATCTCAGGCTGTTTGAAGAGCTAGGAACGGCCAATAAATGGACTGATGAGCAGATGGGACTCATCTACTATGCTTTGATTTTAGATTTAAAGGTGAAAGATAAGCTAAATAAGAAAAGCTTCAAAAAACAAAAAAAGAACTACTAGAATTTAGATATCCAAAAAATGATGTAGCTTTATTATCAACAGAGATGGAAACTGTTAAACAGGTAAATTATAGAAGTATAGCAGATTACTATGAGAAAATAGAGTCGATGATTGAAATATACGGACTATCTTTGAACCTATCGAAAAAGGAATTTAATGTTAGATTGAAACAGATTTTTGATAGAGGATTAGGCAGATCAAATTTAATTGAAGTTTTAAAATCAGGAATGAAAAACAAGGGAATGGACGAGCTATTAAAATATTCACAAGATCTGGAAGAAATGATTATGTTACAGGCGAAACTGGAAGGGACACGAATATCTCAATTTATATCTAAGAAAGAGAATTATGAAAGACCTGAAGAAACAGGAAGATACTTTAAAAGTGATAAGTGGTGCTCTATACATCGAGCAAGATCTCATGATACACGAGATTGTCGTCTACGAAAACCAAAAGAAAACGATAGAGAAATAAAAAAAGAAGGAAAATCGTTAATGATAAAAAAATTCCTAACTATGAATTGGATGAAAAACATAAAAAAACCGACTGCCTATTAATTCAGAAACAAAAAGAAAATAAAATCATCGATAAACAGAAATGTATAAATGAAAGAATAAATAATATAGATAATTGTATTATAAGGAATTTGAATAAAAAATATACAATCTATTAGCTAAAGTCTTAACTAATATAGTTGACTTTGTGAAAAGGACAGGGAATACGATACCATCAGATGATATATATTCAAGAAATATTAAAATAAATAACAAAGAAAGAAGCAAGCCTCCTGTAAAATTAAAGATAACCATCAACAGGTAAAAGATTTGGCAACATCTAAATATGATAGTTATTAGAATAATAAATTAAATAATGGAACTTTCAGAAAACATTGCCTCAAAAATAAAATGCAGCAGATGCCATTTAGCATATGTAGATATGATTTAAACGGTGAATCTGAGAAGCTCAAATATGATAAGTTAAACTCATACCTTGATTTGAGGTTTAAAATATCCAACCCAGCTATTACTAGGAAACGGCGAAAAGAACTATTTGATGATTTCGGAGGAATCCGTATTCTAATTCGCTGCCCTTTAGAGGAGGTAGTATGTGGTATTATTTACCACATTATTATATTTTCCTCCAAATGAATTTTCTAGAATTTATTTTTCTATAAATATTTTCTTTTTATTTTTACCCCCACCAAAATATGTCAAGAAGAACAGAGAAGTCTAGAAATCAGCAGTATCAATCAATGCATCCCCAGAAGAGGTAAGATAAAGCCCAAGGAGGCAGATTTAATAATACAACTTTAATTATAATAAAACTTTAATACCCGGGAGAAGCATTATAGAATGCTATCTGAGGAACGGCCAACTCCCGGGTAATACCTCAGAATTAAAAATAAAAACAAGAAATAAATATATGACAAATTAATAATTTTTTTTTTATGGTGTATATACACATCTTATGATCTAAAATGTAGCCTGATCCGAAGTAGAGGAGAGTGAGTCTAAACTCACATATTGATTTATATTATTTTCTTGTTTTCTGCTCATCGAAATTGTGAATCAGGGGTAAATTCCGTTTAAATAGTTAATTAGATTAACTGTCAAACTCTTTGAGATGTAAACAAACATCAAACCGATGTTCTACTGAATTAGTAGTACTTCATGTGACGTGCACTTGTCTTACTTTTAGTTTGTGAATGTCAAACACGTCTAATGTTTATTTACAATACTCTGAGATGTTTGACAGCGCAATAATCATTGTTTAATTGGAAGCCGTACCGTCAGTACAGGTCTGCAGCCTGATACATCTGAATAAATATTATAATTGTTATTTCGAAAATTAACTTTTGCACAATTTAGTACATTTTTTATTAGAGGTTGCCAACGTATGTATCTGTATAATTAATATTTTAAGAAATTTAGATTTATTTGTCTTTTCGTATGAGTACGTAAGTATATAATTTGCTGTTCATAAAAAAATAATGAACGCATTATGTGCAGAATCGCCATAAAAATAAAAAATTGAAGTAAAGTTAATCATATTAAATCGGCTTTGGACATAATACGTTAATTAAACGATATATTTATTTCTTTTTGCAAGGTAAAAACATATTTTTCAAAACAGGTAAATAAGATTCTTTCAAAAAGAAATGAAAACACAATCATTGAGTGATTTAATTACAAGAAATGTCTGACACTATATATTAATCATTTAAGACATATAATTTAGTATAAAAATATATTTGTTGAATAAATTAGGATATATTATATACAAGAAATAAGATTCTAAATTTATCTAAAATAATTTAGGTATATGCATTAAAGTATTTAAATAAATGTTAAAAAACCAAAACTTGATAAACTAAAGTCAAAGGTTTTTTGGAAACGTGTATTAACGATTACATCATAAGGACAGTTGTCGAAGTTTAATTGTCAAATATTCACCAACAACGTTCCAACACACCAATAATACAACAAAAAATGAAAAATTTACAATATGTGTTTATCCATGCAAAATAATTAACCTTTAACTTACGTGGCTAAAAAATTATTACAATAAAAATAAAATTTAAAAAAAAAGTTTGCATATGAAGGGCAAGGAATATCTATGAAGCAAGTACACAATCATAAAGTTATTAATGGCAAAACATTTTTAGCCTTATAACTTAGAAGTAGCAAAGTTTTATCTATGGAGAACAGATAAATAAAGAAAAAATAAGAACGAGCATATTGGTAGAAAGAAAAAAATATCTTTTAAAATTTAAAACGAATTCTACACTCAATCTAACTAAATTATAGGTAATAACAAGATAATTTAAATTTGATCTTTCCTTTTTTCATTTGGTATAAGTACGAAAGAAAATAAATGGAATTATTTTTACGATCAAAAATAGCACTGTTTTAGAAATGATACAAATAATATTCATCTATTATAACTAGATAGTAAAGGGATTATAAAGAAAAGATATACATATGATTTATTCATATTGCTTTGCAAGATAAATACATAAGAATTCAAAATAAGATTTACAAAAAAGATATTAGATGAAATACAATTTTCTTTTAGATTAAAATCTACGCCAAGAATACAAAAATAAACCCCAATATTGCATATAGTATAATTTAAGTACAATTAAAACTATCAATGAAGTTTTTTAATTATCTAGAACATATCAGACGATTTTCTAAATGAAACGTATACTTAAAAACCAACTATATTAAATTTATATATGACCAATATGTACACATTATTAAGTATAATAATTACTAATGGTTAAAAAACGAAAAAAAATATTATATAAAAATTTTAAACGAATTTCGATTAACCTAGGATATTACATTTTTTTGATTGATAGAATTCTAAAGAAGATTCAGTTATAAAACATTGTAGACTTTTGAAATCGAAGTTGGTAAAAAACAATTGTCACAAATATTAATTTGTTGTTTACAATCATATTGACCACACAAAATTAGAAATTATGACCAAAAAAATTCTAAAAAGTAAAATCATCAATACTTTTTATACTTATAAAAAAATATTATTTTATTATTAATTTCGAATAAATAAGAACAAACCAATAAAAAAATCTATCGGTTAAATATTTGATAATCGCTCTTTTGTTATATATAATACTTTCTAAATCCGTTAAGTATAATATTTTTTTATGATAATTTGATCAAAATTTAAGTATGAAAATCGAAATATTATAAAAAAAAACTAAATTTAATCAACTATTATCCTAAAATTATATATTCATGGGAAATCATTTATTTAATGTATAATTAGAAGTATTGAAGAAAATTATATTAAATTGACAATATAAAATAAGACCTATTCATTGTACAATCGTTCAGTAATGGTAAAAAGAATTTTACTTAGAAACAACATGCATTTTATTGATTTTAAAAAATCCTAGGGAAACCTACTTAAATACATTTTCCATATTATAATATTGTAAGAAATTATAAGTAAATTTTTAATTATGAATAATTACATAAATACAATAGCACATACAAACAAATACAAAGTTGTTGTATATAAAACGTTTTCGAGATTTTGAAAAAAACGTCGCATATTCCAAAAAAATAAAACCAGAAATTGGGGGATAGAAATGCATATAAATCCAATACACTTAATAACGAATAAGAATTTATCATGAAATGCTATATTTATAAAAAAGCTTATATACCGTAGTTACACGCAGACGGAATATAAATTTCAAAATTTATTTACTTAGCAGAAAATAATTTTAATTAATATAAAGAGTAATAACATAAAAAAAACATGATAAACACTAGCTTAATAAAATTAAAAATCCACTAAAAACATGTCAATTCAAGATAAATTTTTCTCAATTATAATACTATATAATATTTCACCTGGAAGTTTTCAAGATTATTTACAAAAAAATAAAAGAAAAGTCTAAAAGTTAGAATTGCATATATTAAATATTAACATTATGGTAATACTTCAAAACAAATAAGAATCTTAGAAAAAACATCTAAATAATATTTATATATCGTTTGTCTCAAAAATTTAAAAGTATTCTTAAGAAATTAAATTTTTAGAATATATAATAATTCATTTACACATATTAAAAAAAAAATAAAAAATTATATTATTTAGCAAAAAAATGAAATATTATTAGTTAAAAGACTAAACTTAATAATTTCTTTTATAAAATAAAAAATTTCGTTCTTTGTCTTATAATTATTAGATATTTATAATTTTTTATTCAAAAACTCGATAAAAACCGATAGAGTCAATATTTTTAAAGTAAAATTGAAATTTAATTATGATATTATATATTGTCTATAGTTCAACAAAATGCGTTAGATTGAATCTAAGTATGAAAAGGTCAAGAAAATTTTTTACTTCAATATAAATTTTATAATACCCAAAGATTTATCTACAAGTAAGATAAACATAATGCCAAAAAAAATCTTTGAAAAAACTAATATATTTCGAAATGCAATTTTAATAAAGATAATTGAGGTTGATATTACAAAAACAATATTTAAAAGAAAATATATTTAAAGTAGTAGGATAACTTTTTTTTATCAAAAAAACATATTGGAATAAAACTTGTTTTGAAAATAAATATTTTCTTTTAGAATAGTTAATAAAAACATTCAAACTAAACGTTCAAATAATTTTAGATAAGTAAAAAGAAGAAAATTTCATACAATTAAATTTAGACGACTAATTAAGCTAGAAGTCACAACCACTAAAACGAAAATAATATTTTTTGATCATTAAATTGAATTTTATATTTCAAATGTTGCTCTTAATAATACACATACGACTGAATAAAATAACTATTAAGTTTTAAACAATATAACGACTTAATGATTTTTAAAAATAATATATCAATCGAAAATTAACAATGCAATGTATAACACCTACATTATTAAACTTTAAATATATTTAACCTACACGAAAACATATGATTCAATGACTAAAAATTTATATAATATTAATAATAATCTATTTAAAATTTTTATATGTTTGAATTTCAAAAGAAACCATATCACGGAGGGTTTTAAAAATTGTAGATTAAAGTTATAAATTACAATCAATATTTCAAAAAGTTTTATAAATGATTTAAATCATTCTTATAAAAAAACATTCAATACTATTTATCGCAAGGAAGCATTGGAAAGTTCTTCATATCTAAAAACTCATTTTTTATGCTTAACTTAAGTTTTTAAAATTATTATAAAAATGTAGCATATATAAACCAAATAATATCAAGAAAATTCATAAAGAAAAAATAAAAGTCTCAAAGAAACATAAAGACATACGACGAAAATTAAATATAAACATCTATAGAAGAACATAACGAACAACATTTCATTCTGTTATCCTTTATTACAACAGTATTTTAAAAAATAATGGTTATAATCTGTAAAATATTATAAAATAAAATACAAAAAATTATTTCAATGAAAATAATGATAAATATCTAAAAAATAAATCTAATAATGGTCAGAAAACATATTAAATACATTTAAAATAATAAGATAATCAATATATATCCATATATATATATATACTAATTGCAAATTTATACACAAAACTAGGCTTGAAATGAATTTCGTATTTCTTCATTTGAATTTTTATAGTAAATATCATATATTCCACGTATTTATTATTAATACTATAATTATAGTAAAAATAAAATCAAAATAAATACAGAATTAGTAACTTTTATGAAAAAGATCTTACACTAACCGAAGAATTAAAAAATATAAATCAATAAAAGCTAAGAAGGGTTAATAAAAAGTATAAACAAAACCCAATGCAACTAATTAATAGATATTTATATAAATTTAAGGATAATATAATGTAAGAGCATATAAATTAAAAAACAAATCTTATCTTTAATAATGACAGAAAATATTTTTATGCATAAACACAATTACATATTAAACATAGATGCGGTTGACGATTTCTAAAAATTATTAAATAATATTTAATTTAAATATTAATTGATAAAAAAATATAAAGATAAATTGATAATTTAAATTTTAAATATTTAATATAAAAATTTTTATGAATTTTTTTGGAATAAACATTTTGATTATCGCAGAATGAAATCAATCTAATGATTAATTAGAACTTAAAATTTTTTAATAATCCATAAATTGGTTTTATCGTAAAAAATAACATTTTAACATAACACATTATGTAAAACATTTTCAGAGATAAAGATAGGTTATTTTTAAACTACTCGCAATTTTTTAAGCAATAATTTCAAATATACAACATATCTAAATCGCAAAAATTTATCAATATTAACTGGTTATCAAACATATCAAACTAATTCTCTTCATAATTGAAATTATATGAAGATCAATCAAGAAGTAAATTTAACGGTTATAAAAGAAAATATATAAGTATAAAAAAAACATATCTAGGGCATTATGATCACATATCAAATATATTTTATATAGGAAGTATTTTTCAATTGTCCAATATTTTCACACGCTTTTATTTTTAAAATATTATATTTTCTACCATAAAAAATTAAATCCCAAAGAGAACATTAAAAATAGACACAATAACATTTGTAATTATAAAAGACTTCCTGAACAGTTGGGCAAATACATAGAAAAATAAGATTGTACATTAGAAGAAGACGCATCCCTATGCAGCATCCGAGTAGATATTAATATTCAATAACAAAATATAAAAAAACAAATTTTTTTTAAAATTTTTTATTTTATAAAAATAAACTAAATCATATTAATTTAGATAAATCTTAATTACTTTAATTGATCTATTTTAATTTCACATAATTCTAAGGTTAAATTTTTAAATGTAATAAGTTATTCGTATTGTATTTTCAAATAAACCTTGGAGTCTAGTCCTTAATGTTTCCAAATTATTACGCCCTTAAACTTTTTTGGAATTTAGATCCAATTTTTTTATTCAAAGTGATTCTCATAAGCTTTCCTAAAAAGTATAAGCTCCTGTGTCTGTATATATGCGTTAGTACCGCATTCGAGATTTAAGTTATCTTATAATATCCCTAAAATATTATTTTTTTAGTATAATACGAATATTTCGAGTAATAAATATGTTAAAACACAAAAATGACTTTTTTTACAATAATATATATTACAAAACGAATACATATTTCATACTTTTACAATATAATATTACATAAATTTATTAGCAGAATTATACCAAAAATACTTTGTGTTTTAATTATAATGTTAAAGATGGACCTCCTATTAATAAATGTATAACATGGCAAACACAAAAGACGAAAGGGTACCAAGTGAGACCTGTGTTTAAGAGAAGAGAAAATTACTAAAAGAAGCTCGGAGAGTAGAAGCAATCATCAGAATGCAGAAAGATGTAAAAGATGTGACAACGAAGCAGTCGATAAAACAAGTAAGTTCTGAACTTCAGGTTTTTTTTATTGATAAAAATTTAATCAATATGATTTTTTGGAATGATATTATTGATGAAATTGATAAATTAGTTGTTGAAGAGGAAGAGAACATGAACAAGGAAAAAATAAGGAGTAGAGAACTAGAAGATATAGTAGAGGTTATGAAAGAAAAATTAAAAAGAAGATTAAAGGATAACTGACTAGAACTGTAGCAGTGTTATGAAGAAACTGATAAAATCAAAGACGAGAAGAAAAACATTGTTTTAAATGTAGAAGAATTATACATATAGCTAGAGGTTTTTTGAGCGTAAAGGAAGACAGGAAGAGAACAATGAAAATAAAAGTGTTAAATTTTTTAGCATTCGTGAAAATAGAAAAATGAAAATATTAAAAGGAAATGATTTTATATATAAACTATCAGTGGAGGTTTAAAGAGAGAACTCAAGAAACAGTTTTTATGTAAAAAATACAAACCAAGATAAAAGAAGAAAAAATATTAATAAACATGAAGAATTGGAAGGAAAATTTCCAGAGGTATTAGGAAAAGAAGAAGTAAATAAAATACGAAACAGGGGGAAAATGTTCTATCAAAACAAAACAAGGAGTGAAAGTAATTAAAAAAAGACAAAATATTTCTGATTATCTTTAAGAAAAGTATATTAATTTATTAGAAATTAGAGGTATTATCAGAAGGACAAAGAGCAAATGGAGAAGCCTAATTAAGCCAATAGAAAAACCAAATAGTGAAGTACAATTGAGAAGTAATTTGATGGCTTCAAACGAACTGGTTTAAAAAGATCCGTATGAATTGCCATTGATTAGAGACATTATTAGGGCAACGGAAGGTTCTAAATTATCTATGGTTTTGGACTTGAAGTTAGAATTCTATCATATAAAATTGAGAAAGCTCAAATAAAAAAAGAAAGATTTTGAGATAATTGTTCGAGTTAACAAATGGAATAGCATTGTAATGGGATTTAAAATGATCCACATATAATGAAAAATATGATTAACGGAATTTTAGATAAGTTTAGAGGCAAGAGCGTTGAGGTGTACATGGATAATATTATTATTTATGCAAGAGATAGAAATCTACACGAAATTTTTTTAAAACAAGTAATTCGAAAACTTAACGAATGTGGATTAAAAGAAACTAAAAAAAAAATAAAATATAAAGGAGAAGTAAAACTACTTGAAGTATCAATTAACGGAGAAGACATTACACCTAACAAAATTAAAAGCAAAAGAGATTAGAATACAGAGGGCCTAACAACATAAAAGATCTTAGAAGATTTGAGGGACGGGCAGGCTGGTTTAGAGATTTTATTACCCAATATGCTTAACGGACAGCACGTCTTACAGAAGCACTAAAAAAGATGTTAAATGGGGATGGTCCGAAGATATGGAAAGAGCTCTTATGGATATCAAAGAGGGTTTAAAGAATGTGAAAAAATTAAAAATAGAAGATAGTTAAAAAATATTTAGAGTAAGAACGGATGCATGCGATACGGAAATTTGAGCTATACTATTGCAAGAAGACAAGGGTTGTGGATTCCGATACAATGAGCATTATAAATGTTAACAGCAACAGAAAAAAGGTATATGATTAATGAAAAAATGACGTTGGCAGTGTTATTTAGAATAAAGAAATTCGAATCCGATTTGAGGGAAGCAAATTATATTAAATGACAAATCATAAAAGACTGGCTGAGATTCAAAACAAATCGTTTTTTCATAATAACAAAATAAATAGATAGATATAATATATACAAGAATATGGTTTTACTATTGAATATGTAAAAGGCGAATGGGAGACGTATGTGGATGCTCTTAGTAGACAATTTAAAAATAACAAAGTGAAAGAAAGCAGCGAAAGAGAGAAACGGACCCAAAAACAATTGAAAGGAAAAGAAAAAAGCGCATGGTTAAAAGAGAAGGTAAAAACTATTAGATTTCTTAACAAGAGAAATCAAAGAAATGCTAAAAAAGAACTAAGAGAGACAGAAATTCGTAGAGTTCATGAGGAATTAAATCATCGAGGAGTGAAAAAACTTATTATAAGAAAAAACAAAGACTGTACTGGCCAGGTATTGGACAAGATAATCACAACGCTAAAAAATTGTCAAGTATGTAGCATTAATAACAGAAAAACGACCGAAGGTTGCATTTTTGTAACAATATTAAGAAATTAGAAAAAGCTTTAGACATAATGGATATTTGGGAAAAAGAAAGAGACGGTGATTAGGGACTGACTCCTTTACGAGAAGAGTATGGGGCGCAAAGATGGAAAATATGGGAAGTGATGTTATTACGAAAATTTTAGAAAAAGATGCTTAGATGAATATATTACGGATAACGGTAAGAAATTTTTCAGTTGGAGGTTTGTAACTTGGTGTAAAGAAAACGAAATTATGCAATAAAAAGTCGGTTTAGAAGCTCATGAGAGTAATGGAAGAATAGAACGATGTATTTGAACAATAAGGGAATCGATGATCATTGAAAATGAAGGAAACCCAGAGGAAAAACTAGAACAAGCTGAAAGAACCAATAATAATACTCTACACACAGCGATAAAATGTACACCAATGGAAGCATGGAAAGAACAATGAGATTTATTTTTTATTGAAAACGATGAAAAGGGTGTGTATGCAAGTAGGTTCATTCAAAGGCATAGAGAAAAATTTGAAGTAGATCAGGCTGTGAGAATCGCAAGAAGAGAAAATTTGGGTAAATAGATGAAAAATATGAAAGGAAGATTTACAAATGTTTGAAAATAATGGGAAAGTGTTAGAATGATTCTTATATTGTAAGGACTGATGGCGGAAGATACACTAAAAACGATATTAAGACCTAAAAGATTCTAAAAATGGAAAGTTAGAAGCTTGTAACGTGGGACTACCTGTTTGGAGGGGGATGTTAGGGTTGAACTATTCTTAAATAAATGTATAACATATAATCATTAATCAGAAAAAAAATTATTGAATTGAGAGATAATTAGTTAAAATTTATCAACAAATTTTCGATTTTCATTTATTTTAGTTTCAGATTGAGTTAATTAATAAATTTTTTAAACAAAAGATTCAGACAGGTTTGAGGGCTAAAAGCTTACGTGTAGGTTAGGTAGGGTAGGTTAGGTAGGTTAGGTTAGGTTAGGTAAGTTAGGTTAGGTAGGTTAGGTAGGTTAGGTAGGTAGGTAGGTAGGTAGGTAGGTGGTGGTGGTAGGTTAGGTTAGGTAGGTTAGGTAGGTTAGGTAGGTTAGGTTAGGTTAGGTTAGGTTAGGTTAGGTTAGGTAGGTAGGTTAGGTTAGGTAGGTTAGGTAGGTTAGGTAGGTTAGGTAGGTTAGGTAGGTTAGGTAGGGTAGGTTAGGTAGGTAGGTTAGGTAGGTGGTTAGGTAGGTGGTTAGGTAGGTTAGGTAGGTAGTTAGGTAGGTTAGGTAGGTAGGTAGGTTAGGTTAGGTAGTAGGTTAGGTAGGTAGGTTAGGTTAGGTTAGGTAGGTAGGTTAGGTAGGTAGGTAGGTAGGTAGGTTAGTAGGTTAGGTAGGTAGGTAGTAGGTAGGGTAGGTAGGTAGGTAGGTAGGTTAGGTAGGTAGGTAGGTAGGTAGGTAGGTAGGTTAGGTGGTTAGGTAGGTAGGTGGTTAGGGTAGGTAGGTAGGTTAGGTAGGTAGGTAGGTTAGGTAGGTAGGTAGGTTAGGTAGGTTAGGTAGGTAGGTAGGTAGGTAGGTTAGGTAGGTAGGTTAGGTAGGTAGGTAGGTAGGTAGGTTAGG
Source organism: Vairimorpha necatrix (assembly GCF_036630325.1). NCBI lineage: Eukaryota > Fungi > Microsporidia > Nosematidae > Vairimorpha > Vairimorpha necatrix. The sequence goes on along the minus strand of NC_088825.1, from coordinate 3,011 downwards.
TAGGTAGGTTAGGTAGGTAGGTAGGTTAGGTAGTAGGTTAGGTAGGTAGGTTAGGTAGGTAGGTAGGTTAGGTAGGTAGGTAGGTTAGGTAGGTTAGGTAGGTTAGGTAGGTAGGTAGGTAGGTTAGGTAGGTAGGTAGGTTAGGTAGGTTAGGTAGGTTAGGTAGGTAGGTAGGTAGGTTAGGTAGGTAGGTTAGGTAGGTTAGGTAGGTAGGTAGGTAGGTAGGTTAGGTAGGTAGGTAGGTTAGGTAGGTTAGGTTAGGTAGGTTAGGTTAGGTTAGGTAGGTTAGGTAGGTTAGGTAGGTTAGGTAGGTTAGGTAGGTTAGGTAGGTTAGGTAGGTTAGGTAGGTTAGGTAGGTTAGGTAGGTTAGGTAGGTAGGTAGGTTAGGTAGGTTAGGTAGGTTAGGTAGGTAGGTTAGGTAGGTAGGTTAGGTAGGTAGGTTAGGTAGGTAGGTTAGGTAGGTAGGTTAGGTAGGTAGGTAGGTAGGTTAGGTTAGGTAGGTAGGTAGGTTAGGTAGGTTAGGTAGGTAGGTAGGTTAGGTAGGTTAGGTAGGTAGGTAGGTTAGGTAGGTTAGGTAGGTAGGTTAGGTAGGTAGGTTAGGTAGGTAGGTAGGTAGGTTAGGTAGGTAGGTTAGGTAGGTTAGGTAGGTAGGTTAGGTAGGTAGGTAGGTTAGGTTAGGTAGGTTAGGTAGGTAGGTTAGGTAGGTTAGGTAGGTAGGTAGGTAGGTAGGTTAGGTAGGTTAGGTAGGTAGGTTAGGTAGGTTAGGTAGGTAGGTTAGGTAGGTAGGTAGGTTAGGTTAGGTAGGTTAGGTAGGTTAGGTAGGTTAGGTAGGTTAGGTAGGTTAGGTAGGTAGGTAGGTTAGGTAGGTAGGTTAGGTTAGGTTAGGTAGGTAGGTAGGTTAGGTAGGTAGGTAGGTAGGTTAGGTAGGTAGGTTAGGTAGGTAGGTAGGTTAGGTAGGTAGGTAGGTTAGGTAGGTAGGTAGGTAGGTTAGGTAGGTTAGGTTAGGTAGGTAGGTTAGGTAGGTAGGTTAGGTAGGTAGGTTAGGTTAGGTAGGTTAGGTAGGTAGGTAGGTAGGTTAGGTAGGTTAGGTAGGTTAGGTAGGTTAGGTAGGTAGGTTAGGTAGGTAGGTAGGTAGGTTAGGTAGGTTAGGTAGGTAGGTTAGGTAGGTAGGTAGGTTAGGTAGGTAGGTTAGGTAGGTAGGTAGGTTAGGTAGGTTAGGTAGGTTAGGTAGGTAGGTAGGTTAGGTTAGGTTAGGTAGGTTAGGTAGGTAGGTTAGGTAGGTAGGTTAGGTTAGGTTAGGTAGGTTAGGTAGGTAGGTAGGTTAGGTAGGTAGGTAGGTAGGTTAGGTAGGTAGGTTAGGTAGGTAGGTAGGTTAGGTTAGGTTAGGTAGGTAGGTTAGGTAGGTTAGGTTAGGTAGGTTAGGTTAGGTAGGTAGGTAGGTTAGGTAGGTGTAGGTAGGTTAGGTAGGTAGGTTAGGTAGGTAGGTTAGGTAGGTAGGTAGGTTAGGTAGGTAGGTTAGGTTAGGTAGGTAGGTTAGGTAGGTAGGTTAGGTAGGTTAGGTAGGTAGGTTAGGTAGGTAGGTAGGTAGGTAGGTTAGGTAGGTTAGGTAGGTTAGGTAGGTTAGGTAGGTAGGTAGGTTAGGTAGGTAGGTTAGGTAGGTAGGTTAGGTAGGTAGGTAGGTAGGTTAGGTAGGTTAGGTAGGTAGGTTAGGTAGGTTAGGTAGGTTAGGTTAGGTAGGTAGGTAGGTTAGGTAGGTAGGTAGGTAGGTTAGGTAGGTTAGGTAGGTTAGGTAGGTTAGGTAGGTTAGGTTAGGTAGGTAGGTAGGTAGGTTAGGTAGGTAGGTAGGTAGGTTAGGTAGGTAGGTTAGGTAGGTTAGGTAGGTAGGTAGGTAGGTAGGTAGGTAGGTTAGGTAGGTTAGGTTAGGTAGGTAGGTAGGTAGGTAGGTAGGTAGGTAGGTTAGGTAGGTTAGGTTAGGTAGGTTAGGTAGGTAGGTTAGGTAGGTAGGTAGGTTAGGTTAGGTTAGGTAGGTAGGTTAGGTAGGTTAGGTAGGTTAGGTAGGTTAGGTAGGTAGGTAGGTAGGTAGGTAGGTTAGGTAGGTAGGTTAGGTAGGTAGGTAGGTTAGGTAGGTTAGGTAGGTAGGTAGGTAGGTTAGGTAGGTAGGTAGGTAGGTTAGGTAGGTTAGGTAGGTTAGGTAGGTAGGTAGGTAGGTAGGTAGGTAGGTAGGTTAGGTAGGTAGGTAGGTAGGTTAGGTAGGTTAGGTAGGTTAGGTTAGGTAGGTTAGGTAGGTAGGTAGGTAGGTTAGGTAGGTAGGTTAGGTAGGTAGGTTAGGTAGGTAGGTTAGGTAGGTAGGTTAGGTTAGGTTAGGTAGGTAGGTAGGTTAGGTAGGTTAGGTAGGTAGGTAGGTTAGGTTAGGTAGGTAGGTTAGGTAGGTTAGGTAGGTAGGTAGGTTAGGTAGGTTAGGTAGGTTAGGTAGGTAGGTTAGGTTAGGTAGGTAGGTAGGTAGGTAGGTAGGTAGGTAGGTTAGGTAGGTAGGTTAGGTTAGGTTAGGTAGGTTAGGTAGGTTAGGTTAGGTAGGTAGGTTAGGTAGGTTAGGTAGGTAGGTAGGTTAGGTAGGTTAGGTAGGTTAGGTAGGTAGGTTAGGTTAGGTAGGTAGGTAGGTTAGGTAGGTTAGGTAGGTTAGGTAGGTAGGTAGGTAGGTTAGGTAGGTAGGTTAGGTAGGTTAGGTAGGTTAGGTAGGTTAGGTAGGTTAGGTAGGTAGGTTAGGTTAGGTAGGTAGGTTAGGTTAGGTAGGTAGGTTAGGTAGGTAGGTAGGTTAGGTTAGGTAGGTAGGTAGGTAGGTTAGGTAGGTTAGGTAGGTTAGGTAGGTTAGGTAGGTAGGTAGGTAGGTTAGGTAGGTAGGTAGGTTAGGTAGGTTAGGTAGGTTAGGTAGGTTAGGTAGGTAGGTTAGGTAGGTTAGGTAGGTAGGTAGGTAGGTAGGTAGGTAGGTTAGGTAGGGTAGGTTAGGTAGGTTA